>NC_139253.1:26515456-26989792 GCF_977018435.1 Lepisma saccharinum
CCTGATCATATACACATGCTAATCTCTATACCTCCAAGTATAGCTCTCTCAGAGAATTAGTTCAATATATCAAATGTAAGAGCAGCGGTAAGCTCTTTCAAGAATTTCAACAGCTAAGAAAAAGATACTGTCAAGTTCAGAAGATTCAACAAATGCCTGTCTACTGCTTTAAACGTTCATTTGATTAGTTAGCACACACCACGTGATCATACACCACATGTTACACCGCTGTTTTTGCTCCAGAACGTAGTGCAAACGGTGCAGACACCAAATACACTGCTTGACACTATATCAACACAGTACACGAGTCAGTATTGACTCGGGGCTATTGTCAACACTGAAAAATGAGCTGTGTTTTAGACACATTACACTGTCCCGGGAATCTTAGGAGCAAGCGAACAGAAACAAGTCAAGTAGTGACTCGAGAAGGCTCGACCAATGTACGTGTGAGAGGGAAAGTGAGTGCATGAAGGGGAGCAGAGCGCACTACTTAGCTCAGCCCACTCACTTCCTCCCCTTCTCTACCATTATGTGCGGCCTTGCTCCACAGATTCCCGAGACAGGGTATAGGTGCGAGGTTCACCAAAACAAATACACGCAAGTACGTCTGAGTATCGGCCTCGGTACTTCTTGCTTACCAAACGGAAGCCGCAGTGTTTCCACATGCAAGACACGTTAGCACCCGCAATAATTCTTTGGAGAGCGTGCCGCTAAAAGTGCTAAATGAATAACAAGCACCTTAATGTTTGTTTTAATTCCAGAACCTGTTCCCTGATCGCTATACCCGCCCTAATGGCTCAGATTTATTCGTCTTTCTCCTTGTACAACACCAAGTATTTCTGCCCGAGGGACACGGCGAGAAGTTTGATGGCCGTTTTATAGATGTTCCGTCGGAGCAGGGCATCACGAGGGAGGAGAAGGTGCAAATGCCTTCCTCAGGACTGTTAGTGGTAGAGCGTGCCAATTGCGGATCTTACTTGCACATTAGAGACCGATGCTCCTCCACTTTACCCGTTCATTGCTGCGTCCGACGGCCTCTTTGGCAAATTACCGCATCGTTCTCCGTAGAGGAAGGAGGCGTGTGGTTTTTCCAAGGAAAAGGAACGGCTTCAGAAAGAATAAGGGCCGGGGGGATAGGGGGGCGCAAAACGAGAGCGAAGCGGAGAGTTCTTTTGCAGTCTATGGCGACCGAGTTGAACTTTCAAGCGTGTGGTTTCCCATGGTGATATCTGAACTGAATGCTTCGGCAATTTTGTGGAAATGTTGAATTCCTGCACAGAAATCGATGTATACTGTTCTGATTTCTTGTACGTATCTTCAATTGCATTGCGGGACGAAGGGATAATCAATTATGTACATTTGAAATGTTTTGAACTTTCACAAGGATGACATCGGTTCGGTGGTTGAGAGCGTCAAGTACTCGACTTCCGATCTCGCCATCCAAGGTCCTGGGTTCAAGTCGTTCTTTGTGAGTGCCTCTTCATCAATTTAATCTAATCATCACTCATCCACTGCGTCGAGATCAGCCAAGTTCAGTAGAAAAGCGACGCTAAATAACAAAATATAAATATCAATTTACCCCCTTTCATAGAAATATTATTCGAATCGTAATTAGAAAACTTTCAAATCTTATAACAGGTGCACAGCATATATCCTTGACAACGAAATAGAATTTTATTTGGTCTTACCAATATTTATGGGAAATTGAAATTTTGAGCAGCAAAATATGCGAATGTGGCCGGGAAATGCATTAAATATTATAGGAGTGCCGAAAGTTAGTTCTGCTTCACTTTATGCACATATATCCTAATCAGGACTGGACATACAGTTTAAAGTAAGATCCGAACCACTATGCGCCTATACCGGGATCAAATCCAGGACGACGTTACCACTACGTCATCAAGGAAGTCCTTGAATGTCCAACGTATAAGAGAGACATAAATATTTTCTAGAAAACTCTACATAAATTAAGGGTGCAATTTCCTGTAAACGTGACAAGTTGGGTTGTGAATCCAAGTGATCGACTAGAAAATATTTTGTTATAATTTTTAAGAAAAGTGAAAAAATACGATGTAATTGGGCAGGTTTATATTTTAGTATTGAACTTATAACTATTGTGAAATACAAGGGAAAATGGATGTAAAGATATGTTTGTGTAACATTAACGTATATACTCTGTAACACCATTAAGAATTGTTCCCATGATTATGAAAAAAATATAAATATGCTGACCAAGGCAGTAATTTATTTTATTAGAAACATAAACTAAACGTAATGTTTCAACCTTCTAGCAAGGTCTTCTTCAGACTCTGTATCAAGTACAAAAGTAACAAGATACAAAAACAGGGCATTATATATACACAAACATTACTCCCTCCAGACCATTAGAAAGTTATTCTGGAACTTTCTAGCAGGTGGCTTTCCCTTGTCAACTGTACTTTCACCTAAAAGGCTAAACATATTTACTTCCATATAGAATGTGGTTTGGATTTATATCTCACGCTATTTTTCCTTCATTTTCTTCCTTCTCCTCTCCTCTTTCTCTCTTGTCCTTTCCACTCATTCTAACAACCTGTCAGGTTGAAACAACATAGGGATGATGTACAACTTAAGACAGAGAGAAATGCGATATTTAAACACACGAGAGAAACAGGACATGACATAGAGTGGGATGAGGCTAAGCAGATAGGAAGGGAGAAGAGAATACTAGTGAGAAAATGGAAGGAGGCCAAGGAAATAGAGAAGAAAGGTGAAGAAGACACAATGAACTGGAATGGGGGACTGAAGTTAAACAAAGAATGGAAGAATTTATTATAAAGAGTGCAAAGGACAAGAGAGAAAGAGGAGAGGAGAAGGAAGATAAATGAAGGAAAAAGAGCGTGATATATAAATCCCAACCACATTCTATATGGAAGTAAATATGTTTAGCCTTTTAGGTGAAATTACAGTTGACAAGGGAAAGCCACCTGCTAGAAAGTTCCAGAACAACTTTCTAATAGTGAGAAGGGAGTAATGTTTGTGTATATATAATGCCCTGTTTTTGTATGTTGTTACTTTTGTACTTGATACAGAGTCTGAAGAAGACCTTGCTAGAAGGTTGAAACGTTACGTTTAGTTTATGTTTTTAATAAAATAAATTACTGCCTTGGTCAGCATATTTATATTTTATCGTATATACGCTCATAAGAAAAGCGCAAAAAATCTGTTAGGTAAAATAAAAGAATGAATGAATAGTCTGCCTGTATCCGAATGGTTAAAGCTTTCGTCTTCGGTGCGAATGGTTCCAGGTTCTAATTCTTGAGTGAGTTATAAAATGTCGGTGTTGATCTGGGATCGTGAGGACAATTGGGAGAATTATGGTACAGAGAACAGCGCCGATGGGACGCGATGAGTCCACTCAATGATTTCGTCGGCAGACCTTCTTTCTCGAAAGGCTTCTGGGATAGTGAGTTTACTTGCAGAGAAATATTGGATATCAAAATCACATGTTCGTGTCGCGAGTCCTCACCGATCATTGTCTAAGTGTGTTGCATCCAATTGCTACGTTCCCCGGATTATTCTCAATGGAACTACTTACGTTTATTCCTCAACGGCGAGCCTGAGACTTATCAGCCAACCATGAAGCCCTCAGGTTGTGGGAAAACAGATAAGGATATGCTTACGTAAGGCTTACCAACTCTCGCACACAAAAATATAATTAGAAGTCAGTTAATGTTAATATATTAGACTTGAACTCACAATTAAACTCCTTATTAGAAACAAAAGTGTATTTAGATCATAATTGTTCTTCACTACACAAATTACCACATTCACATTTCCAAAATCACGTTCATTATCATTATTCCAGCAACATTTATAATCCTATCTCTCACCTCACAACCCACAATCCAATGTTTTAAGGTTAGTCCATAACCATAAAAGACTACCCAATTGAACAACACAAATTACGTCATAATAGACAATTAACATTTTAAACATATTAAACACCTAAAATGATACAATAAGTGGGTGCGCATCACAATACACTGATCTTACTGTTGCAATTAGTCCGAAAGAATTAAACTAAATATACCGTTGTTAATACGAGCGAGAACTTGTTGGGACAATAAAGTACAGTAAGGTTAAGTAATATTTTTTGATTGAAGCAAAAATTGCGGTAGAATTTTGTGTGCAAAACATTCCCTAGCGTGACTATTTCTCACTTTCAGGCAACATACAATTCCCAGAATTCCACAATGGAGAGAAAAGAGACAGAAATGGGTGGGAGAGAAAAGAAAAGAACGCTCAGCGTTCGTTTCTTCGTTATTGCTTCATTCCAATTCGGGAAACGAAATTAAAAAGAATAACTAAATTCCCTCCCCAGGAGACAGAATGGGAACGGGGAGTAGAGAAAAAAAAAAAATCTGTGCCGCTTCGGCGAGAAATGAGATTCCGGGACTATAGTTGAGGGAGAGGGAAATGCCCATTTTGTCGCGAAACTTGGGGGGTAAGAGAGAAGATTGGACGCCAGGACAAGGAAAGAGAAGAAAAAGTAGGGTGGAAAGATGAACGAGAGGACGGGATGGAAACCAGATCTCTATTGATCACCAGGAAAAACAGGCCGCAATCATGACGCCTGATGAACTCATCTTCATTCTACAACCGCCATCAAGAGTCCTACATGTCTTACGGAGAAAAGAGTGATTCGCTGCATGGCGCATTGGGCTCCGTTTAAACAAGGACCGCAAGACAGATGTGTAAGGAGATCACGAGTTCAGTTTTTCCTCGTCCCGAGCACCAGAAGAAACGCGGATGCTACAGAATCTATAAATGTTGATGACGCTCGAGAACCGGGCAAAAAATGAGTTCATGAATGTTCCGAGTAAGCTGCAGAATCGCCATTCATTCTGCTCGGGATCGTCTGCAATTTCGCTTCTTCTCGCATCATCCACGACGGGTTTTTCTTGGGCAAATTCGCTAAGAGTCAAAGCACATTGCCATAAGAAGAACAAGTACATGAAAATACAAATACAATCTCAGTTAAGCATGCCTGGAAATTGAATATACTTTTTCCTTACGGGCAGCATGGTCCGTGTTATGAATTGAACAGAAAGCTTGACGTCCTCTCCGTAGTAGAACCGACTTTCGTGGCAAAGTGATTAGCATAGCCGGGTTTGAATCCCGGCTTGGTCAGGATGTTATTTGTGTATCATTTTGACCAATTAATCAGGTATCATCCTCTTCGCGTTTAGCCTAAAGTAGCAGAAAACCGAAGTAAAATAGCTAAACCACGACGCCAGGGATCCTGGCTTCGAATCTCGGACTGGGCATGGATATTAGTGAGTGTCCATTCATCAATTTCATCACATCATCATTCATCCCCATCTTCTGAAATTAGCCAAAAGCGGCCCAAAAGCGAAGTAAAATAAAGCAAATCAATCAACAAATGAAATCAAACTCCGTCCCAGGATTATGTGAAACAACGCACCGCATAACGGTAGAGAGGGGGAGAAAACGAGTCGGCGGAGTAAAGTAGCGCGCGTTGCGGAAAACGGTTAAAGACCTTTTCTACTGTTACGGCGGCCGATCCTAGTGCTGGCAAGGGAAGTGAGGTGCGGGGAAGCCACCAATCCAGCACGATATGAAACGCAGCAGACAGTGGGACGAGGTTCAGGTAGTACTTCTTCCTGCCGCGTCGTGTCTCTCGGCGCCATTGCTGTTGTCTGGTTTGTCTGCGGCGTAATCCCCGTTCCTCACTTCCCTTGCCAGAACTAGGACCGGGCGTCGTAAGAGTGGAAAATACCTATTCGCGATTAAAATTACCACCTGAGCGCTAGTGTATCTTCCAATATGGTCGTTCTACGTAGGATAAATCTTTGTTTACATTCAGTAGTAGTACGTAATGCAGCGTGTTGTCATGGCTGGTATGGAAGGAACGTTTAAATTACGCGTTGTATTTAAATATTGCGAATGCGATGTGAATTCCAGGAACTATAACGAAGGTGAAGCTATGCTGAGAGCGAAGCATTTAATTATGATTATAAAAATAACACGGGAAACGCACACGAAACTAATGTATACGCACTGGCTTTTCAAAGCGGTGCTGTTTCATCTGCACTGCACCTCGGTTGTAACTGCCTAACTGGGGCTCTCAGAAATGATTTGAAAATAAAGCAATTCACCTGTATTGCAAAGCTTGGGAGGAAATAAATGAAAACATGCTGTTGCAGTTTTTGTTCCACAAAGAGGCAGGCTGGTTTAATAACAACACCGGATAATGATAATAATAATAACCTGTAACAACAATTTCATTGAGGCTATTTTCAGTCTTCACTGAAAATTGACATACTAAATGAAACAGCAACATTAGCATGTCAATTATGTTTTTCTGACTTACCTTTATGATTACGGACGTTAATTAATTCTCAAACTATTTTCATCTTTGCGCTTAATCGATTTGCACCTGTTCCAAATTGCATACATAATACATTGTTTTCGAAAAAAAATGTTATATTCATAAAGAACAATTTAAAACTTACTTTCATGGCAATAAAATCATCTTTCCGAAAGATTATTTCGGAAAATAGAGTGAACAGACTCGTACATTCTTCGTAATTTCCTTGCCGCATTTCAGTTATGCCAATCTTGTCAATCAGTTCTGTTTTCCCTGATTTATTTAAACATTTCATTGTTGATTCCACACGCAAGCTTTTCACTTGTCCTGAACCACAAAACGATTTAGAGCAAAACATTGAACAGTATACGCTACTTTCTCGCATGTTCCAAATGCTTTGAATGGCTTCAACACGGCGAAACGCAGCGAGGTGTCCTACGTGGAGTGGTTCCTGAAAATCTCACCAGATGGCATATCGGATAATTTTAATCGCGAATAGCTGCAGTTGAGTTGTACTCTTCATGTACTCTCTTCCTCTTTCAAGCTTTCATTGGTCGTGTCACCACGTGCGCAGATGACTTGTTTTCATTCGCTCGCTTTACAAAATCCTGGGACAGAGTATATGCTAAGATGTAGTGATCATTAAGTGCTGTTCAATCCGCACAAAAGAAAATTGTGGGCTACTACTACGAGTAAGCTAATTGATTGATTGAATTTCAAGTCTACTTTATGCACAGTAAGCCTAATCGGGACTGGGATCCGAACCACTTTGTGCCTCCAGAGTAAGCTAATCGAGATTAATGGATTCCACATCTTATGGTTTCAAGGAAAGAATTGCAAAACGCTCCCGTTGCGTTAAAACTAGGCTCCTAGTGTTATCTGTGACGTAACGATATGATATGAGCAAGGGTGCGAAATCCTGGGGGGACGGGGGGATTTTCTCCCCACCAAGAATCTTGACCTCAAAAATTTCCCCACCAAAAATTTTCTGGGGGTGGGAGAGTTTTTATTACCACAAACAAAAGATAAACAATTACTTTTAATTTCAAATATACTGCACTACGAATAATATCGAAAACCTACCCAAATTAGTGTAGTTGTGAGTGTTCAATGCTTTTTCTCTCTCAAGAGATCAATACGCACAATAAAAGTAAAACAAGAATGCAAAACAATAATAACCATGAAATCTAATTGATTTATATTAACATAAAGCAAAAACTTAATAAAAACTTACATATAATAAAACCGCTTCAACTATTTCATAATTTGTTAACATCTTTAACCAGTTAGTAATGGACGTAGTTTGCTACTTTATATCATCTGATATATTTAAAAGTAACAAATTTATTTATTTTTGGGTAATTAATATTTCTAATTTAGTAATTTATTTTTACTTTTAATAACATTATAAATATGTATATCGTATAATTGATATGTATGTTTGTGGGGAGGGGGTGTAGATTAAGATTTTTCTCCCCCCCCCCCAACCAGTCTTAATTGATTTCGCACCCTGATATGAGCAAATAACTTGTTACACTTCCCGTTCTAAGACACTGCCACTCTCTGAACGAACAAAACAATACTCATTGTCTGGAAGATACTTTCTGAACACACTGCTCCCTCTGAGGTGTGAAGATTAACTCTCAAGAAGATACTCTTTGCCAACAAATAAAATACTTGTGTTTAGTTATGATCTATAGAAGTCACAAATAATGAAGGCAACAACAACAACAGCAAATATTTACGCAAAACAGTCATGTTAACCTCGAAACCTAGCAGACACTGCAATAATACTAGCAACATCATACATCCTAGCCTTGCTACGCTATGTAACTAGTCAATTGTCAATATACTTGTTGGCCGAACCTCCTGATCAATCTCGCAGGGACGAGCATACATCATCGAAGCGAATGCGTAGAGTCAACACACACGCACACTAAACTTTCACCGCGGGTCATAAATACACATTTAGTCAAACAAAACAAACACATACTGTAATTTGACATTGCACTTCCGTCCTCACGGAAAACATATTTGATAAATGGATTGTTTACAGGAAACATGCTCTCGTACCGATTTGCTCGGATATTTTGGAGAACGTTAAGATGAACGAAATCTCTGCATGGGAGGCCAAGAATATGGTTACCAGACGTCCTCTTGTCCCCGGACATGTCCTACATTTTAGCCTGTCCGGCGTCCGGGAGAAATTTGACAAAAATTACAAATATCCTACATTCTGAGCGTCACATAATTTCAATTAAGAAAATATGTGCTTTGGTCGAAAAGAATAAGTAGTGAAAGGAAGCATTATGCATTGAAATTCTGTGAACTGCACTCCCACACCCAATAGTGAAATTAATTTTAACTCAGATTGAAAAAAAGTGCCAGAACAAAGTTATTAAACCATAAACCACCCAAATTAAACTTCTGGAACCATTTCAAGTTATCTTAAGGACATTATGTTTCATATTATCTCAAGTTATGTTAATTTCTGAATATTTGTTTGTCATTCCAGATGTTGAGAGAGTATTTTCATTAATATCCCCACAATGTAATGATGAAAGAATAAATTCCTTTCCGAGTCTGTAAGGGGCTTCATACTGGTTCAGTATAATTTCAGAGTTGAGAGTTTCATTTTTGACTAAATCTGAAATTTCAAGAAAAAGTGGCTCCTTCCAGAAATATCACTGGAAACACGTGTAGTAAGAAACATATTGTTTATAATTGATTATAAGTTTGGGAATTTAGATCCAAGAAATCCTATAAAAATTATTATTTTTTAAAACAGAAGAAAATGTGTTAATTTTAACATTATTTACTAACATATTCTAGTAATGCGTATTATTTATTTACTGAGAATGATTTGTGTCCTATATTTTGACTTAAAGTCCTCCATTTTGGGATAGGAACCCTAGCCAAAACGAATTCGGATATTTGCTTTTACTACCTGTCGCATATTTTACTTCAGGAACAAAAAAAAAAGGAGGGGATACCTCAGCATCAACAATAAACTGCTCCCTTCTTTTCAGGTTCAGTCAGCGGGTGTCTGGTTGCAGAAAGCCAGAAATGCATACACACGTATTTAGACGGGCACAAAGAACAATATAACCATACATCATGAGCAAACGAGAAAAGTCACCACGGCGTGAGCGTTCCATTTTTTACCGCGCGGACCTCACGTTGCGAGAGATGCGAAGGTTCCAGGAGACCCCTTTTAAAGTTTAGCCGAGGCTTATGAGGGACTATGTCGTAAAGACTGGTATAAAACCGGACAGGTGTGACCTCGGCTTGCCAGAGCACCCTGGAGAGAAAATCTGGAAGCTCCGTGGGACTGGAGGAGCCGTTTGGTTCAAGACTTGGGACGGGAATTTTCTTCAGGATGTTGCTATTTGCGAATATCGTCCGATAGATGTGCATTGCGCGACAGGGATAGATTTAGGAACGACGAGAAAAAGTTATCTTCCTAAATTCACACTTCTTTCAGAACACTACTTTAAACGTAGTCACATTCTCAATGACGCAAATAGGGTAAGCAGGCCTCCGTGGCAGAGTGGTTAGCACATCGCGCTACGACGCCAGGGGCCCGGGTTCGAATCCCGTTCTGGGCATGAGTGTTTGTGAGTATCCATTCATCACATCATCATTCATCCCCATCTTCCCGATTAGCCAAAAGTGGCAGAAAAGCAGAAGTAAAATAAACTAAATCAATCAATCAAACTCAAACCAAAGAGGGTGGCTTGGGGCAGTCAGGACATGCTTATATGTAAAGCTAATTATATGAATCACATTTTGGTCAATGTTAATCCTCGGTAGTGTTTATGTGACTCAATTTACGAGTACGTAAAACTCTCGTAAGGAATTATACATAAGATTTTTTAATGGTAGCACTGTTAAGCCTTGTTTCCATGTTAATAAAACATTTAAATGCCGAGGAAGGCAAACTTTTAAAAACGTAAACGTTTCCACCCTCTAACAGGGTGTTCTTCTTATTGTGAATATTCGTCTGAAGAACACCCTGTTAGAGGGTGGAAACGTTTCGTTTTTATGTAAATATATTTTGAACACTTCTTAAGATTTAAACTTGTGGCAGCCATTGTAGACGCTATCTTTGGAATGGGCTCCTTCCCGTGGTCAGATTGAGGTAGATGTAATTACCATATTGTTATTTTGCATAGCAAATGCATTGAAAACTGCTGTGTATCATTTTCTTTAAAACATGAAACGAAAGTGGAACAAAGGTAAAATAGGAAACTCAATAAACTCAGTTGTTAGCATATGCAGATGATGCAGACTTATTAGGGAATGATATAAATACAATATAGAATAATGCTAAAATATTTTTCAAAACTGCTAAAGAGATAGGTTTGGAAGTTAACAAAGAGAACACTAAATATATGCTTACAGGCCGAAACCAAGTGTTAGGCAATAACCAAAATCTAATTATTGATAACAACTCGTTTGAACCAGTTTGCAAATTCAAATACTTAGGGAGTAATATTAACAAATGAAAATTATATTAAAGAGGAAATAAAAAGTAGGCTTAATTCAGGAAATGCATGTTACTTCTCTCTTCATAAACTTTTGTCTTCTCGTTTAATATCTAAGAAACTAAAAGTTAAAATATACAAAACAGTAATTTTGCCTGTAGTATTATATGGGTGTGAAACTTGGTCTCTTACATTGAAAGAGGAGCATAAATTGAGAGTATTTGAAAATAAGATCCTTAGGAAAATATTTGGAGCTAAAAGGGATGAGGAGACAGGTGAGTGGAGAAGGTTACATAATTTAGAACTACATAATTTGTATTCATGTCCAGATATTATTAGAATAATTAAATCAAGAAAACATAGGTGGGCAGGCCATGTGGCACGAATGGGAGATGAAAGAGGAGTTTACAGGATTCTTGTTGGGAAACCTGATGGTAAGAGACCTGTAGGAAGGCCAAGACGAAGATGGAGGGACAACGTTGAGATGGATTTAAAGGAAATCGGTAGGGATGGAAATGAGTACAAGGGGTGATCAACTGAAACCCGTTCGTTCCATGTATTATTGGTATAGTGTGTAGGAGGATATTGTTTGTCCAATAGTGTGTAATGGCTAATGTCCCTGTGTGTTGGGTGTAGGAATGTTGTTTATACGTGTTTCCGTTTTGCAGGTATAACGAGTGAAAGATGGCGTTCAACATCCCCAATCCGTCCAAACAGGACCAGCGTGCCGTCATCCAGTTTCTGAGTGCCGAAGGTTGTCAACCAGCTGAAGTGTACCGGCGTATGAAAGACGTGCATGGTGATGCATGCGTGTCCAAAACAACAGTGGTGGACTGGGCAAGAATGTTTCGGAATGGGCGTGAACAAACCACTGATTATCCCCGCCCTGGTCAAGCCATGTTGTTGCCACAGAAGACATGCGTGAAAAGGTGAATGCGGCAATATCTGCAAATAGACGCATGAGTATTCGATCCATAGCGAACGAGTTAAACATGGGTTATGGTACTGCTCACAAAATTGTGAAAGCTCTGGGTTATCATAAAGTGTGCGCGCAGTGGATACCCAGGGTATTGACGGAGGACCAAAAGTTGGAGCGTATGGGATGCTCCATTGAACATTTGTCACGTTACCATTTGGAAGGTAACGACTTCTTGCTGCGCATTATTGCTGAGGATGAAACTTGGTGCCATCATTTTGAACCGAGTTCAAAGTCTTCCACTATGCAGTGGAAACACCCCTCATCTCCACGTCCCAAAAAGTTCAAGACGCAACCGTCTGCGGGGGAATGTTATGGCGTCTGTGTTCTTTGATTGCCATGGACCATTATTGCTCAGCTTCAAGGAACCAGGACAGTCCATCAACGCCGCACGCTACTGTGAGACCTTGACACAGTTACGGAGAGCCATCATAAACAAAAGGCCTGGTTTATTGACCGCTGGAGTCATTGTGTTGCATGACAACGCGCGTCCACACGTTGCAAACCAAGTGCAGGATTTGTTTCAACGATTCAAGTGGGAAATGTTGCGACACCCGCCTACAGTCCTGACCTTTCACCTTGTGACTTTCACATCTTTGGACCTCTAAAGAAGGCTTTGAAATGTCAGAGATTTCAGTCTGACGCTGAAGTTCAGGACGCTGTGCGTGATTGGTTTGAGATTCAGCCTTCGCAATTTTACATGGACGGCATTTGTAAGTTAGTAACACAGTGGGACAAGTGTCTCAACCCTCATGGTGACTTCTTCTGAACAATATTTTTACTGAGCGCTAACCATAGACGCCTCTCTAGACAGTGTACCAGTTTCAGCTCGAAATAAAATTTATTTCACGAATTATGACCACTGAACGGGTTTCAGTTGATTTCCCCTTATATATAGATCTTGCTCAAGATAGGGACAGATGGAAGGCCTGTGTTGCTGCAGCCATGAACTTCGAGTTTAAGAAGGCTAGAGAGTTAGTTGGTTAGTTATAAACGTAAACATGTGGTTATACATTTCAAGCCCGCTACAAAGAATATCTCGTTCCATACAGCATAAAATAGTTATCATAGGACTGAAAGCCTCCCCGATGGATACCGTGGGTTCGATACCCGTCGGAGTCACAAAGTGGATCAGATACCACTTTAAACTGTAGGCTCAGTCCCCATTGACCCTTCTGTGCGCGACTTAAAAACAAACTAAAAACTCCAAAAAATATATGGAAAAAGTATATGAATGAATACATGCGCAAAATCCCACGGGCATGAAACCAAAATAGAGATAGCCTACTCTCATAGTAGGACAAGCATTCTGCCAATGAGATGCAGAAGCACGAAGTTTATTCTCCCGTAGAAACCACAGGAAGGGAACCAACATGCACCAAACGAGCGCACCCCTTTAACAGAAACCTATGATGCATAATTTATCGACTATTTTTCCTTTATTCCGCAAAGCTATAATTTGTGATGAGGCTTACACTATATCTTTCCGAAAGTCATAAGTGCCTTGTAAAAGAACAAAGCTGAAAACCATATGATTTACATTACAAAACCTTCGATGGGAGGGTGGAAATAAAAAAGATATATAAGTTCCGAACAAATAATGCCATTAGTTTCTCTCCCCTTCTTCTTCTTGGGGGAATTCTTAACGCCTAGCACCTATTGTCCAGTTCTGGCAGGAGCCGCTATCAGTCAAACCGCAGGAGGACTGGGGAGGCGCTTGAGCAGTTTCCTCTCCTCAGCAATACTTGGTTCCAGTCTGCTGTAACCTGTGTCCATTAACGCTTCCATAAATCATGCGAGATATCTTAAGGCAAAGTCAATATTGTCTTCGAGATAGTCTGACGTAACAAACTCGTTTGTGGTCTTGATCAGATTTACACCGAAGCTTGGCATGTGTGATTCACAGAACGTCATAACTAGTGTAGGCTAAAGACAATAGTAAAGCCATATTACTCTGTGGGAACAATGGTAGAAACGAATCAAAACAATGGGTTCAGTATATTGCTAAAATAGATTGAGATTTTCATCCAATTCTGTCCACAGTCTATTAATATGTTTCGGGAGGGGGGGGGGGTAACCAAGGGTCAGGAATAATAATAATAAAATTAAAATAATTATATTAAATCAAATTAATACTAATTACAATACATAAATTCATATTATATTATTATTACACGATTGGGCAAAAAGACTGTAGCTTTAAAAATAGAGATATAACATCGCATACTCATTACGTAGCTTACCTTTAGTTAAGATCGGAATAATTTACATAAAAACAAGTGCTCTGGCAATGAAATAAATGTCAAATAGATGAATAATTGAGTATTTATCGAATAACAAAAATGACGTCACGTGTAGTTGGAGGAAAGTGTTTCTGATTAAAAAAGTTCACAGAATATTATTAACCATTGATTATGCAACAAATGATAATATTTTCATTACTTAATTATAGTACTTGGTAAGTCTTTCGGGGGGTTCGGACCCTTGGACCCCTTCTAAATACGTCCTTCCGGTCCCTCAAAGCCGTATGATCCCAATATAATCCTTGTCTTCCAATAAGTTCAGAGGAAATTATACAACAACGGCTAAACGAATATATTTTTCATTATTTAATTTTAGTATTTTTTAAATCTTTCGGGGGGGATTCGGACCCCTGGACGCCACCCTAAATACGTGCTTGTCTGTCCAGTAATTTCAGCTTAAGCTAATTGTCTGCCATTCCTAAACCCAGAACTTCACTGCACCAACAACAGATCACTTCAATTTGTCGTTATCCGGTGTAGAACGACCTGTCGAGCTGACCACCACCTCGAATCTGAACACTGACCTTCCACCATTGCCTTGCGTGGTATCCCCACATATTAACTTCTCAGTTCTCTATCTTGTATACGCGTGTTTCCATCATCACACACACTGTTCCTGAAATCTCGCTCGACCAATGAACGCGTGAAAGGAGTGAGTGCATGAAGGGGAAAACGCGGCTGCAGATACTAGCCGTTTGCAGCAGCTTGCACTCCTTCTCTGCCGTTACACACGGCTTTGCTCCACAGTGTAAATGTTAGATATCAAGGTGCATCTACAGGTAAATAAACTATGGCCGCCGTTAGGAAATGCGAGGCCCTGTACCAACTACACTATATATATGGGTGAGGCCTCTTAAAGAAAACATACAGTCATCTCAGGAGTCTGAAGCAAAGATAACGGTATAGTGTGGAGAAAACGAGTGGGCGGTGCAAAGCAGTGAGCGCTGCTGTAAACGGCTGGGATATGCTGTCCCGTTGCCCCCTCCATGCCCCTCGCGCGTTGATTGGTCGACCCCTCTCCAATCACTACTTGCGCAGAGGTCTTGTTTCGTTCGCTTGCTCATACTAGGACAGAGTATACATTTCTGGGCCTTATGGAAAGGTGTATTAAGAAATCACGTAGGGCCTACAATTGGCAACGCCATCCGACTACAATATGTAGTTAGAAAGGGGTAGGGGAAGACAAAGGGCCAAGTCACGAATTTTGTGACACAGATAACTCCTGTAAGTTTAGAACTTTCAACTGAATTTTTTATAGCAGCAGGATACCTTGGTGATCTCATGGTGCCTATGAGAGAAAGAGACCAAAGCATTTCAAGATTTTTTTTTTTTTTTTGCCAATATTGTGTGTGCTCGCTTCACATACTGTTCAAGAGCCTACCGATGGTATAATGGTTAACGTCGTCCCGGGTTCGATACCCGGTAGAGACACATAGTGGTTCGGATTAAACTGTAGGTCCGGTCCCGATTAGCCCATCTGTGCAAACAACAACACATGCTGTTAAAGGAGAGATGTCGAGCTGAAATTTATCCAATAACTGGGGAAGATATCTTATACTTGAGCAAAATATCGAGCATCTTACAACGCACCTTAAGACCAAACTTTGGAAAAATCCCTTAGCGCGGTTGATGAGGGAGAGATTTTTGGTTTTGTTGCTTAGCGCGCTAAAACCTCCGGAAATTTTCCAAGGACGACGGAGCGACGTTCTGCCACACGAAAGGTTCTCCGGCAATCCTCCGTCTAAAATTACATCTTCCCTTCCCAGGACCCGGGAGAGCAAAGCTTTGCAATCAGCCCCCAGGTAATAGGAGGAGACTCCGGAGCGGGGCAAACCAAATGCAGCCATATCCGTCATCTCCCGCAACTTTCGTTTCATTTCATAAGCCGGGATCTCTCGCAGGGAAAATTCCCCGGGTTCCAACTTCCACATTCCACTTAAAAATCAAATTAGTCTCTGCTTGTCGTGGATGCATGCATTAAAGAGTTCGTAAATGAGTTACTCGAACGGGGCATTAACTGGGTTCCCCGGCTTCTACTTGGGGTTATTTCTTTTTCAGTACTCGGGCTGAAACGCTTCATCGGGTAAGGAACTTTCGAAGCGGAAGATTAATGTTGTACAACTTTGGACGGGGATTATGGAGAACATTCGTTCACGTAGCCACCAAAACGAGATGGAATAGTCACGAGCCAATAGCTTAATACAAGATTATTGAAACCCTAACACGTCTCCTTAAAATTAGAATATGATCATTGACATGACATTTGCTACTTGCCCGTTATGAAAACCTGTAGAATTACTCCAGTGGCGTATGCTGAGACTAATGACGTGGACTACGTCACTATGACACCTGATCCTAGGCTATGGAGGAAGGGAGAAGACTAGGCTCATTCTTGACGTCTTCAAAGAAGCCACGTTACCATCCCAACGGTAGCCAGGTTGCAAACTTATAAAAAATCAGGTTGCCGACTCTCAAGAATTCAGGTTGGTTGCCAACTCCTAAGAATTCAGGTTGCCAACTCCTAAGAATTCAGGTTGTCAACTCATAAGAATTCAGGTTGCCAACTCATAAGAATTCAGGTTGCCAACTCATAAGAATTCAGGTTGCCAACTCATAAGAATTCAGGTTGCCAACATCAGAATCGCCATTAACTTCTTCTTGAAAATTAGGTTTACTCGAATTTTCTTCAGTGTTCTACTTTCTAGGTTTCACGCTTCCCAGATAGCCTAGCTACTAGCCTGGAATATACGCTCCTGAATTACTCTATTCAAGAATTGTCTACGTTGTATATATTTCATATGGTGTGAACACATCCTGATGTTCTTCTAGGAATTTCAAATCTATAACCCCTTTTCCATTTGTGGAACTGGAAAGAGAAACAAAATATATTTGTTTATTTATTATATGATTGATTTGGTTTATTTTACTTCGCTTTTCTACAAGTTTTGGATAATTGCAAAGATGTGGATGAATGATGAAGGGACACTCACACAGAACACAAAGCCCAGGCCGGAGTTCGAACCTGGGACCCTTGATGTCCTAACGCACCGCCGAGATCGGTCGGTAATATGTTTAATAATTGTTCAAGTAAGGCTAACTACATATGTGCACTCTAGTAATAGTCTCAAGTGTCACAATGACGACCTCTGTGGCAAAGTGTTTAGCTGCTTTGCACAGCACGCTACGACACCGGAGGCTCCGGGTTCGAATGGAGAGACACTGCCTGGGTATGGTTGTTATTCAATTACATAATATTTTTACTCATCATCATCTTCGCGTTAAGTTGCAGAAAATCGTAGTAATATAAACCAATCAATCAAATGTCCCAAACGATGAGTTGCTACATTTGTGCAATAGTGCAAGTTCACAAAGGTTCGTGTCTTTCTTAGTCTCGTGTCGATTTTACTGATGTATATCTCGTTATCGGTCTGGTTTTTCTAAGTTCCAATGGGTTTAGTCTCGTTCTCGTGTCGATACTATCCCAAGTGGTAACAGCCAAAGGTGACTTCGCATATGTTTTGCAAAAAAAAAAAAAAATCTTTAAACGCAGCCCCTTCGTAAGAAACGTGTCAGCTCTCGCTCGCCAAAGAAAAAAACCTCGGATAATATGCAATAACAGAAGCTGAGGCGCCGTCCGCCACAGGCCTTCCATCTGAAGAATTTTAATTTCGACCCCGTTTCATCAACAGCTCTTGAAAGAAAGGAAGGGCGAAAGAGGAAGAAAACTTGAGCCTTCAAAGTAGTGGTATTTACGGTACTATAAACCCACGAAAGTATGAACCCCCCTCCAGCAGATTTGCTTACACTTAAAACTTGCTCAACATGCCCATATGAGCTTTTTGCTCTAGTGTGGAACCCCCGTTTAATCTAAGATTTTTGTAAAAATGCCCTCGGGAATATTTCGGAAAGTATGACCCCCCTCAGATTGATTTGCCTATACTTACAAAAGGCACTTCTGTGAGATTGTTGTCCATAAATTTGTTAAAAATATGCCCCTTTTGATATTTTTTGATATCTTAAGTATAGTGACTGCTATAGTGCCCTAGCAGGTATAGATTTCAAAATTTTGTTAATATTACATTTTTCAGAAAATTCTATTTATAAAAATTAGGCATTTACAGCTTAAGTATTGCATATATCAGGAAAATTATAGAGACATAAAATGTAGAGAATCATGCCTAGAATATGCCTACAAAATTTCAAGTCTCCAGTACTGATAGTTTATGAAAAATCTCAAATTCAAAAAATTATCGATTTTTTAACAAAACTTCTAAACAGCCTCTAGATTTCAAATATGCAACCCCCATGCACCTATCTTGAAAAATAGGCAAGTTATTTAAGATCTAGAGAACAACAAGAGATTTTTGAAAAATTATAGAGATCAAAAAGTTGCATCTTGCCATGCCCAGGCCAAAGCAACAAACCCCATGTCTCTAGGATTCATGGTTCCAGAGATAATCAAAATCCAAAAAATTATCGATTTTTTCAAAATTTGAGTATGTTGCTCTGGGGAACATGCAGAGTCACCCCATAAAATATTACTGGCCTAGGATCAAAATTAGTGAAAATTGCAAAAATAAAATAATCGATTTTTTCAAAATTTGAGTATGTTGCTCTGGGGAACATGCAGAGTCACCCCATAAAATATTACTGGCCTAGGATCAAAATTAGTGACAGAATGCAGAAACAAAAATTATAATAGGGCTTGGATACAGCTACCAGCCATTATATTTTTATTTTGAACACAGCACTTAAAACTAAGCCAAGATGCACCCCCACCCCCACCCACCCACACCCACCCACCCCTACCCACCCCCACACCCACCCACCCACATCCATACATATTTACTTCCCGGCACACTTCTATTGCATCATGTTGTGCAATATTAATTGATTAAATGGTTATGACATAATGTGCTGATGTGGTGTTTTCTGATTGGCTAAAGCAAGCAAGGTTTTGATTGGTCCGACAAAACTATAAAAGCCAGGGCACAGTGCAGATTCTTCACCATTGCTGGATCGGCAGTGGAACCCACAAGTGGGGGATAGAACCTGAACAGGCTCCACCAAAGTATAGGAGACTTGAAGCATATAATTTGGCGGAATAACCCAAGTAAGGTCATAGAGACAATATACACTGATGCAATAAAAGCCAATTTTTGGCAGGGGGGCCAAAGTGGTTCCTAAATACAAAATAATTAATATCTCAAGAACTAATTGACATAGAGCTATGCAGTTTTTTTTGTCTGCACTGGAATAACCCAAGTAAGGTCATAGAGACAATATACACTGATGCAATAAAAGCCAATTTTTGGCAGGGGGGCCAAAGTGGTTCCTAAATACAAAACTCAAGAACTAATTGACATAGAGCTATGCAGTTTTTTTGTCTGCACTGAACTCAACTGATCCAGCATAGAGTTTTGATTTGAACCCCAAGAAATTGTATATAAATACCAAAGCCAAAAATATTAATACACATACACACATATACACACACACAAAGCACAGTGCTGAACTCAACTGATCCAGCATAGAGTTTTGATTTGAACCCCAGGAAATTGTATATAAATACCAAAGCCAAAAATATTAAGTGTATACACACATACATACATACACACACACACAAAGCACAGTGCTGAACCCAACTGATATTTTTATCCAGCATAGAATTTTGATTTGAATCCCAGGAAATTGTATATAATAAACAACAGCAAAAATGCCTAATCAAAAATATTGTAATCAATGCAATAAGAATATATCCAGCCCCAATTGGGCTAAGCATCAAAAGATTTGCAATCCAGACAAATGCAGAACTCCCACAAAAATATGCCCCAAATGCAATAGAAAATACAGCATGCAATACTTCACATATACACATAAAGATACTTGCTCTGCACAACCATCTACATCTGGTCTGAAAAGAAAGCACGAAGCACCTCTTAATGCCAGAGCAGCAAAGCAGCCACGCCATGAACCTATCCGTAGCAGTTTTAATGGCCAATTAAGGGATCACCGGTTTGTATCAGAGCCAAGATGCGGCATTGAGAATTTCTTGAACAGTATAAATTCTGATCTCCAGGCAATTCTAAATGCACAAAATGGCTCTTATAAGCTATCCCTCAAATTGTATACACAATATAAGAAGCCAAACGCTACAAAATTTATACACCCCCACGTAACAGAAACTGTACCTGTATATTCAAATTCAAATTCAGACAAAATAATAAGCAGATTGATGGATCAATTGAATATTAAACACTCTGAATTTGCAGCAAAAGAGTCTGGATGGACCCTATGTGGCTCTCCACACAAGTTATATGTTAATATTTCTGAATTCAGCCCATTACAAGGATCTACATATCTGCCATTACCTGCCAATATTAAAAACAGAAGAGCCGTGGTTAATATAGAAAATACCGACCAGAAATGTTTTCTGTGGTGTATATTAGCTGCTTTGTTTCCAGTTTCAAGGCATCCTGAGAGAATAAGCTATTACAAACAGCATGAACATGATTTTGACGATGCAATGGAGGGTTTAGAATATCCAATGTCTGTTCAGAATATTGATAAATTTGAAAAAAGGGCCAGGCACATCAATGGCAAACAATTATCTATTAATGTATTTACTTGTTCCACTGGCAATTGCTTGATAGCACCTCTCAGAATCAGTACACTTGATGATGAATCTGCTATTCCGATTGATCTGCTCTTAATTGAAGGGGATGGCACATATCATTACACTCTGATACAAAATCTTGAAGCTTTGGTGAGAACACAACTAGACAAAACTCATAAAATATTTAAGTTGTGCAGAAGATGTTTAACTGTATTTGATGGTCAAAAAATGGTGAAGGGGGTTCGGGAAGAGAATGCAGAAATTGCTAAAAACAAGTTAATTGAGCATCTGAAATACTGTGGCAACCATAAACCTGTTCATATGGTGATGCCCAATCCAAGTGAAAATTGCAAATTCAAAAAGTCTGAAGCCTTGTTGGAACACCCAGCATATATTGTCTGTGATTTTGAATCGAACGTCAAACCTGTTGAATTCTGCAATCCAGATCCCGAGGAATCTTCAAGTACACCATACCAGCTACATGAACCTTCCAGTTTTTGTTATGTGGTTGTACAGGATGGTATTGTTAATAAAGAATATTCATACAAGGGACCAAATGCCATCAAAATATTTGCACATAGAATAGAAAATGAGTGCCGTGACATAGCATATAACATTTTATTAAAATCAAAACCCATGTTGCCTTTAACAGAGGAACAGATTGAAGATTTCAACAATGCAGAAAAATGCCTGGTATGTGATTCTGAATTTTCAGATACAATTATCAAGGTTCATCACCATTCTCATACAGATGGTAAATTCTTAATGGCCCTGTGTAATAGCTGTAATATTAAGATCAAGAGACCAAGATTTGTCCCCATATTTTGCCATGGAGCATCCAATTATGATTTCCATCATCTGATCAGGTACGAGGGGTTTGAGAAGCAGAATTTAAATATTTTAGCTGAAAATGAAGAGAAATATATATCTATTAGCAAGATAATTAAAGTTGATGGTGTTCCTATTCACATAAGATTTCTTGATTCTTACAGATTTTTATCTGCTAGCCTGGCTACACTGGCCACTCAATTATCTGATAATCAATTAAAATTCACACGTGCATTGTTTCCAAATCAGGACCTGAAATTAATTAGGCGGAAGGGTGTATATCCATATGACTATGTTACAGATTTTTCTAAATTTGATGAGTGTTCCCTGCCACCACAAGAAGAGTTTTACAGCAAAATCAGAGGATCTGGAATCACTGATGATGATTATCACCATGCCCAATTGATGTGGAACAATTTAAAATGCAAGACATTTGGTGATTATCACATGGCATATTTAAAACTTGATGTCACCCTCTTAGCTGATATACTGCAGGCATTCAGAAAATCTTCCATGCAAAATTATAAACTGGATCCAGTGTATTTTTACAGTGCCCCGGGCCTAGCATGGGCCGCAACGTTTTTGAACACCAAAATGCAATTGGATCTGATCCACGATCAAGATATGTATCTGTTTATGGAGAAAGGTATAAGAGGAGGGATGGTGCAATGTTCCCAGAGATATGCCAGAGCAAATAACAAGCATATTATGCTGCCTGATTATGATCCAGCACGGCCATCAAATTATATACTGTATGTAGATGCAAACAGCCTCTATGGTCATGCTATGATGGATAAATTGCCATATGCAGGGCTTGAGTGGGTTGAAAATTACAATATTGAGGATCTTAAAAATTATGATGACAGTGAACATGGCCTCTTCTTAGAGGTTGATCTGATAATTCCAGATCATTTGCACAATAAATTTTCTGATCTGCCCCCAATTCCTGAGGTTCAGTGCTCACCTGGCTCTAAACAGAAGAAACTCATGATGACTCTGGAGCCGAAACAGGGATATGTCATATATTACAAAAACCTCCAGTTCCTGATGAAACATGGTGTTCAAGTACCCAAAGTTAGAAAAGTTTTGAGGTTCAGGCACTCAAGATGGTTGAAACCATACATTGATACAAATACAGAGCTTCGAACATCTGCAAAGAGCCAATTTGATAAGGGCTTGTTTAAATTGATGGTGAATTCAGTGTATGGCAAAACTATTGAAAATGTCAGAAAACATACCGATGTTAAAATAATTACTGACCCCAGCCTGAGCAAAAAATTGGTTGCAAAGCCCAACTTCAATTACAGAAGAATTTATGATGAGCACATGGCTCTTTTCAACATGATGAAAACAAAGATTAAGTTTGATAAACCTATTTATGTAGGGGCTGTGATATTGGAATTGTCCAAATTACATATGTTAACATTGTATTATGATGTGCTGAAACCTTTTTATGGTGATCGTGTAAAATTATTGTACATGGATACGGATAGTTTTATTCTTGATATTCAAACAGAAGATGTTTATCAAGATATGTCACAGCCTGAATTGTTTCCATACTTTGATACCAGTGAACATACAATAATTCAACCCCACAACAAAAAGGTGCCTGGCAAGTTAAAAGATGAGACACTTGGTGATGTTATTGTGGAATTTGCTGGGTTAAGTGCCAAGGTGTACAGTTTTAAAACATGTAGTGCTGTTGTCAAAAAGGCCAAGGGCATTGGCAAAGTAACTGTGGAAAAAAATCAACAAGGGCTACAAGTATCTACTCACTGTAATAGATACATTTTCAAAATTTGCCTGGGCTGTGCCACTCAAATCCAAGACTGGAAAATGTGTTACAGAAGCCATCAGAACAATCATCAATCAGAGTGGAAGATCACCGCGCTATTTGCAAACAGATAATGGCAAAGAATTTTATAATTCAGTGTTTCAACAATTTATTAAAAGCCAGGCAATAAAACATTACTCGAGTTACAGTGATCTCAAAGCCTCAATTGTAGAGAGATTCAACAGAACCTTAAAAAATCTTATGTATAAACAATTTACACTTCAAGGTAATTATAAATGGCTTAATATTCTTCCAGAACTTCTACATAAATATAACAACTCGGTCCATTCCACAATCAACATGAAACCCTCTGAAGTAACTTCATCTGATGAGCAAAATTTGATCAGGACTGTTTATTATCCTAGATACCAGCCAACAACAAGAAAGGCCAAATACAGGGTGGGCGATCAAGTAAGAATCAGCAAATATAAGCACTTATTCAAAAGAGGCTTTACAAGAAACTGGAGCACCGAATTATTTACAGTGGTTCAAGTTAAACCTGGGACTCTTAACACATATATAATAAAAGATCATCGAGGAGAAATTCTCAAAGGCCGATTCTATGAACAAGAGCTCAGCAAAACTAAACAGCCTGACACATATCTCATAGAAAAAATTATCCGCAGAAAAGGCAACAAGTTATTTGTCAAATGGCTAGGACTTCCAGAACACAGCTGGATCGATGCAAACAAAGTGATAATATGAGCACCTGGGATGTTATAAAAAGGCTGCCAGAACCTGAACAACAGAATAAGAGAAATGGCAACTTGCTGCCTGAAAATATTAGATGTCTTATTGTTGGGCCATCTGCTTGTGGTAAAACTACACTAATGGTTGATAATTTTTTATTGGCACCCAACTGGTTAGACTGGAAAAACAGGCACTTGTATGTCTTCTCTAAGAGCTTGGAACAATTAAAATATCAGCAGCTGATGAAGCTATATGATGGATTGGATATTGCCACTTTTGAACCAGATGTTAAGCCACTTCATGACTGTCTCGATAATTCTGTTGTTGTGTTTGATGACATTATACTGGATAATCAAAACAAGGTTAGAAATTTCTTTACACAGGGCCGACACAAAAACATTGATTGCTTCTACCTGGCACAGACATTTTCTAAAATACCGAAGCAACTGATCCGAGACAACAGCAATTTTATATGTGTGTTTCATCAAGATCATACCAACCTCAAACACATACATGATGAATATGTAGGTGGGGACTTGAGCTACAATGATTTTTCCAAGTTTTGCAGCAGGTGCTGGAACCAGGACAGTTATGGGTTTGTCACAATTGATATGACAAGAACACCTAATAGTGGCAAATACAGAAATAAAATCAACGATTTTCTAGACGTTGAGACATAAATAAATAACCATGAAAAGGCCAATCATTGATGATCTTAAGTTAAGAGATTATCTTGTAAAAAGATTTAAGGGATGGAAATCAGAGAACCGTGGAATTTATGAAAAACACAAACAAACAGAACAGCCTGTCATTGATGCTATTAATAATTTAGGTAAGAATATCAAAACTGTTACAGAGCAGAATCAAAATTTGATCACAGAGCTTGTACCTGTAGCTGCTAGGAACATATTAGATTATCCATTCACCCCACTTTCCAGCATTCATACACCTAGTCCTGTTGCTCCTAGAAGAATTGAAGCTACTCAGGATCCTATTGAATTGGGTCTTCTTGCTCAAAAATATTTAACCACACCTAAAGACAACAAAGATGAGGTGTTTGGCTTATATGCTGACACAGAGCTTGATGGGAGCATCATACATAGAATTGGCAATTTCAGAGTAACTTTTATGGGGGATGATCTGATTGTTTATTCAGAATCTCGTCTCGGAGAAAAGGGTGGTTTTGTTAAGTATCCCGGAACACCTGGGTTGTGGGAACTGATGACTAGGAAAAGGCCTGGCAGCTATACAGATCAAGATTATGATTATTACAAAGAAATATTAATAAAATCAGATGCTCTATACCAGAACAATGATCCCACACAAAAAAGAGTCAAGTCTAGCAGTGGAGCAAAATACAACAATTTAATCAAGCCCATATGGTCACAGATCAAGACTGGCAGTGGGATCAAACAATACAACACCCTGCCTAAAGAATTTGTCTGGGTTGATGATGTCAGGAAACTTGTAGATAGGTTATTGGTGATAGCTGGGGAGGAAAATGCTGGCAACCACAATTTTTACAATGAAAAGGTTGGAATTATGGACATGATAAGCACAAAATTGTCTAATTTTATAGTGAATGACCCTAAGGGGATTGGATATCTTATAAAAATTATTAATACTCTACCACCTAAATTTTGGAATATTTCTGAGGGTCGGGGGCTTGTTAATGACATTATAAACAAGCTGCCATTTGAACTACACATTCCAGGTTATCAGTATTGTGGTCCAGGTACAAAATTGGACCATAGATTAAACAGGGGTGATCCTGGTGTAAATCCCCTAGATGCTGCTTGTAGAGACCATGACATAGCATACAACACACATTCTGATCTTGACAAGAGACATGTTGCAGACAAGAAATTAGAAGAGGCTGCATTTGGTAGATTTGTAAGCAAAGATGCTTCTTTAAGTGAAAAAATAGCAGCATTGGGAACCACCATAGCTATGAGCACCAAACAAAAACTGGGGTGGGGGTTGTGAATATGTATATAATAAACCTACGATGAAGGCCAAGGGTGTTATGTATCAAATACCTTATGCAGGTCTCAAATCTCTTAAAACTATTGATAGCCTTTTGACCAAAAAGCAGCGCAAGAAAAAAAGCTCTTGTATTGCAAAGGGACATGGTATGAAATTGTTGCTTAGTACCCCCCAATTAAAAAAATTACAGCAATCAAGAAAAAAATTGCATACAGGGGGATTCATATTTACCATCCCTGCCATCTTAGCTGCTCTCGGGGCTGTTGGGAGCTTGGCTGGGGGATCAGCTGCCATAGCAAAAACAGTAATAGATGCCAAGAAAAATAGGGCAGAATTAGATGAGCAGAGGCGCCATAACCTGGCCATGGAGAAAAAAGGCAAAGGTGTTAAGAGAGCCATGAATAAGTTTAAAAAAAACAAGAGCCGCTTACAAACCAAGATATTGAAGCTTTAATCAAGCCACTGGGCATCAAACATTTTAGAGGTGTGTACATGTCTGATTCTTTACCGGAACAACCACTCAACAAAGAGTGTGGCATTGTTAATTTGGATGAGTACAAAAATCAGGGCACTCACTGGATTTGTTATCTTAAATATTTAAACAATGAGGCATTTGTGTTTGATTCATTTGGAGGTGTTCCTCCTGAAAATTTAATAAAATATCTAAATTCAGCTAATCTTTATTACAATAATGCCCGTGTTCAAAACTTCAAAGATGTTAATTGCGGACATTTGTGTTTATCTGTTCTCAGATATATGTCTCAAATAAATAAACCATCAATTGAAAATTTTCAAAAGGCCTTGTGGTATCTGAAACATCATGGGGGTATTCCATCTCACCAGCCAAAATTCAATATTGAAACTCAAATTACATGATGACATAGTGTATCCCAAAACAATAGCTCTCAGGGCATTTTACGGCATGTACCTGATCCCTAATATTACACACCACAACAACAAAATTGCAGTAGGGGATCAAAAAATTGTCATCACTCCAGGGCAATATAATCTATCCACTTTAAATGCTCAATTACCCAGAGGTATAGTGTTAAGTCAAAATTCTGTCACTCACAGAGTAGAGATTGTATCTGCTACGGAGACAGTCCATCTGGGTACTATAGGAGAGCTGCTAGGCTTTGAGAACAACACAAAACTTGAAGCAGGCATCAAACACACTGCTATGAATATACCTAAATTCTTAGCCATAGAGACTCTGAATATTCACTGTAATGTGGCTGAGGGTATGATCACCAAATCAAATGGCATAGGCTCTCACAAACAAACCGGCATCATTGCAACATTCAAACCTAATTCCGAATTTATGGAGCCCATCATCTACAATCCATCCCCAACATTATATTTTCCTGTGTGCCATAATAGAATAGATTACATTGAGTTGATGGTCACTAATGAAAAAGAAGAATTAGTTGATTTTGCTGGAGCCACAACAACTGCAATCATAGAGATTAACATTTAAATAAAAATACATACAATGGAAAATATTGAGAGTTATGAGCTACAATCATTCCCCCCAAACAGGAGGACATTTGCAAATTTAAATCAACCCAACACAGAGATTGAGGTTGATCTTGATGTAGGGGATGGCTTTATACACCCCCACAGAGCAGATCTATACATCAAATTTGATGTTGTAAAGCTCGATGGAACAGATTATCCGGCAAATTCAAATATAAGATTGGTAGATAATTTTGTGCCGCATCTGTTCTCTGAAATTGAGATCAGAAAGCATGGTGTTGTTATAAACAGAGTGGATTATCCCGGCATTACCTCCACAGCTTTGGCCACATTAAAATTATCCAAAACCGAGGCTTCATACTATCAAATAGGTGGATTTGAGGCTGGTGATAAGATATTAACCAAGAACCACACAGTGCTGTTCCCGATGCGCCTGTTGCCAGGATTCTTCTCAGATTACAAAGAAATTATGTGGAAGGGTGGGTTAAGAATTACATTTAGAAGAGCTGCAAATGATAACAATGCTTTGATGAGGTACAGTGCGATAAACCCTACAGGAGAAGCTCTGCCTAATACCTTACCTGATGAAGGCAAATGCATTATTCAGACTATGGAGCTAAGAATCCCGGTTGTTGAATATGAGGCCAGTTATGCTCTTAAATACAAAGCTGATATCCTAAAAAATCCACAGATTCCTCTGCAATTTTACACATATCAATGCGTACAGAAGCCCGCATCTGGCACATATTATGAGTTTGATGCTACAAATTCATTCTCCAGTATTCAATTTGACATGCCTGATTTTGTGGTGGTACTGTTTCAGACTGGGAGACACAACAATCAGGAAAAAAATTCAAGTAAATTTGATAGCTGCAACATCAAGAACATATATCTTAAAAATGGCAGAAATGAGGTATTTCCTAGAGAAAATTACAATTTAGACATGTCCAAGGATGATTTTCTTAAATTATATGAGGCATTTTCGGCTTTCAAACGTGTCACTACTGGCAGTACTGATATGTATTACTCACCAGATGAATTCAAAGCACGGAGACCCATGTTTGTAATCAACACTTCAAAAAGGAAACAAGTTGTAGTTAATGACAGGACAAACATTAAAATTATCTGTGAATTCCATGAGGCTTTACCTGATGACACCATTTGTAGTGTCATTCTCATAGGGGAAAAATCATATGTTTATGATGTAAGAAATGAAAGAGTCACGGAGCAATTCTAGAAGAATTACATTGTTTTAATATTAGTGAACCTGGTATCCAATTGAACTTAAACCAGAAGTAAATATGTATGTGTGTGGGTAGGTGTGTAGCCTAGTTTTAAGTGTGGCCAAAAGAGGGGCATATTTTTAACAAATTTATGGACAACAATCTCACAGAAGTGCCTTTTGTAAGTATAGGCAAATCAATCTGAGGGGGGTCATACTTTCCGAAATATTCCCGAGGGCATTTTTACAAAAATCTTAGATTAAACGGGGGTTCCACACTAGAGCAAAAAGCTCATATGGGCATGTTGAGCAAGTTTTAAGTGTAAGCAAATCTGCTGGAGGGGGGTTCATACTTTCGTGGGTTTATAGTACCGTAAATACCACTACTCTTCAAGTTTGCATTTTTCAGCGACTCCCTCCTTTGAAATTCATTAAATATGCACACGGGAGCACGGACACTTGGTCGGGACAAGGACGCTGCCCCTGCGAGTACTTCCAGCGGTGGCCAGCCTGTCTGGTAAAAGCAGGAGCCGTGTTCGAGCGGAAACTTACGAGCGATGAGGATAAGGTCGCGTAATTTCAAATTACGATCGTCTCTACTGGGGAGCTTGTTTTATGTCGAGTCGAAAGGAGCATCATTCTTCATGCGACAGCTCAAGCGCAAAGTGTGCATTTGGAGATTCTAGGCGCATGAGGAAATGTGCGAGAAATGAATACATGACTGAAGAGGGACATAATAAATTTCTTTAAAAAATCTTGCATTTTGCAACCAAAAAGCACGGTACCGATTTTCTTCGCAGTTAGCTAATCGCGAAGATGAGGGTGAGTGATGACATGATGAAACTTATGAAGGGATACTCACAAAGAATACCCAGACCGAAATTCAGATCCGGGACTCCTGGCGTCATAGTGCGCTGTGTTTAGACGTCATTCTTCACCGCAATATCAACACCGCTACAATTTATTAAAGAATGTTCGTCTTCCTCATTTTATCCGTTTCTTCCCTCTCATATACATTATTTTTGCATCTTTCTGCTTTCTCTGTTCTTCTTCCATCTTCACTGTGTCTGTCCTTCCATCTCCACTGTATCCTTTTCCTTCTTCCTTCTCTCTCTCTGTACATATTTCTTCTCTTTCTATTATTTCCCCTTCTATCTCACTATCTCTTTTATCTATCCTTTTCCTCCTCGTCTCTCTCTCTCTCTCTCTCTCTCTTATATATATATATATATATATATATATATATATATATATATATATATATAATTATATTCTTCGCCGTCTATATATACTTTTTCCTCTCTCTCTCTCTCTCTCTCAGTACACTTCTTCCCATGTATATTTCATAGAATGCCCCTATTTCAGGACACATGTAATTGGTTGTATATGTGAGATTTTATTCTTGTTGCGTGGGTATATTCACAAAACTAGCTCTGTAAATGACAAGAATTGTTTACATTTTACTGTTACAGTGATTTTAAAAGCAAAACCTTTGTAAAGTAAACTGCCATTGCGATTTGAGGAACGAATAATATTTAACTCAAATGTTTGAAAATTGCACTGAAAGGAGACACAGCCTCCTCAGCCAATCAAGTTAAAAAAATGGCTAAAATTGGTTCGAGAAGAGACTAGTAAACATCAAAAAGAAAACAATAGAAAATTTAGCGCGACATTTTCCCCATAAAGTTGGTATACTGCTCACGTCAATCACTACCTAGCTGTGCAAGGATTTGAACTTGCGACAAACATGCAGCAGGAAATCGAGGTGTGGTGTTTACCATAATTTACCTCGGCGGAAAATGGGCAACGCATTCTCCAAATGTCTTTCAGGGGTGGTCCTGAGGGTCTACAACACCACCACCCCCAACCCCCACCCCTCGGGAAACACAAACTGAAGCAAAGCAACTGTGGGTGAAAAAGCGAAAGGTTTCCCCAACAGATGGACAATGACAACAGTCGAAAAGGTCTCGCCCCATGCCACGCCAACAGTGGTCAGCATTGTTATGGTTTTCGGAGGGCGGTCTTGTGTCACCGGAAACCTCACAGAACGACACCAGATGTCGCTCATTCCGCGGCCAAAACACAGGGACACCTTTGACAAGTAGGATGAGACCCAACGACACGCATCACCTGTTCCGAACCTTGTCGCCATTATGCGGAACCTACTTACGCACCAATGAATACTCCAACGTGGCGGTCGTTGAATGCGCCATCCTGTGCCAATATTTTGGGTGTTTACCACGCGGTTGGACAGGAAAGGACCTCCTGCGGCAAAAATTGCAATTCTCTACACCCCGAAATGTTTGTCTCTTGCCCTTTTCCAGTCCGTTGTCCTTGGGAGTCTTCCTTCAAAATTGGTGGACAAACTACCAGTGGTAGTCTGAGGAGAATCAAGTATATAATGCGAGTATCTGCTAGACTGGACTTTTCTGCTGCTTGAATTGGCGTTCAGCTTTCATCAAGTATGCGATAATTGAAACAATGGCCTTGAATTATTTGCGCGTTATCCATGAATTGCTTTGTAAGCACTCTATACACAACGGAAGTGGGATGTGATACAATGAAAAACGATCTTGGAAAGAATTGAACCAGAGCATCCTTAATCACTCATATCGAGAGATCCTTTGTATTTGATATTCACGTTGTTGTAGGTTGTATGAGGTAACCTTTCGATATGGAACTCGAAAAGTAAACCTCTACGTAGAATAACTTCAATGTTGCAGGTGCGCCTGGACCCACAGTTCAGTAAGTACCTCAACATTAATAACTTTGTACGTCTCCCTAGTACGCTCACTCGTAGAATATGCATTGGTAATATGGCAGTCCATGGATAAAAGAAAAACATGAGGGAAATAGAGGTGATTCAGTCCAAATTCTTGAGGTACCTAAAGTACAAAAAATACAAAGTGTACCCTAAATTCACACCGTACTCTGAGCTTGTATCGCAGTTTAACATCGAAAAAATTGAAGAAAGGTTTAATGTAAATTTGATGAGCACGCTACATAAAATTGTAAATAACTAAGTAAGACTCTATGGGGTTAGTATCTGCATTATAATATCGTGTACCTGAAATGAGAACCAGACCGAAACCCGGGTTGTCTCATGTACCAAAAAACTACAACAAACTATGTAAAGATATCTTCGATGTGGAAAACGGGTAGAAATTATAATGAAGTGGTAGCAAATGATCCGAGCGTTGATATAAACAATCTGTCACTTCAATCATTCAAAAGAGCTCTATATCCTGTCCCATCTAACTATGGAGCAAGGCCGCGCATGGCGTCAGAGAAGCAAGGGAAATTGATTGGCCAGAGCGAAGGAGTATATGCTGCTGGTAATTTCAGTCGTTTTCACCCATTCCAAGCAATTCCGTTCCTCGCACGTCTTCATTGGTTGAGCCGTCTCGCGTCACTACTTGCGCAGAGACTTGTTTTCGTTTGCCTGCTCAGCAGTTAGCTTGGACGGAGTTGTACTGCGTCAGTGGAGAAATGAGTGAGGGGTTCGTCTGTATAGTAATTAGTAAAATAATTTATGTTATGCACAAATATATGTATGCCTCAATGGAACATTGTTTTGTGGCATCATTTGTTTAATAAATAAATAAATATTATCTGTTCTGTTTCGTATTGCGTCGTCCATGTGTGTTTCTCATTGTCCTTTTGTCCATTTCATTACCATTCACCCCAATCTTCGCGATTAGCCAGAAGTGACAGGAGAGCGACGTAAAATAAATAAACAAATCACACAGTCGCGGAATCAACTATTTGTTGGACACACTGCCCGGCATAAGTAAGCCATTCTCAACCGGGAATCGAACCCAGGACGCATTTATTACAAGGTAAGAGGATTATCTTGTGGTGAAAGAGAAAGCATAAAAAAAACTTATCTATGGTACACAGTTGATATGTATAGAAGCTGAATCGGAGGCTGACATTTGAACTCGCCATTGAAGTTCCTGGGGTTGGAATCCTCAACCGGGCATTGGTGTTCTTTTTGAGTGTCCCTCCATCAATTTCATCCACTCATCCTCATCGCCACGATTAGCAAAAGTGGTAGAAATGTGATGCTGAATAACAGGGATACGTGCATTCAAAAATCAAACAAGATCCATAAACGTACAACTGCTCGTTCAACAAATTCTCAGTACTTAATAAAAAGACAGTTTGCGTGTTGCTTCCTAAAATCAAGTAAAAGAATATTGGATCTCACACGTGTGAGTGTTGGCCTCCCCGATGATGTAGTGGTAACGTAATCCGGACTTGATTTGATGCCCGGTGGGGGCGTATTACATAGTGCATCAGATCCTACTTTAAACTGTAGGTCCAGACCCGATTAGCCTATCTGTGCGTAAAGTGGGATTGTAACAACAATTCAAACATGCGAGTATCATGGGCGTGCACTCCGGTACAACACTGTCTTGCCTCAACAGAATCAACCTAGAAGCCTCCAAGGGTCGTCCTTTTCCGATATGGGGCCATCAACACCCTCTCGCGGCGTGTTGACAAAACATCTGCGTGACATCACCCTGGCCAGCCTAGCCTGCGATGCCACCAGGGGCCCGAAAAATCAACAGGCGACCTTCAAAAATCCAATGAGAGGGTACGTTGCGTGGAGGCAAATTCTTTTTCCCAATCGGCAAGGGCGGAAAGAAAGCAAGAGTGCCATCGGTTCAGTCTGTTGACGTCCTCAGTGTTGCGAACTGTACGATTAAGTGCCCAAGTGTACTGTATACTGTCAGCGACGTAGCATATCCACCAAGCTTGTTTAAAATTTATATTCATAAATAAACTATAAAGTTTGGAAACACAAAAATATGATTACTGACATACGGATGACATATTTTATGTTAAGATATACGTTTTATGGCGTTCGGTGTATTAAGACAGCTAGCATGTCCATTGGATAGATCCGCCAAATAGAGTTGGTAAAACTCGCTGGCCGCGGTCACACTTTTTTCAAGCGGTTTGCTAGGTGAAAAGTTACTGTTCTTCGGGAGGGTGAATTTCTATTTGTTTGCTTCAAAAACTTTAGTGTTGGCATTGTTTATTATTTACTACGGAAAGAACTACGTGCTGCAAAAGTGGATTTGTGAATATTGCAAATGTGTGAAAGTCTGTTGCAATAAATACATTTGACAACAGAACAATTGAAATTCGAAAAAAATGAAGAACTGCGCCAGGACATTCATCTTTCCCCTTAGAGACGTCAAGGAAACAGAAACAGGTAGCGTGTCAATTTTTTTTCAGTATAACCATAACATGCCATGTAGAAGCATTGAATTCTTGATTTTCTTAATCTTTCTGGATCTGCTTCCCCAATTGAAAATGTTACCACACGCTACTGGTGAGTATTGTTTGTATTTTGTATTTTTCTTGCGAATTGCCATTTCTAAATGTTAATATTGAGTGATGGCTAAAATGATATGTGTTAATATTACTGTACTCCTTCATCTATCCGTCTTTCTCATTGAAAAACAACTGATGCACAAAAACTTTCCGATTCAACCTTTAAAACACTATGATCATCATCACAAACGTAACCTGATCCCACGGCTGGCTCCTCCTCATAATATACAAAAGCGAGCGGAGTTCTCACGGATACTTGTAACCAATAACTAGATGTTTTCCCCAAAATTGGTTTTCGTCTTGTGCTCATCCCTGCGGACCTGAGATACGCTCATTGCGATTCAGGGAAGGGACAGAGCGTCACCCCTCAACGGACAGTACGTGCCCGGAATGGAGGTCAGGGAGGCGATCCAAGCAAAGCTTGTATCACATCCATTGTCGGGACCGGACAGTCAACCATGGCGGCGGCTATAAGTCTTCTCCGGGAAGAAAAACCTTCTCGAAATCTAAGAACTTGGGAATGGAACACGAAGGGCAACGAGATAGAAGCGGAAGAGATGGTTCATGTGATGTGCCCTTAGTACCAATGTCTTTGTGGTACGCTGCAGCGTGTATCATGAGATGTAGCGCTATTATATTTCTCGATTGAACATGTGATGCGTCTTCCTGATTATTACGAGGGCTGTTTAATAAAGAATGATCATAATTTTCTTATGCTCATGTCATGATGCGTATACAAATTTAATTGTATGTTGCATTGTTAGCTTAATGTGTAATGAATATGTGGTAAGAGATTCAATTATTTATTTTCAGTAGTACGTCAGTGACAGCGGAGGCAACACGTGATGAGCAATATGCTGCGTTGAAATTTTGCTTTCGCCTGAAGAAATCGTCAGCCGAAGTCTATGAAATGCTACAGGAGGCTTATAGAGAGCCTGTTCTTCCCTAAAGTACAGCTAGAATATGGTTTAGGATGTTTCAGGAAGAGAGACAATCAACGTCAAAGGACGGTGGACCCGGAGCTCAAGTCACTGCGCTGACAGAACTCAACATTAACACCGCCGCTGCTGTTGTCAGAGAAGATCGTCGAATAACATAACGAGCACTATCAGACATATTGCAAATATCACTGGGTGCCAAAACTGACCATGAGACGTGTTTGTGCGCGATGGGTTCCGCGACTCCTCATATACCCGAACAACAGGACGTTCGCGTACAGGTTTGTTCGCAGTTGAAGGCGATGTTACAGGAAGCTGAGGTTATCATGTGTTCCTCGTCCTCCTTACAGTCCGCATCTAGCCCCTTGTGACTTTCTTTATTCCCTAATGTGAATAAACACCTTCGTGGAAAACGTTTTCCATCATTAGAAGCAGTGGTGAAGGCAGCGGAGGCTATTTTGAAGGACCTATGAAAACATGGCTTACAGCAAGCATGTCTTTGAAGAATGGGAAAAAAGGGTGGGAAAGTGCATTGCATCGCATGGGGATTACTTTGAAAAGGACCATCAAAATTTGGACGATGAGTGAAGGTATGTTGTTATGAAAAAATTTGATCATTCTTTATTGAACAGCCCTCGTAAATTGTTAACAACTCCACTTTATCTATAATTATTCTCAGTTGATTTGATTTTAGGTAGCTTTCCTACCATACTACTTGTACATAATGTCGACAATGTGATGACCGATTAAAAAGGTGAGGTAGATGATACGAGTATTACAACACAAATGGACGACGATTACAACACAAATGGACAGCACAAAACAAACCATCAAACAGGATTATGCTCTGTGGGTTCAGGCACCAGAGCTTCGTTAGCCTGCACACTGCAGCCTTAGATGTACTACGTGGAAGAAAGGTTGACGTTTGTGCCTTCAGGGAAGGTCAGCCTTACTCTCATTTGAGTTTTGTCTTACTCGTGACTAAGTTTCAGAAAGCTGTGAGTTCGAGCAACATTTTATCGACACACCCATCAACACCTTTGGTTAGGACAGTGCGCTACGATGCCACGGGTACCGGGTTAGAATCCATTTGGCCATTAATTTACACTTACACTCCACCCCAGGTGGAATTATGAATAAATCAGTGACAGTCAGAGCAAGTAAGTTCTGATTCTAAGATCGAGGAGGCTCCATAAATTGCTGAAAAAGATAAGGAAATAAAACAATAAAATAATGTCAAACAATTATGAATTATAATGACCCATTTCTTCTGGGATATTTATAAACTGGATCCATACTGACAAACTCACTCAAATTCACACCCACAACCATAGTGAGTGAAATACAGTATAATTATTTTCTCTCTTTCAACCAAAGCTTCGCTCAACTACCAACAGCGCCAAAGTAAGAACGGATCAGACAACGCTTCACAAACAGCTGATTGGCTGCTCAAACCACGTGAGCCCTATTACGTCATCGGTTTGGCGGGAAGTGGACAAAGCCTCGTGGACTGTTTCTTAAGAACTTTCAAGTTTAGAATTGCAAAGGTTTAATAATAATAATAATCCGTTGCGCAACAGCCCATGAAGGGCCTAGGCATACCTACCGACTGCCGATCTCCCTCCCACGCTTTCCTTCGTCACCTCTAAGCGTGGAGATCTTCAACCAGTATTGGAATAGTCGGGGGGTCAGCCCGACGTATCCCCAGCCGTTATAGTAGGTCTTCTCGACCGGATTACGCTCACTCACTCGGAGCTCCCCAATTTCCTCGATGAATATCTCAAGAAGATACAACAGATTCGAAAGATCAAGTTTTTAAGGGAGATAAAAGCACTCTTAGAAGCTACTAATGTATATTTCCTTAGATTGAATAGCATGAAGTAAGGAACAACGATTATAGCAGAGATGGAAAGGAGCACGAAGCCTGTTATGAAGATTAATTGCTCTTTCCGCAAAAAAATAAAAGCAATCAAGGTCAATCAATAAAGGGAAATATGAGTGGTGAAGGTTAACGTGAAATTACATGAACAAATATGGACGTCAGGTCCTCAAATTTAATGAACTGAGGAAAAATGATGAATTTATTTTATGGGAAAGGGGTCTAATGATGAAAATGAAACGCATAGGAGCGGAAAACAGTATTGATTCTTGCTGTACATGGTGCGAGCTGGAGGACCTAATATCACCCTTAAGCGAACACAACACTGGTATTGGTGGACAATTCAGTCACACACAGTGGCGTGCCCAAGGGGGATTGATGGGGGTCATACCCCCACCCCTTTGCCTAATATTCCTAACCAAAAATAACATGAAAGGCGGGAAAAGATGGAGAAATGAGGGCTGACTACTAAAAATAAAAGCATACATATCCCCCCCCCCTTTTGAAAATTCTGGACACGCCCAGAACGTTAAAACAAGTACACACATAATCATATACATTTCCAAAATTGGAAACAAGTCCTTTGCTCAAGTAGTGACTCGAAGGAGCCAGACCGATGAATGCGTGAGAGAGGAAGTGAATGCATGGAGGGGAAAACGCAGCTACAGCTACCAGCCGTTGGCAGCAAAAGTGCATTGCTTTTCTCCGTGTACCCGCTTGCTCCTCCTTCATACTGTTATGCGCGGCGTCGCTCCACATATTCCTGGGAAAGAATATAACTGTTCAAACAAATGAAGCTATACAATACCGTAGATACCGAAAAGCAGTAAAAACGTGCAGCAAGAAGAGTAAAATTGCCTTGGGCCGTTCCATGAATGTCCTAGGGGATGAACTGTGCTCAACACCAGGGTGCGAAATTCCTGGGGGGACAGGGGGGAATTATCCCCCATCAACGATCTTATCCTAAAATTCTCCCCACCAAACTTTTCCGGGGGGGAGAGTTTTTGTTCTAACAACATAAGATAAACAATTAGTTTTGAAGTCAAATATACTTTACTGGAATAATATCGAAAACACACAAAGAACGAACAACAAAGTGCCTCATCTCTAAGGACACTGAAACCAGCAATCCCCAGAACAAATAAATTAGTCCGACTTGTTATTTCTTCTCTATTTCTCATCGACTTTCGTCAGTTACCGCAAAGTATATAAATATATTAATAGAACAAAACACGTAATAGCATTTAGATGGGAATTTTATGTATGAAACTATTGTCTTCTAAATTTCTCTTAATTGTTGCCTCTCCCCCCTTAGGCACGCAAATTCGATATCACCAACCCAAGGAACCGAATCCTTGGCTCAAAGTTGCCATCGCTGTGGTAGCTGCAGCACCAACAAATTTCTAAATAACTGATTCTTACCAAGTAAGGCTATCGGGAATAAGAACAGCAAGACAGTCGTTGGGTGCCACCAACACAGCATGTCAATATTTGCCATCTATTTATACGACTCGTCATTGCCTATTGCTGGTGTCCGACATTGGTAACAGCACCCTTACATTATACGGTGCGTGTGTGTTATTGAAAACAATTCGCAGTTACGATCGTGAAGGATTTTCCAAAGACATTTCGACGAGGTCAGGGGTGAGGAAAGGGGAACGGAGGGAAATATGGAATGGATGGGAAATGTCAGTAGGCAAGGTAGTTTCTGTTTTTACGATCCTCCCGGTGACCCTTGGCGTTAAAAGATATCATATACAAGAAAGGAAAACCATCTGCCAAGAAGAACGGCCAGGCAGGGAAAACTGGAGGCAGGAGGGTCTTCTCAGTGTTTCCAACTGCGAAATTATACTTTCTGTCGTCGTTAACGTCTGCACCAAATAATTTATGCCTTTCATTCTTTCCATTCGAATAAATTCATTTCTGCTTACTTTCTCTCTTCTTGTACAAAAGTAAAATATGCAAGTTTCATTACTACCGTATCTGTACATAATCCATACATTTGTAATTATAAAATACCATAAATAAAAAAAATATGCTTATATTAGACACACACACACATGTAAGTATGCACGAATACTTAAAGACCAAGAGACAGATTGAATCCACACAAGCTTTATTCTCTTTCAAGTCCACTTTTTGTCCGTAAACTGACTGAGCCTGTAGTTTAATCTGGGATCAGAACCACTATGTGACTCTACTGGAGTCCCCCCCCCCCTGATCACAGAGCAAAGACGTTACCACTACGCCATCAGGGAGGTACATCCAAACAACCCAATGTAATGAAGATACATAGAAATATAAATAAACTACCGTTTTCATTATAATTATTGTATATGAAGTTAGAAGTTCCAAGTCCTGAAGCTGGTCATTGTGGTTGGGTTTTGTTGCTTGTTGCGATTTACCTCAGTCACTCCGAACAAATGCTGAACATTGTATTCTTTGGGGAAGTGCGTTTCCTCCTACAGTATTGTTCAAATACTACAACGTCGCGACTAAACTAAAGATACAAATTAACTACATTCATGCAACCAACCAACATGAAAATGTTTTTTTTTCTGGAAAGAAAGGTTCCAGTGCTATTCAAGTTTGCGTTCATTATAAGAACTAAAAAAATATGGTGATATGTTCATACATGGTCGTGCATCCATGTAGTTACACCCCTCCCCCCCACACGTTTCTTTCGTTAAAATAAGATGTTAATACGAGGTGCCGGTGCGATATATAGTTGTGTAACGGCAGATAAAAAAAAATACTGGAAATTATCAAATTAATGCAAGGCATTTTTAAAAGTGTAATGATACATTTGTTGTTCTGTGATCGGAATCTTACTTTGTCCTCTATTTTTAATAATTGCTTCGCACAATCTCTATTCTACTAAAATGATTTTCTTCACTTTTCTGTTCTCATCTCCATCAACAACTCTCGTTGTATTGTCCCTACTAAAATTGTTATACATTGTCGTTTCTTCATTTCTATGCTGGTTTGGATAGAAGTATATTTTTTTTGGTTAACTTACTTTTACTACATTTCAATAACCCATTTCTCATTTACATACTGCTTCTTTTCTCCTTGTATTATAATTTGGACGTTTCCCACTGCAAAATCTATTCCTCCTCATTAATACAATACGTCATTGATTAGTAAGTTGGAAAGTGATGGGAATTTTTAAATCCCAAACTTAGCAACACTAGCACTATATAAGGAGGAAGAGAAAGGGGAAACTGGTGCTGAGTAAATAAAGCGAAGGGAAATAGTTGAGGGAAATGAATTCCCATGCATGACCTTAACTCCCACAGGACGGCCTTTTATAAACCCCTTTTCCTCTACGGGTCTCGAGGTTTCAGTTTTTTTCTTCTTCTCCGCGCTCTTTTCCAAGATTGCCAAAAGCAAAGCATCACATGGTCTTGTCATCTTTCACTTCTGCTTCTTGTTTGAGAAGCAATGGGGGAAAATGTGGAGAGCAAAAAGAAAACAGTAAGAATTTGTCTTATCTACCTTCCACAGGCAAGTCGGAGAAATGACCCGGCTCGGAAATTGAAAGTAAATCTGAAACGTCGCGTTGGTGGACTTAACATCAACCGACGAAATAGCAGAATGCGGAAGGCTCGCGGGGCACTTTATGTGGAATGACAGAAGAAGCCAAGACCCATCTTCAAATGAATATCTACGAAAAAGAGGTCGTTAGAAACGAGCGGAAGAGAAAGTTCGGACACGGTGCGGATACCGAAGGGAGAAAAAGGAAATGAAGTATCAAGAAAATATTGCTCGCTTTGAGCTACGATGTCGTAAAAATACTGAAAATGAAAAAGAAGGAAGATGTGGTGATGGTTGACTATATATGAAAGGGTTTTCGGAGAGTTTATAATTTTAGTTGCATGTTTATGTTGCTGTCTTTCATCGGGAAGGAAAGAGAAAGCGGGGTGTTATTACAACAAGCAAAACAGAGAACTAAATTGACAGACGGATAAACAGAGAATGAGAAAGAAAAAGGTAGGAAAGATGATAGGTAAAGAGGTAAAGATGGACACACACACTCACAGACAGACAGAAAAGGAAAATATAGAAGGAAGAGACAAAGGAATTAAATGCAATGACAAAGAAACGGAATGGAACAAGCGGACACAAAGGAATGAAGTGGAAAGACAGGACAAAGAGACGAAAAGGAAAAGATACAAGAGAGATTAAGAAACGAAAGGGAAGAGATAGAGGATACATATAAAGAGAGAAAAGGGGAAACGATAGAGGATAGATTAAAAAAATAAGGAAGGCATAAAGTGAAGAAATGGGAAAAGATAAAGAAGAGATAAGAAGACAAAATCGGAAAATATAAAGATGAGATAAAGAGACGAAATGTGAAAGATAAAGAAAAGATAAAATAGAGGAAAGGGGAAAACAAAATATGAGATAAAGAGACAAAAGGGGAAAAGATAAAAGAAGAGATAAAAAGACGACAGGGGAAAAGAGGATGAAGAGCTAAAGAGACGAAATGGAAAAGATAGAGAAATTAAGTGAAAAAGGCAAGAGGTAGAGGAGAGACAAATGGGAAAAGACAAGGGGATAAATAAAGAGACAGAAGAGGAAAAGACAGATGCGACGTAAAGAAACGAAAGGGGGAAAGGATAGATGAGAGATAAGCAAAGGAAGGGGAAAATAGACCGAGAGATAACTACAGATTAAGAGGGAAAGCGAAAAATGGAACGATGGACGGAGAGGAAAAGAGGCAAACACATACAAAGAAAGGAGGATACGAAGAATTATTTTAGGTAGAGTCACCAATAAGACTTTCCATAAGCATGAAATCTAGAAAGCAATGAAATCGATTTAGAGCATTAGGAGAATGAAGCTAACAATAAGCGACTGACTGCATGTAGTACTACAAGAGAAATAAACCAAAAGCAAACAAGACGAAATTCTAAGCGAAAACAATTGTAGGAGACTGGCTCGTTTCCGACATCGTTACGAGAGAAAAATATTGTATCCAACTCGAGCTTGACACAAGATAAATAATCTTGCTCAAAAAACAACAATCGTTTGTTTTCTCGGAGAATTAACTGGAAGGAGCAGAAAAAGAAATTTCTAAAAAGCGTTCACCATAAACACACGAGAAAGGAGATTCTTGCGTAACGTTTTCCAGCTGATTTTTCGCATCCCGAGCTCACGCAAGCCTTACGTTTCTCTCCACTTCTTGAGTCGAGTGTCTCATTAATGGATTTCATCGATTCTTCAAAACTGAAATAAGCCCGTTCTGCTACGAAAGTCAACACCAAACACCTCTCGAACTCATCCTAACGTACGAGCGTCACGTCTTGAACAGTTTCGTCTCTAAGGACACTATTACACTAAAGATCGAGGAGAAATCGGAAATAATTTCAAACTGGTATCAGTTGCCATGGTTACCAAGCCACTATGGTTAATCCTCTCTTAGGAGTCCCGCGGGAACACCAAGGCCAGCTGGACTGAGGGAACGTCACATTCGCTGCAAGGGGCGCCGTACTGGAGCGGGAAATGTAATTGAAAGTGGATAGAACGTAGAAAAAGAGGACAAACAGGAAGAACGATTAGAAGAAAGAGAAACGTGTTTAATAGAAAAGGGTACAAGTTAATGTGAAGGGTGTAGGTTCAAACCGGACGTGCTTCTCTGGTTCAGAATGGTTAGGTTTTGCTAAAAATGTGCCACTTGCCTGTCTCGTCTTAACTTGCAAGTGCATGTCCGGCTCTTGTGACTCAAAAATGTTAATCCGGACGAGATCTACAGTTTAAAGTGGAATGCGAACCTCTTCGCAACGTGCCTTCTTTTGGCATGGTACGCGGGACCCCTTGGTTATTAGTTGACAGCGTTACCACTAGACCATCGAGGTGGATTGGTCTCATCTCGAGTTGCAAATGCCTATAGTTCTTGGTCTCGTGTTAATATCATAACTTCAGTGTCTCCTCTCGTCTCGACCTTCAGGGCAAAGTCTTTGTCTCATGTCTCGAATTAGAAAAATACCTATTAAAACAAAATAACATATATTTCTGTAAAATAAAGCACACGTGTGACTTGCCTACAAATTATATCAAACAGATAAGACTTGATACAGCAAGTCTCTATAGAGCGACCACAAACAAATAAACCTTCGGTCAGAACTCAGAAGCCTTCGCGCATCTTGCCCTCCATCCCTTCAAGTCGGTCTATTATGAAGTAGGGATGGCCAAACGGATCCGGAACCGAAAAATCCGGATCCCGGTCTGAAAGTTTCGGATCTGGATACGGATCCGAGAGTTCCTGATCTGGATCCAGATCCGGGCCCGAAAGTTTAGGATCTGGATACGGATCCGATAATTCGGATCCGGATCCGAGAGTTTCGTATCTCAATCCCATTATAATATTCCCAGACCTTCGGTTACAAAGAAATTTTTCGTTAGTCCAACAAGAATTTTTTTCAAGTGTTGTTCCTAAAATACTTTGCTACGCATCGGCTAACACACTCGTGCACAAAAATAATCTTACTTGTTTAACATAAAATGTCAGAGGTGATTTTGTAAATGCCGTTGAAACGAATATGTATTCGAATGTATTCGAATTCGAATGTATTGGAAATGAAAACACACATAAATGTGAGACATTCCATTCCAGGATGAAACCTTTAACACATATAACAAGATAGAAATGTTATACAAAAATTATACAATTGTTCTACAGTTACAGTTTTACAAATTAAAATAAAACATTATAATATATGCAGTGTTATATAATTACAAAGTGTGAGACTAACAAGGGAGGTTATCTAAGTGTTCCCCTCCGATTTCCATGAAACTTGGCAGGTGTATAGTGGGGCCCAATGGAAGAAATACTTTTTTTTTGTTTCAGCTAAAAAACGGTTTAGGGGGCAAAACCCCCTCAAATGTCAAGATGAGGACAAATTGAAGTGAGGATCTGACCCCTGTGTACCCCTCCGATTTCCATGATACTTGGCAGGTGTGTGTATAAACGGGCCCAAATGAAGAAATGCGTTTTTTTTGTTTCAGCTAAAAAACTGTTTTAGGGGACAAGCCCCCCCCTCAAATGTCAATATGAGGACAAATTTAAGTGAGCATTTGACTTATGTGTCCCCCTCCGATTTCCATGAAACTTGGCAGGTGTATAGTGGGGCCCAAAGGAAGAAATACGTGTTTTTTTTTGTTTCAGCTAAAAAAAAAACTGTTTTACAGGGCGAAACCAACTCAATTGTCAAGATGAGGACAAATTGAAGTGGAGATCTGACCCCTGTGTCCCCCTCCGATTTCCATGAAACTTGGCAGGTGTGTGTATAAACGGGCCCAAATGAAGAAATACGTGTTTTTTTTTGTTTCGGCTAAAAATCTGTTCTAGGGGGTAACCTCCTCTCAAATGTCAAGATGAGGACAAATTGAAGTGGGGATCTGACCCCTGTGTTCCCCTCCAATTTCCATGAAACGTGGAATGGCACAACGGATCCGGATCCGAAAGTTCTGGTTCCGAATCTGAAAGTTCTGGATCCGGATCCGAAAGTTCTGGTTCCGGATCCGAAAGTTCTGGATCCGGATCTGGATATGAAAATTCCGGATCCGCGGATCCGAAAAAAATTAGGATCCGGATCCTTAGGATCCGGTACCAACCGGATCCGGATTTCGGATCCGCCAGGATCCGGATCTGGCCATCCCTATTATGAAGCCTGCTCCACTCTACCCCTTCCCTACACATGCGAGTACGCTGCACACCTCAAGTGGTTTGGCGCAGATCCTGCTGCTCGTGGTTCCGCTATAGTAGACCATTTGTACTTGTACACTCCTGTTCGGATAAAGTGGCACATACTACAGCAGCTCGGTCTGGTCTTCATATTATAGACGTCTGCCTCAAAGCTTGAGTCCACTTTATGTTTACATAGACTAATCGAGACCGGACCTACAGTTTAAAGTCGGAACCGAACCACTGTGCAATGCACCTCCATCGAAAGCCGATCCCACACCTCGATAGCAAGAGAGGGTGTCACCTATCGCACCAAACTCAAAACACCTTCTTGGTCAAGCGCCGTATTTCGTCTGCTGACGTCAGGGTAAATGCTTTCATTGTTAGCCTAATTGTAGCGTATCTATGCCAAGAGATTTAAACCTAACAAGTCTATCCTCACCACGAAAGCTGAAGTCAGAAGACGAAATACGGGCCTTGATCCAATAAGGTGTTTGAGTTTAGTGCGATGAGTCATATCCTGATTGCAAGTCGAGAGCGTTAGCCACGACGCCACAGTTAAGGCCCATGATTTCTCGCCTATCTGATATCGATAAGAATTGAACTTTTTACATCAAAACAAAAACAAGCTACGATATTTTTGAAAAACATCCTACACTCCACGAAAACTCAACAGTGAATTCGTTCATTTACCACTTAGCAGACATATTATATTCTCTTTGGCGGGCGACACAAACACAGAAATCTGAAACCGCGCGAAAAGAAGAAATCGCGACTCCAAATTGAAGGCAGGGCTCCAGATTTCCCTGACAAGCTAAATAACGAAATGGGCTTGAAAAAGCAAGAAAGTTTCCGTACTCTTATTTATCACATCCGACAAAGAGGTAATATTATCTGCTCCCAGGTCACGCTGAAAATGTTTCAACATTTTCAGGCCGAAAACTCGAGAATGATATTCCCCCCCCCCCCCCCGCCGTCCGCTGCAACCTTTGAGTCACCGACTCTCAAGCAGAGGAAGCTCTTGGACGTTTAATGAAATTTGAAAGTCTGCCGTTGCATTTGTAACATTGTCGACGGTTCCCTGTCTAAGTAGATGCCGGGGAAAAGCCGAACGCAAAACTTGCTCCTGTGTTCATGGTGCTTGCGTATCGGGACAGGAGCGGCGATTCCTCCTACTTTTCAATTAGCAGATGCTGCCTTTGATTGTGCGCCCCGGTTAAATTTTATGATTCCAATTAGTCTGTGGTTCTCTTTTTTTCGGCTGCAGCTGCTTTGGAAACCAAGAGAAATGGGTTTCCGGTTGTGGTGCCAGACTATTCTCTCCATTATCGTAGCACGCAGTGTCATGCTGCCAGACATCTGCTAGCGGATGTGGAAAAATGCTAATGTTCTCTCATCTCTTGCTATATATGCGTATACTAACATTTCAAATTAATCACGTTCCTAGGCAAATAGTTCTTGAAGCCAGGCGTCAGTCAAGGTATGTTCTTTAAGTGTACACTTCCCCTTGAGTGTTTGCAACCCTGATTCGCCGCAGAGTCAAGTGGGTTGCCTGCGCTGTCAGGATACACAACTTCTGTTCTAAGACAAAACTGATCGATTTGGCTTATTTTACTTCGCTTTTCAGCCACTTTTGGCTAATCGCGAAGATGACGATGTATATGATGAAATTGATGAAGGAAAACTCACAAACAACAGCCATGCCCAGTCCGGGATTCGAACCCGGGACTCCTGCGTCGTAGCGCGCGTTGCTAACCACTCCAGCACGGAGGCACACGAGAAAAAAATGATTGATGTTAAAGTTCCCTACACGCTGTTTCGGGAATCTCTGGAGCAAGCAAACGGCGGCCGCAGCTACAAGCAGTTTGCAGCAGCGTGGTTCGCTTCGTCCACTCGCTTTCTCCCCTTCTCTACCATTATGCACGGTCTTGCTCCACACATTCGAGTGCGTACATCAACAAGTCAATTCTTATTTTACACTTTAAACTTTAGGCCCAGCTCTAATTTCTGTGCATAGAGTTCACTTTAAACTTTAGGTCCAGCTCTAATTTCTGTGCATAAAGTTGACATAAAAACTAACTCTGTGTTACACTCGGGTACACGGATGCTACTTTGTGTTATCGCAGATTGGGCTCTGGTATGTTGTTGGATACAGTGGTTTCTTGCTTGTTATGTAGTTAAACTTTGACCGTTGAAGTTCCAGTTTATGAAGCTTTTGCTTACACTATGAGGTCGAGAAGGGAGAAGCACCGACGCTTTCTAGATACTACTCGGAAAGGTGTGAGAAGCACTACCTCATCACCCTGGGCAAATGTATGAGGCTTCCTTGGGCGCCATATTGTAAGGACTTACAGCTTATTGATGCTAATGCCCCTATAACAATTCTGCAGTTTTTCTTTAGTACCAGCACTGTTTCTACACTTCATAACTGCAAGCCAACACCTGCAGCATCTCAAATATATTTCATTCCTCCGAAAAGAACACGTTTACACATCGGCAACGTTAATCCACTATGCTAAATTATTGCTATACGGGTTTCACCTTATTTACCTGTCTGAAACAATGATGAGCACACCAGTCCCTGCGTGTACACATACATATATTTGAACCTGCAAGATGGGGGGGGGGGGCAACGTCCCCTTTTCCCTTTCAAATTTATTTCCTTGACGGCTCTGGTACCCTTTTATGGTCCTTTATAACAGGTGTAAAGGCTCCTTGCTGTATTATTGTGAAATATGCGTCTTGGGACACGGCTTGTAAGTCGCTATCGCGAGCTGGCGGCAAAGCTATTCGACAAAGGCCATCAGCATCAGTAATGGTTGCACCGTGATAATGCAAGGAACATTTCTTTCCTTTTAGGTCCTGAATGGCTCCTAATATCCGTCAGACCTCGAGGATGCCGCTGCCAGATAAAGACCAACAGCCTGTCGACTACCTGCTAGTGCGATGGTTTGTATATCCTCCCGTTCCACTGTTCGGAGGAGCATGAGGATGACCTTCGACTCGCTGACGTCACCACAGGTCGCATCCCCAAGCTGGAGATTCGCTTCCAGACAATGCCAGGAATTTCAGAAGAGATCCGCTGGCATCCGACATCAGGAATGGTCCTTTCTAATGTGACGAAATGTGCAAGCTTTTACACCTCATATTGTTCGGTAATGCACTGGGTCAGATTCCAAACGCCATATACTTCTGACACATATTACTATAGCATTAAATAAACTCTGTATCCTCCTTTCAAATTACTACACCCTTTGTTACCAAAAATACTAATGACGTTGAAATTATTTGACACTTTCTGTTTTACATTTTAAAGAAAGCCTACTTTTGAAAACTGAAAACCAGTTTTATGAAAGGCGCTTTCAAAATTTGATTTAAACTGCTTTTGCATTAAGTCTATATTTCATAAACATTACGATCGCTTAGAAGTGCTTGTGCTGAAGTCAAAACTGCAGTTAATTTCTTGGCATTGTGAGGTACAAGTTGATGTGGGAAGCCTTAATCAGTAAATTGAAATATCTTTACGATCTCATATATTATTGCGTCGTCGCCTTGTAATCAAGGGGTTCCGGGTTCGATACCCAGTGGAGGCACAAGTAGTTCGGATTCCACTTTAAACTGTAGCTCCAGTCCCTATTAGCCTTACTGTGCATAAAGTGGACTTAAAACAACATATCAATCAATCAATCAATCGTATATTATTATACGTATACATAAGTCTTTCTATGTATGTTTTGTGGAGTTATCTACGACAGACATTAAACTATCGTATTTCGCTTGCCACAGTGTACTATTGTCTTCGATTTCTTGAATATTTTTATTATTAACCGTCTCTTTTCTTCCACTTTGGATAATCGCGACGATGAAGATGAGCGATATGTTGAAATTGACGAAAGGAAAGTCACTGCCCGAGGTCCGCACAGTGTTTCATCTTCTAGATATCATTTTGTCCAAACCCAGGAGAAGACTACAAGGTACTCTTTTGCTTTTTGCTTTTCAGAAATATTTTTATCTAATTTATTCTAGAGCGTCTCGTCACTTTTTCAATACTCAACACCTCTCAGTTTTTGGTGTGGGTTACTTCACGGAGTCGTTAGCGATGGGACATGTAGAAGCGCGACCCCTATCGGGAAGATGTACGTATATTATGTGCTTTACACTATGTAACCTCCTCCCCCCATATTTAAATGTAACGACGATTTCGAAAAAGCTTACCTTTTTTTCAGGAGATTTGTAAATAATTCTACCAACATTCCACCATCTCCTCACAAATTCTCCAATTAATGTTACGACAAGGAAGCAGTTTTCGAAATTTCCTCTGGCTTCGGAAAAAACTATCACATCCCAAAACCTGCTTAAAATTCCTTCTTGAGCATACATGTAAATCTTCGCATGTTTGCTTACGCTGTTGTCTATATACAGGGTGGGGACAAAGCGACTTTGTGCCGACCCTGTATATATATATATATATATATATATATTCTGGCTACGCAAGCCTCATAAGACTTTGGAATGTTGTAGCGACTTTTCTAAAGCTGAATTTCCGAAAACGGGTTCGCTTACACTGCCTCTGAACAGCATGCCATAATAGTTGTTCATCATTTGAAATAGTATCGGGTAGTTTCTGCCAGTTGCAGAATCCCGCAAGAGTAGCTAAAAAAGAGAATGTTCGCCGTACATGGTGGAAGCCAGCGACGCACAGATCAAAGTCCTGTGCGAGCTTCAGTTTAATCAAATTCCCTAAAAAGCAATCACTCCGTTTTAAAACAGAGGCGTGACGCGATACAGCAAGATGCGGCCTCCAAAACACGAAAGTCGGATAAGCGGGTGCGTAAATTAAAAAGAAAGAAAGAAAAATAACATCTCCAACCCCCAAGAGGCCGTAAGCTGCGTATAGTCATAATTCAGAATGCGAGACCCGGTGGGGGGCACGGGTGGCGACAGCCTTGCAGTCTTATCTCGCGTTTCCTCCACCTCCTACTGTGCGGGAGAGAGACTGTCTTCTGTCCCCCCGCCCCCTCGCAGTATGCGACAATGAAGCATTGTCGTCAGGATCTCCATTGTGCAGCGGGTGTCCGTCGACATGTTCTGGCAAAAACACGAACTGGAAAGCAGAAACATCGAGATAGGAACTCCGTGGATGTTCTTTATCGCATTCTATAAATATTACAAGGCCGAGAGCAACTCTTTGGGTATTTAATACCCACGAGTGCACTATGCAAAGCTTCACGCACGGAATACGAGAAGAAGCATATGCCAGTGTCAAGATTTGGTTTCTTAACGCCCGTCCTTGCACAGTTTTATGAGGTTTGTTTTGCGGAAAGTGTAAGACTAGATCAAGCCTGGTCAATCTAGTGCTCTCGTTTACACGTGCAGACTGCAGAGCGAGAAGCGGTACTGCAGCGTTGTAAGTGTGACGGAAAGGAGTGTTTGAACGAGGCAGGGGGCTACGTCGGTCGCGTTCGTGTAGTGGGAAACCTCTCTCGGCTCCCACACTTCTGCTCTACTGCTTACGAACCTTGATGTACAGGCGGTAAGCTCGCGCCGCACTGGCATTTTCAAGTGGAAGCGAGTTGTTCAGGACTCACGTTGATATAACCGTAACCCATCTTGCCAAAGGAAAGCCAACAAAGATTGCCATTATAAATCCACACAAGAGACACGAGAATAACGATATCCAAGCTGGTCGTTGCAAAACAGCTGAGGACTGGAGTATTGCACAAAGTATATTTATGAGGTCGTTCGATGAACAAAGTCTGAACTTCCTGAATATTATTCATTATTAGTTGACAGGAAGTATCTTACGACGTATAACGGTGCACGCGGTTATCTTGGTTTTTAACCCTTTCATTCAATATGTTCACGGGAAGTAATATTATTGGCCACCGCATATGTACTTAAGAATTGAACTTCAAGATGGAATATAATCTGTTTATGGTTTGTATTTGAATTGAACCCACAATATACGACAGTATTATGTACGAGTGGTGGTGACCGTTCTGAAACAACATACAGTAACCAAGGATGGTTGTTTTTTTCTTGATAGTAAAGTAATTTGTTCATTTCATAATCTGTTAAACCCACGAAGTAATTGGGAAGAGTTATAAGCATGATAATTTCTCACAAGATCAACTCTAACTTCATGATGAACAATAGGTGTTCTTGACACAATGTAACAAAACCTTCAATCAAACCATAAATACCTTTGATTGGTCATAAAATGCTAATGCATGTCCAAAATTTGGTTGAGACTTGAGAAGGAAATTGCAATATTTTCAGTGTCTAAGAACTCTATAATACTCGTAATATGGCACAGTCAATATGGAGATGGGGTATAAGGTGTGACCCTTTCCAACACACCCAAATGTCAACCTCACATCCACATACTCCATTTTGCAAACTAGCGAGGCTATGGCGTCTAGACTCAAAGCCAGTATAATCTTTTGTGTAGCTCGTGCTGTGTTATGTTTGTAATTGTCCACAAGTGGCAAAAAAAGCGATGTAAAATAAATTAAATCAATCAATGAAGTAGATATGACTAAATCATCCATATGCCCCATGTTGCATCTAGTAGAAGAATGGAACTGCAGCATTTGTATTAGTTCATTTCCAATGATTCTTGAGCTTGGCTGCTCACGTTTCACATACGTTAAGGATAACTTACCAGCTTTAAAATTTGTGGTGCAATGGATGTCGGACCTGAAAAAACAAGCTAGTGAAGACCCTTGGATCATTTGAAATGTTCAATATGTTATACACAAACTGTACCACTGTTGTTTAGTTGTATCAACATTTTAAACTCGCGACTCAGTGGCGGCGATTAGGGAGGGCGAGGGGGGCAGTTGCCCCTCCCAAATTTTCGCCACTTTTGCCCCTGCACTATGCTAAACCTTATATACAAAGGGAAATATACTGTCTTTGCCCCCACCTCAGTTTTGCACTTTGCCCCCGGTTTTGGAACGCAATCTCCGTCCCTGTTTGATGGATCTTGTGAAGCAGCTGCTAAAGCCACTTTGAACCTGTCTTTGGCTGCACGTTGAGTCTACTAAATGTCTTCCAATCAACACAAGTGTCAAGAAATTACTTCTGTAGACAATTAGGTACTGAATTCTTCGCAATTCCATCCACCTGCAACGCCATTTCCAATAGTGCTAAGGGTGGCTTATCATCTATGTGTTTCAAATGAGTGTTAGAGCTTCTGAAAACAGCCTGCTCTGAACAGCATCAAGCAGACAGATTGTCCTCTAACGCGACTCTGCAACTCGCCCTTCCAGGTGCTGACTTGCAAACCACAAGACAGACCACAAGTGGTGGTGGCACATTCGTTCCACCCCAAGCACATCAATCATCATAACATAAACAGCAACCACCACAAGGTTTCAAATAAACCCTCGACCACGATATACACAGAAACAAACACAAAGTCCATTAAAATCTTTCCAATCCTCCTCGTCTTCCGCGCAGTGTATATATCTTTGTGGGACTAATCTTACATAAATGCCGCAAGCTCTCAATATGAGTGACTCGTGATTGCGTCGGCCGTGCTCTCAAAGAACGGGAGGGGGAGGTTCTGCTTTCACATGTGTCTGCTGCTAGCACTGTGGTCTCCGCAGAAGCTGTTACCACTATTGGATTTCCCAGTCCAAGTGACTTGGGGGATTGTTCGGTTTCCAAGAGGATGTCCGCGGGGGGAGAGGGAACTTGGAGATGAGGGGTCTACATCACCACGCACACCACCTCGCTGATTATTCTGTCCACAGAAGGCCGTATTGTTGAGACATCGGGAAGGCCTGGAAACGAAAAGCTGCTAAACAGTGTTGCCAGATACATATTACTATTATGATTTTGGAAATTATGTGTGTAGAAATTATTGGATGGCTGCTGATGGCCAAAATTACAACTGAAACTTCTATTTTGGGATGGGATTTTGTGTAGTGACAGATATTCATACATCCAGGTACAAACGTACACTAGTTAAACTGATACGCTACCACCGAGTCACCACAGCACGTGGCAGTAGGGCAATATCTTTTTCGCGTCATGAGGCGTGCTTGGAAAGCCTCACAACTTTGAAGCGCCATTTCTCGGATATGGCTGGCTAGTGCGCGCTAGTACCAAGGCGTATCAGCCCCAATAGTTACCCTTCCACTACACGAAGTCCCGTCCCAAAGTCAATTTCCCAACCCATACCCTCTCCTTGTGAGTGCAAACTATAGGATAGGCGACAAGCATCTCGGTAGCGTAACACTGATTCCGATTAATATGAAAGACAAGAAATAATCATCATGAAGCAGGAATCAAGATTTCTACGAAAAACTGTAGTTCTTCATAGATGTGAACACTCATGAATGTGGACCTAAATTCTTATGCAGGCTAGTCAGTACTGTAATATCAAATACAATCTTGTAAGACACTCAGAGTAATGAGAAATTCCACAACGGAAAATGCCATTGGTGGAAACAAAATTAAAGCTTCGATAAATATTAATCTCAACAAACTCGTTACTACGAGAAGATGGTAAATTGCAATGTAGTATATTGTTTTTCTGCATCAGGTAAAGTTCTCCCCGGTGGCATAGTGGTAACGTCCTTCTCTTGTTACAAAGGGGTTCCGCGTTTGTTATGTAGGTCTAGTCCCGAATGGCCCATTTTTGAACAAAGTGGACTTCAAAACAAATTCAAACTACAGGAGAAAGTTTTTCGAAGCGCAGTACGAGCGCGAATCAAAAACACAGTTGCAATATATGCCTTAATGAACACAACCAAATCACACCAAACACTCATGTTTTTGTAGAATTCTCTCTTCGACGAGCCCCCAGAGTAGAAGAAATAATAATATGAAAGGTTGCTGTTCGAAAGCTGGGGCGTGATATGCGCTGTAATCTTCTGCGCATGCAGTGGGCGGGGTGATCCGTGCTACGTCAGATGCTAGAGTCGCATCTAATGTGCGCATAAGACGAAATCAGGAAAGTCTCTAGAACTTCGCATTGTAACACACGTACTGGACTATATTGTGGGATGTAAAGCTTACACATACGTTTAATCTTAAGAGTAAATAACCACAGTAAGGTTGTCTTGACCTTCAACAAAAAGAAACAAGCCCGATAAACTTACAATCGAGCGCATGTGATGTATCTTGCTCTTAACCGGAGACAAAATCGAATCATCTTAATGCAGGAGAATCTTCGGGGGTCTATTTTGTTTCCTCCACATCGAATTCCTCAATGCCAAAAGCGGGGAAGAGGGAAATCGCTCGTAAACCTTCCTCCCTCTCTTACTTTATCGGTTTTTCCCTCTCTCAACCCCACACCCAACAAGAACAGATGAACGCCACTTCTCCGGCGAGCGTTTCTTTAGCGACTCCCGACGCCGTATGGCAACACTGACGAGATGGATGTTTGAACAGCGGAGAAGATATTGGTTGCCGCCGATCTCCCTTCAACATCCTTTGCGCAGCTTCCGAAATGAAGAAACGAGGGGGGAGTAAAGGGGAGGGGGGTTGCAGAGCGATCACTGCATTTGGTTTCCCTCACACTGCCAGCATGGGAGGCCGTAATTCAATATTCTACGCGCAGGCACATCAATAGCTACATCAGCACCATTGATTATTTCCTGGGGTCGATTCCCATCTTCGCTCTTCTTCCTCCAGATTCAAAGGACCTCTGAGCGAGACGCGAGGAAAACTCCAAAATCCCATCACTTAAATGCTTTAATATGTCGCTACCATTGTACTACAAGGGAAATATTAAATCGTTCAGCTGTCAAGGGAATATACGGAAATCTAATATTTGAATACATTGAGAAGAATATTGCAGATTCGTATCCTTTAGGTTGTACAGTCACCGGCAATAGATCCTGAGACACTCCCTTCTTTGTAAGGTGTTATGTGTGTTGCCTAACTCTACCAGCGATAAGCGGATTCTAATAGCAAATTTTCATTAGCACCTTCCATCATACTGCAGCACGAATAACAACTTTAGGTGCGTAAAGCTCGATAACATTAATATTTTAATTGGGTGCTGAGAACAGCAGCAGTTCAAGTTCAAACTCTGGTCTCGAGTCACAGAAATAGTGGTCTTAACATTAATTCCTATCAAAATTTTGAAAAATAATCTAATAAAACATATATAGATTTGTTACACTAAACATATTTTAAAATTCAGTAGTAGGCTTATTTGATTTAATACAAGAAATACATATATACCTTGTTCGTGCTTATAATCGGATGTCTCCGGGTATTCCCGTTAGCTTTCGTATATGGCGGATAATTTCGAATTCACAGTGAGTTACTGTAGTCATTCAATTCAGAAAACATTACTAGATGGTAGTTAACCAATCGTGAATATAGAAGAGATTCGATGCTGTATATGGGGAGCCAATCCCATCACAGACGATCAAGTAGGGCAAGAATAGGCCACGCCTTAAAATTCCGAATAAACCCGAAATGGACTGTTAAAAACAAGAACAGGCTATAGAACAAATTCGCTTATGTTTTCATTAGAATGGAAATTCATGTTTTAGTAATTAGTTAGCTACGTATAACTAATAGTAATCATAAATTTTGTTTACGTAAGAAAAAGTATATTGCTGACCTGGGCAACCTGCTGTAATTGTGGAAGATCGCTCTCGTATGCACTTGTGGACTGCAGAGCAAGCAGCGGTACTGTAGCGTTGTAAAAGCGAGACAGAGGTCGTGTCCGGATTGGCAAGCGCTCAGTTCCGTACTCTCGCGTTGCTTGCGTGTGCCGTCGAGGTCGTCCGAATCTACATGTACCCTTGCAGTACGGTTGTCACTTTTCCCACCAGGTGTCGACCCTAACGTTACCCACCGTTGACCTAGGGCGCAGGCGCACAGGATGGAAGCAGAAGGCAGACGCCAATGACACGTTTCAATGGTTTCAACATATTTACTACTGATATTAAAAATGTGACATGCCATTCAATATTTCTACATTCAGTTTTATCGATAACATGTCCAAGAATCACAGAGTTTTACATCGCTAATTCAGCAAACATTGTCTCCGCAAAGTGGAAGTTGCAGTATGGTTGCCAAGCGCAGAACCACAGCGAGTTGAAGCGTGCATCTGTCGCGCCTTGCACCTCTCCCCTCCGACTCTACGACTGCTGCCAATTCGGGCAACAGAGGTAGCCTGATTCCCCGGATGGAACGTGCCAATTCGGGCAACAGAGGTAGCCTGATTCCCCGGATGGAACGGTGCTCTAGGCGACATCTGTTGCCGATTCGGACGCGGCCAGAGGCTTCGGAGGGAGCGAGACAAGAGGCTTCGATCGCGTTCGTTCAGTGTGCAGGCGGGAAACTCCCACTGCACGGAAACATAAGTGAAAGCGAGTTACTCAAAGCCCCTCTTCACACTGTTACTGGAACCTCTGGAGCGAGCGAATGAAATAAATCTCTGCGAGAGGGGGCGTGGGTACATGGAGTGGAAAACGTGGTTGCAGCTACCAGCGCTCACTGCTTTGCCCTGTACACTCGCTTTCGCCCCTTCTCTACCGTTAGGCGCGGCCTTACTGCACAGATCCCGCAGAGTGTACACTTAACTAGTGTCTTTTCGATGCAATTCTCGGACATAGACCTGGGGAATATTGACCAAAATAGACAGTAACAAATGCGTTTCGATAACAGTGTTAGTACGAATAGATGAAAAGATTTCACAAAGGGTTCGTATCAAATAAAAACTAATATCGGTTGTTCAAGGAGAAATAGAGGAAGAAATGTGCTAGACTTTTTCAGAATACTTCGGAAACCAATCACTTCGATTCCAGTGTATGCATAATTCCGTTGAATGTTCATCTTTGTAACGATATTGGAAAGGAAATGTGGCACGAGGAAAGGGGCGAAGACAGGCAAGAGGCAGAGGAAATGCAAGTATATTGGAATATCGACCTCTCTCAAGTAACAAAGATTCCTAGCTCCGGATCCGATGGGCAAGAAAAATGATACATGATCAATCTCTGTTCGTTAAAAAAAAACCTCTCTCAAGACTTTATGGATGATCTTTTTTCCTCTGGGAAGAAATTAAACCTGAATTTTCTCCCTTGGATTTCAATTTCTTACCGTCCGCAACTTTTATTGGAATTTGCTGATCACTTGCTTTAAGAACGTTGGAGGGAAATGAGAAAAGGAAATCCAAACCGAAAGAAGAAATATGCTTCAACGGCTTAACTCTCTCTCTCTTTGGGAACAAAGTGGGTCCAGAATGTGCATTTGAGATTGCAGATATATTGTTTTCATGTGGATAAATAAGTCTGTTATTAAAATTGTTAAAGTCTACTCAGTATGTGGAAATAAAGAGAGAATGTCTGAATCACAAGTACCTGGAAATTACTCTTCATGGACCATAATGTTTAACCTAAAAGAAAATGTTTGGAACAATGTCACGAATAATCGACACTAAAGAAAGAGATGATGTGATTGTCACATCGGTGGCTGAGGGCGTGGAGTGCCGAGGTTCGAGGCATAGCGAAAGAACGGTTTCTTTTCAGCAACATTCATCGTCATCGTAGCGATTTTTTTGCCACTTTTGGCTAACCGCGACGATGAGGATGGGTGATGAAATGATGGAATTGATGAAGAAACACGCTGTGCTAATCACTCCGCCACAGAGGTTGGCACTTTAGATAAGAGTGAATGGTGAAATGATGAAATATATGACGAGACGAACACAATGAAGCAGACATGTTATACCCAGGATTCGAACCTAGTTCCCCTCCCTTCACTGAAAACTGGCCAATGAGGTTGTAATAAATATGTATACATAATTGAGTTTGATATACAAACATGTATTTTTAGAATAACCAGATAATCAGTTATGTTCTTGCAATGACAACAAGTTACGTCAGATCCAACACGAAGTTGAGATTACTTTGAAATTTGACCAAATAGTGATCACATGCCTGTATGTTGAAAAGCCATTTTACCTAACTGGATAATCACTTAAAGGAACGAACCAACTTAACGCAAAATTGGACGACTCACTTGCATTTGGGGGAGGGAATATTTGGGGCAAGAACGAGACTTACACTTGAAGACTTTCGGGACTGAGGGAATCTTAGAGCAAGAACGAGAATAACACTTGAAGACTTTCGGGACTGAAGGAATCTTAGAGCAAGAACGAGACTTACACTTGAAGACTTTCGGGACTGAGGAAATCTTAGAGCAAGAACGAGAATAACACTTGAAGACTTTCGGGACTGAAGGAATCTTAGAGCAAGAACGAGACTTACACTTGAAGACTTTCGGGACTGAGGAAATCTTAGAGCAAGAACGAGAATAACACTTGAAGACTTTCGAGACTGAGGGCATCTTAGAGCAAGAACGAGAATAACACTTGAAGACTTTCGAGACTGAGGGAATCTTAGAGCAAGAACGAGACTTACACTTGAAGACTTTCGGGACTGAGGGAATCTTAGAGCAAGAACGAGATTTACACTTGAAGACTTTCGGGACTGAGGGAATCTTAGAGCAAGAACGAGACTTACACTTGAAGACTTTCGGGACTGAGGGAATCTTAGAGCAAGAACGAGATTTACACTTGAAGACTTTCGGAACTGAGGGAATCTTATAGCAAGAACGAGACTTACACTTGAAGACTTTCGGGACTGAGGGAATCTTAGAGCAAGAACGAGACTTACACTTGAAGACTTTCGGGACTGAGGGAATCTTAGAGCAAGAACGAGATTTACACTTGAAGACTTTCGGAACTGAGGGAATCTTAGAGCAAAAACGAGATAAAACTTGACGATAGGCATCGTAACGAGACCGAGAACTAGGTCATTACACAGCATTGCAAACCTTTTCTAGGTAAGATACATGCATTTATAGGACTTGGCAACTGTGGGTTCAAAATGAAAACTCTTTGTCATTTCACCAAACAACCAGATTTTACTCTGTCAACAGACGTGTCAATTTCTTAAAAATACAAATTCTTTAAACACTTTTCTTTCTTGGCAAGGCATAAAAACTGTTTCCCGTATCACTCTGAAGGAGATCTTCATCTTTACATTTTAACCTTTTGCTGCATGCCTAAACTCTGCCTGAGACCTTCGTAACGTGCACTGCCAAGATGTTTATGGTTTTATGGCATGACTCACGGTGGTACAAGAAGCTTAACTCGGATCATAAAAGCATTCGCACCATGCGAAAGATCTCCCTTATCTACCGTAGCAGGGTGAAGAGAGGCTAAAGTTACTATTTTTGTTAGTCTAAAGACGGCTAAGGTGTACATGCAATTTCTATAAAGTCAAACATGCATTCTTTTCCTGAATTAGAGTCAAGAATTCACCACGGGACATTATCTGCTCTTGAACTTTTCGAACATCACAACACTGAAGACATTATGCATGAAGTGTTCTGTCTTCACGAATATTCTGCACGCCAACAGGCCCCTTATGTGCTACACGTTTGGTTTTACTTCAAGATTATAAATGAAACACCCCTTTTTAATTTCACTGCTTTGAATATTCTTATTTAACTTGCCTTTCTTACTTCCATACAATTGCCTTCAACTCATGACCTATTTAGTTGTCTTCCCTAATGACATTGTTTCATTAACCCCTTTTTCTCATCAATTAACTCTTGTGCCTTTTCCATCTATATTCTTGGGCATTACTGGTGGCCCAGTAGCGGTGGCGCCTTGTAATCAACGGGCGCTAGAGTCAATTCCCGGTGAAGGCACATTGTAAAGTGGTTCAGATCTCAGTCCAGTCACGATTAGCCGATATGGAAAACTTTGTCCAACTGTATTCTTGCATTTTTTCTGCTGCTTTTTGGCTAATCGCGACGATGAGGATGAATGCTGATCAGAAGAAATTAATGAAGGGACACTCACAAGGGCACCCAGGCCGGGATTCGAACTCGAGAACTTTTGTAATGAGATCGAAATTTGGCCACTTAATGTACTCGGCCACCGAGCTGCCTATATTCTTGTCAATCCATTAATTTCTACATAATTAATATTTGTACTTAAAAGATCTAAGGACTGGCGTTTTATAATTTTTCGCTACAATTTTCCCTCTCCCGCTTCTAACGTTCTGGTACAAGGAGGAGGAAAATCGCGGGAAGAACCACGACATTAGGAAAGTCCCTATTGCACAAGGAGCTCGTAACAAAGAGGCATAAAATTGGGCACATGGTTCGCTTATTGATTGCTGAATCACCATATTGTATCCAAAATGGCAGAATAAATCATTAAATATTCTAACAGAGAAATCAAACCCACAGTTTCACCCTTCTTCAACGAGACAGCAAGAAACGGGACATTCCTGCATTTGTGACTGTTGCAACTGCATACATCAAATTAAAATATAACCGTCAATATGTTTTCAAGGATCAAGCATCTAACAAGCCCGAAGTTACTTCCGAGATTTTTTTCTAGTTTGCTAGGACATACTTTTTTGGCTGATCTCAAATTCAGCGCTGTTTTCAGGATTTTTCTTGCGACACAAAACCATTACAAAAGTTATTTTTCAATGGCCGTGCAATTAACAAGACTTATTTCTTCCACGAGTAGTCTCGACGCTGCTATTCCTCCAGGGCGGAGCCCCAACCACCCCCTTGTTAGTGAATGCGAAGTTTACAAACCGCCCAATCCTTTTTGGAGAGATTTCTTTAAATTGCACAAGTCCATTCATCTTCCCCTCCCCCCTGTTCCCAGACCTAGTAGCTCCTGCGCAACATACTTGGGTGGAGGAGGGGGTTAAATTCCTCCCGCTATTCTGAAGACGCACCCCCCTCCAGCCTCCCTCCCTTAACGTCAGACATTCAAATGCTTGTATTTGTCGTCCAAAAGTAACTGCTTTCCAAAATAAAAACCTCTTTTGTGTCGTTGCTTTGTTAAATTTGGTTCACCACATTCATTCGTCTTTTTTCCCGCCATTTCTTCCCGCTCTTTTTTTCCCGCGTTTTTTCCTCCTCGTGCCAGAACGTTAGGAAAAAGCGGGAGTGGGGAAAATTGAAGCGAAAAATTGTAAAACACCAGATGAAAAATTTCTGAATGCATCTCTCTGAAGTGGTTTGAAGGAGAAGAAAATATTTTGAGCACAGAAGAAAAAAACTAGAGCAATTTATCGTTGTGTATTCAAGAAAGAAAGTATAACAAGCACTTGTATTGTTGCGAAAATATTTTTTAAAAAGGTTTGGAAAACCAATAAAGATGTGGATAAAATATTTGATGACTTTAACGGACGGCAATGAATGAAAAGGAAGTATCCTTGAGTAGGAATTTGTAACAGAATTTGACAAAAAAAACTGACTTCATACGCTTATGACGCCATATTTTTTTGGACCAAATCTTGAACGTTCTGTTGATTATGAAATGGATTTTTTTTTCCTGAGTACTAGTTCCAAATTTGAATTTTACTGATATATATCTCGAAACATGCTTCCACAGAAGGGATTGAAAATAAAATAAAAGGGGAAAAAAGCGTGAGCTATTCAAAATTTTGAGCACAGATTTCTGGGCATGAACGACAAAGACATCCTGAGGCAAAATATCAACTGTTAAAATTATGAACAAATTATATTTAGTATATTTTTCACATTACTTTTTGTTGTAATTGTATTACTGAGTTTGATTCTAACTCCACTTTATTCACAGAAAGGCTAATAGGGACTAGGCCTACAGTTTAAAGTGGGATCCGAAAAACCGTGTAATGTGCCTCCATCGGGAATCCTTGATTGGAAGGCGACAACATTACCACTACATCATCTCACATTAAAATTGTTATTACTACAGTGTATGTAAACCTCGTAATGCACCTCATCGCACGTGACTGCAATTTTTGTTGTCAATATTCGACATTAAACATTAATTTCCCTGGATTTATAACCACAAGAATAACTACTAAAGTCAGATGTATAACAAAAATGCATCAATAGAAACATTGTTGGGCTCCATTTCAAGAATGTAACAAAAATGATACATCATCTTCAACAATGAAGAGACCCATTTTGCAAACGGATAATAAGCTTTGCCCCATCAGATCAGGTTAGAAGTCCAAAAACAAAACCTTCTACATGAAGCCGAGGGCAACACCATTTCGCCCTAACTCCCCCCCCCCCCCTTGGAAAGCAAAAGCGTGGAAATTATTCCGCCTCTTTCAGAAAGTGCTTTCTAGTTAATTTCTCAGAACGGACAAATGTGGCGCAACCGATCGATGCATTAATTTGATAATACGCTTTCTGTGGTCAGCTGTCTCCCCAAAAGCTGGGACAAAACCGGTTTTTTTTTTAAGGGACGTCCGAAAGTAGGAATTAACAGCCATCACAAGGGATGCATGCAGCTTAGGAAAATTGTGGGCAGGTTTGTGTGTACCGTAGAGGTTCGTGCAGGGTGTCTCGGTAAAAAATTGCCCTTTAATAGGATTACGGCTCATTAAACTTACAGAAATTTAGCCAGGTAATTTTAAGTCCTGTAAAGAGTTTACACTGGACGCTTAACTTAACCGATGATTAGCTTCCACATAATTCACCCGTGTGGAGAGTAATTTCTGGTCTAAAACGGAGCGATAATATCTGTTGCAATCACTTCAGTGTTGGTATGTTTTTATCAACGTAAAATACAAAGGTTATGTACGATGATAACCGTAAAAAGAGAATTCGAATCACGGATGTCAAAGATTATATTAGCAGGGCGGGAAGCGGTGTGTTAAGTTATTTCGTTAAGTGCTTAACGTAGAGAAGGGAGCACACTACTTTTGCCTGTAGTCGCCTCAAAACGTTGTTTGGCACATGGTAATATTCTATTTTAAAATTAGTTGAAAAGCATCGATTTAATAAACACTTGCATCAGAGAGGTCATTACGCCGGTCCCAGTGGCGGAGAGGTTACCACAGCGCGCTAAGATGCCAGGGGCCAGATTCGAATCCCGGTCCGGGCATGGGTGTTCTTTGCGTCTCTTCATCAATTTCACAATATCATCACTCATCCTTACCTTCGTGATTAGCCAAAAGTGGCAGAAACGCGAAGTAAATTAAACCAAATCAATCAATCGATCAATTGTAGGTCATTCCTAAGAAAAACATATGAAGAACGTACTATATTTGTTTGCCCAGAGTGAAAAAAGAAGACTGTATATTACAGTAAGTCGTGAAAAGGTCTACAAGTACAGATCAATTAGGTAGTATGAAAATATTAAGTACATTACCAACAAAAGTACACCATTATGCCGTCTCAAACCATTCCTTACCTGAAATGTAAGAAAAAAAACTATTAAAAATACAATAATATTAAGATAAAATAGTTGAAGGACAAGAATATAATGTTACATTAATTACCAACAATTAGTGTTGTCCACGGGACGAGACGGGACAGGCTTTTAAAAATTCGAGACGAGACGAGATTGACCATGTGTCATGAGACAAACGAATATTTTCGAGACGAGACAGCATTTCCACGAGACTTCCACGAGACGAGACAGGCCAAAGTCTCGTCTCGTGGGCAACACTGTCAACAATAACAAACTCAAAATTAAACTTTATACATTGATAACATGAGGTAAGGAGTTATAATACTATATACAAAAAGAAAAAAAAACACGCTCGCCTCCATGGTGTTGTGGTTATAGCGCAGTGCACTGTGAAGCTGAGATTTCTACTTTTGAGCCCTGTACAAGGCACGTTGCTGCTGTTAACATGGGTTTAGAGTTAGTTGAAGCTATGTCAATGTCGATGTATATCCCTACAATGTACACCGATTTAGAGTTAATCGGAGCTTATCTCTACCTTCAACGCCGATTTAGAGATGGTCCAAACTCTGCTTTGGGAACAACACCAATTTACAATAGGATATTGGTCGAAACTCTATCTACCCTTTGTAGTGTCGCAAACAAGAATTTAGAGTTAAATAAAGCTCTCTCTTTGAGGTCAACACCAGGTTGAGAGAATTTGTCGAAACTCTGTCCTTTATTGGAAACAATAATTAGAGTTAACAAAGTTGTACCTTTTGTTGCAAACAAGAGTTTAAGAGTTAGACGAAGCTCTGGCCTTTGTTGCAAACAAGGATTTAGAGCTAGAGGCTCTGCTCTTTGTTGAAAACAAGGATTTAGAGTTACACGAAGCTCTGCCCTTTGTTGCAAACAATAATTTAGAGTTAACCACGAAACCCTACCTGTTGTTGCAAACAAGGATCCAGTATTAGACGAAGAAGCACTTGTCTTTGAGGACAACGCCAATTTCGAGAATTAGTCGAACCTCTTGTCTTTTGCAGTGAAGACCTGCTAATTGTGGTTTTGACTGAATAGGGCTTATAGTTCAAGTGAGTAGAGAAGACTTTCAATTGACGGGAGCAGTGCTAGCAGGGAGCTCATAATTACCGTTAAATCAGAGGTCGAAAGTTAAATCACGCACCACGTCGTTTGTAAAAACTGATCGAAATTCTGGCCTGTCATTTGATGTCAGGATCGCGTGACTGCTTCGGCCGTAAATATTCGATGAATTAAGATTCGAGCCACGTATCTACTTATTCATTGTAATTTGGAATTACTTGCGGATCACATTTGCATGATGTAAATAAAGACTGAACCCTCTGTGCATTTACTATGATCTTTTTAGGGTCGATTGGATCCTAAACTAAACTTGTGAAAATATTTTCGAATGAATAATACATGCTATTTGGAATTTTGTATTGTTTCCTCATTCCATGTAGTTTTTCTGGCATTTTTTGGCCATTCATGATGAAATTGATGAAGGGACAGTCACAAAGATACATGCACGCGGAGGCTGGAATCGAACCATGAACATTTGGAGGCTGATAGCGAGTCGATCATTCAGCACTTTCGGTCATGGAGGCTTCAGTCATCACTGCAATTTCACTGCAGGACTACCGTCTACATCATTATTTTGGTACCTTACAAAGCTTTTCTGCCACTTTTGACTAATGGCGACGATGAGGATGAGACGAGATTGATGAGACTCGCAAAGAAGACCGATACACAGGCCGGGACTCGAACCCGGGAACGGGGCCAGTCGTGATAAAAACATGAAATACATTATAGATATTTATTCGCTTAAAGCTACGTCAGTCTCACACCGTGGTCTTGCGTCTAAGGCGTCAGCCTTTAGGCTCGGGCTAACGGACGCACGCTGGCACGAGTCTCCTGAGGGGAAGCGTAACTAACAACTTGTCTCCTGAGATTCCAGCCTGTGGTGGCCACCCACAATCGTGAGGAAATTTGGGATATACGAATGAGTAGCGTAACCTGGTCTCAGAACACCTATAACAACGACATGGGGTTCGTCGTGCTGACCACATGTACCCCGTAACTGGTTGGATGATCTACCACCTCTGGTGGGAGTGAGACCGGCAGTCTGTAGGTAAGCTCTGGCCCTCAAGGACTGTTGAGCCACAGGTTATTATAATTAATATTATATTAACCACTACGTCACGGAGGTTGGCTGAATTTGCGTCATCATAATCGCATGGAGGCACGATCTCACAGACTTACCCGCCAGGGGTCTCGTGTTTGAATCCCCGACTTGAGTATGGGTGTTATTTGCGAGTGTCCCTTCATCAATTTCATCATATCATCACTCATCGTCGCGATCAGCTGAAAGTTGCTAAATATAAGCGGTGCTAAATATAAAAAAATCAAAGACTTAATCAAAGACTTATCAGGAAAGGGAGGGTGGCGGCATGCTTACACACACACACACACACACACACACATAGATAATAGCACTTCATATCAAGAGCTGAAGAGCATATCAACTATAATCAAGCAAATTTCACCAAATTTGAAAAAAGCGAAGAAGATTTTTATTTTGAGGAAAGCAATATCAACATACTCAACGTAAACATTAGCCGTGAAGCATGGAAATATCTCCACGGAATAAACTGGACGCCCCTCGTATATAGCGACTTCATTAGGAACCGTTAATTGCTCTTTAATTGAGCCCAATTGCCCACGAAGGTTTTTTTTCTTGCTTCATTGACTTTACCCCTGCGTCAACAGCATCACACATTTATGAGAAGGCCTACATCTTGGGCTTACACAGGCAAAAAAAGAGGAGTGGGCTGGCGAGCGTTTGCCGATGGTCGCTCAGCAATTCGAAAGCATCGGGATGGGTTTGATGCCTGCGACACGAAAATCGCATATAGGACTTGCTTAAAAATGAATGTGGGTTCCCTCCATAGCGTTCGAATCGAGTGAATTAATTACAGATCGTCCCCTTCTGCAGAGGAATCCATAATTCAAACGCTGGAAATGTTCAAAACAGATGCCGTAACTTGGTACTTGGCGCTGGTAGTTTTTTTCTTCTTCATCGCTTTCGTCTTTTTTTTTTTTTTTTAATATTTCAGACGAAGCCTTGGCAACCTTTTTTCCTCTTTTTCCGTCATAGGAATCTGCTCTGAATTCTGTTGCAGAGATGGGCGGTTTGGTTGGAATCGGAGGGTGCATACCAATATTCCAATTTCCAAAATGTCGTTAATATATAGAGAAATTCTCCTCCCCACAGGAATCAAGGTGGATGGCCCCACCTACAAAACCAAAATCCATTTCGTTGCGTCAATTCTTCCTCTCCCCCCCCTCTCCGGCAATCTCTTTACGCCCATAGCCCACCGCCAGCTTCTCATTTGTATGATAATACTAAAGGTCTTTGTATGGAAGAGAATGGGCGTGTTTTTCCATCTCCCGCACTGTCTGGACAGACGTAAAGCGAAGGTTATGAAACTCTTGTGTATTCCTGCGGTTCTTAACGTACTAAACGATGATGCTTTCCCTGCGGTGGTGTTCTGAACCCAAGAATTTCCTTCAATTAAGTAAAGGAAATAACTTCTGGATGCCTAGAACGTGTTCGAACATGCTGAACCTCATTATGATGGCATGACCACGTAAGCACACACAGATCTCAATAGCGGGCTAGCAAATCATCTCCTGCAATTTGGGGCGACTCTTTCTAAATACACCCAAATGCCGATCTCCCTTCCCTTGCAGACTAGCGAGGCTCTGGCGCTTGGACTCATGGCCAGTATAATCCCCCGTGGGGTTCGTATTGTGTGTTTGTGTTTCATCCATTTCATCTATCACCATTCATCCTCATCTTCGCGATTAGCCAAAAGTGGCAGAAAAGACTAACTAAATTAAATCAAACCTGCTATTTGCAATAATGAGCCTCCCCGATGGCGCAGTTGTAGCGACGTCGCCTTGTAATCACGGAGTCCCGGGTTCGATACCAGGTGGAGGCACGTAGTGGTAGCCTTACCGTGCGTAAAGTGGACTTAAAACACCAAATCAATCAATTTGCAATAAATGTGAGACTGCTATGTCCAAACTTGCTTGCTATCGAAGTTCGGCAATCGCAGTAGAGTACACAAAACACTTGTATTCCATCATTACATTCCCATACACACCTCTTCTTTCTCTTCTGCTGAACACATTTATTTTTCGCCGTTAGATGGCACTGCATTTAAGACTACCCTGTGATTTCATAAATTCGGTGTGTTAATCAGCTGCTAAACTGTACTCCCTGGAAATCAATACCACTTTTTTCGCTACATTTAATGTCACTATTTCTAGTTTATCCATGCCACCACCGGGAGAGAATATGGCTTACCCTCAAGACTACACACAAGTGATAGAATAACAAGTTCATAAATAAATATTGTCCAACTTTGGTGTCTAAACACATTGAAGTATCAGATCCGATAAAGTTATGTCGTTTGGCAACAGTAATATCTCACAAAGAAAGAACCAACGATCAGTTGACCATATAGTTACAAAAACTAATTTCGTCACTACCTCTAGGTTCTGTTGCTGTAATCAAAGCAACAGGCTGTTTGAATAAGCATTATTTTTTTCCCTCGTGCATATTTTCAGTCAATTTTTCATGTAGTACAAGACTAACTCATGCATCTGTACATTTGGTAACATTTCAACTATATAAGCTCGTGTTTATAAACGTATTGTATATTTTTATTATTTTAACTAGTAATGCATACGGAGATCTTTGTACGACAGTTTTAGTAAAGATACGTTTTCAACTGAAATATTATCAAACGCAGGTTGACATGTTACGCTTTTCTGTCACTTTTGGCTAATCACGAAGATGAGAATAAGAGATGATATGATGAAATTGATGAAGGGACATCCACTAAGTACAGTACACCCATGGCCAGGCCTAGTTTCAAACCCGGTGCCCCTGTGGTTCTAGGGCGGTGTGATAACGAAGAGACGAAGAGAGACAGGTAGGGACGGAGATACAGTTAAGAGACAGAGAGACAGTTAAAGAGACGGCGAGACAGGTAACAGAGAGAGACTGAGAGACAGGTAACAGAGAGAGAGAGAGAGAGAGAGTCGGAGAGACAGGTAAGAGGCGAGACAAGTAACAGAGAGAGAGACGGAGAGACAGACAGGTAAGAGGCGAGACAGGTAACAGAGAGAGAGAGAGAGAGAGAGAGACGAAGAGACAGTTAAGAGACGGGGAGACAGGTAACAGAGAGGGACTGAGAGACAGTTAAGATACGGAGAGACAGGTAACAGAGAGACAGAGAGAGAGAGAGAGAGAGAGAGAGAGAGAGAGAGAGACACGGAGAGACAGGTAACAGAGAGACAGAGAGACAGAGAGAGAGACGGAGAGACAGGTAAGAGGCGACACAGGTAACAGAGAGAGAGACGGAAAGTTAAGAGGCGAGACAGGCAACAGAGAGAGACTGAGAGACAGTTAAGATACGGAGAGACAGGTAACAGAGAGAGACTGAGAGACAGTTAAGATACGAAGAGAGAGGTAACAGAGAGAGACGGAGCGACAGGTAACAGAGAGAGGGACGAAGAGACAGACAGGTAAGAGGCGAGACAGGTAACAGACAGACGAAAAAAGAGAGAAGCCGAGGAGAGAGAGAGAGAGACGGAGAGAGCAGGTTTCCAATAATGCAGAAAGGTTAGAGCTCTATATATAAAGAGGCATTTGCAAAAATTAGGGGCAGTAGGCGTGGCTGAAGATACAGAAGAAGAAACTGTAAGCCTGAGCTAATATCTCTGTCTTCCACTTGAATTCCGCTGTTTCCTTTAGGAGTTTAATTAACACAAAAACGCAATAAAACAAAAGGGAGGAGAAAATTAATGAATTGCAAATTAGCGGTGCACACTATGCGAGATCTTGAACGGTAAACGACTTAACGCGAAATAACGCCCTAATTAATTGGAATAATGGAGGGGATTACTCACGACGTTGTACAAGGCAACAAACAATGATCATTCCTTCCATGCAACCATTTACTTTGTGCAAAACGAGGAAACGGAAGGGTTGAACCAAAGATTTCAACGTAAACAAGTATCTCCTAGGTTGCGTAATTAATTTGGTTTTCGAGGCGAAGAAAAAAAATGCAGTACTGAGATCTTCCGTTGTATTTTAAGCTCAAACTTTGAGGGACCTACCAGTGTCATGTTAAACCCAGGACGTTATATCTGCATTGTATTTATGCTAAATTGAACACACCTACCACACTTATCTGCAATAACAAATTGAATTTACCCACGAGAGACCGTTGTATATACAAGGACTTTCTATTTTGGTAACCCAGTGACATGGCAGCAAATTGCCAACTATCAACTTTGGACCTGTTCACTGTTCGCACTGTAAAATGTTTCTAGTAACATTGCATCAGTGTTTAATAATACTTTATAGTGTTGTTTTATTAGCATGAGGAATTTATGAGGTGAAACGGACAAGCATTTTGATTGAGGAGTGGAGATAAATTAAACAGGTTCAAAAGTTTGTGAGCTGAAGCTGTTGAACCAAAGTGAAAGACATGATCAAAAACTTGGTTTAAATTAAACGTTTCCCAGCTATGCGTTAGAGGTCGTGGAAATTTGGAGAAATGGAATTTATCTACACTCTGTCCCGGAAATCAATAACACGCCCTAGCACAGATAACCGCAACATGACATTATGAAATCTCTAAAGAAACTGAATTGGCAACATCTCTTTTACTCCACGTGGACTTGACAAGTACTGTCTGTTCCTAAAATGGACGCTATTGGTGGGAAAGGTTTGAGGGGAGTATATACTATATTAGGGTTCCACGTGGACTTGACATATCAGAGGGGAAACTGATCTTTCGGAACTTTGTTTGAAGTAAAAGGCGTTCGAATGAGGACTTCAACTATACTAACGAAGGTAGAATACACCACCATCGGGACTTTAGCTCGCTCTGCAGCCGCAAACGAAAACCCCGGCCATCTCAGGCCAATGAGATCCCTTAATAGGTAATGGACACCCTCCCTACGCGACGGGGACGTTGCAGACTTGTTGCTATGGACATGACATGTCCAGTCCGTCGTCGTGTGTCGGAAACAAGGGTCAACCTTAATCATGCGGCCGCGATGAGGCTGGGCGCGCCCTAACCTAATTGGGATGCCTCCCCTGTTGGCAGCCGACGTAATTGAGTATTGAGGCCCCCATCTTCGCCAGATGTTCACACTGGAAGATGATTAGAGCTTCAAAAGACGTGGCGTTGCAGTAGGCCCGACACAGAGAATGGGCACTCAAGCGGAGATGGGGAGAGGGGGAGAGAACATGCACGTAGGTATCTCGGAGATCACTAGGTTGGCCCCCGGGCTCCACTCGGATGCTGTGTTAATAGGAGACTGAGATCTTTCGTTTCTGTTCATTCATCTCATTACTGGAAGCTACTTTGCGGCAAAACGCTCTAATATGATTGAACAGGAGAGGAACATAAATTGAGAGTATTTGAAACCAAAATCCTTAAAAAAATATTTGGACCTAAAAGAGGTGTGGAGACAGGTGAGTGGAGAAGGTTACGTAATGTAGAACTGCACAATTTGTATTTCTGTCCAGATATTATTATGATAATTAAATCATGAAGACTTAGATGGGCAGGTCATGTGGCACGAATGGGAGAGGAAAGAAGAGTTTACAGGGTTCTTGTTGGGAAACCTGATGGTAAGAGACGTGTAAAGGCCAAAACGAAGATGGAGGGATAACGTTGAGAAATCGGTAAGGATGGAAAAGATTGGATTCATCTTGCTTAGGATATGGACAGATTGAAGGCTTGTGTTGCTGCAGCCATAAACCTTCGGGTTTAAGTTAAGTTATTTACAATTGAACAGGTTAAAACATACGTACATGTAGCTCAATACTACAACAAAATCATCGTTCTTCAACAGCAAGAACAGTTTCGACAATGAAGCAACAACATCCTGCAGAGAACCAGTTGTCATGACAGCCGGGGTACACACATCGGAGGAGGAGCGGAGTAACTGCAAATGGGGGGGGGGTTACATAGTTTCCGGATTTCCTGTTTGCGCCGTCTCCAACTGCGAAAAGTCCGTTTGTCCACTCGGCAGTCAACAATAATATATCCCCGTGACACGCTGAAATCCACCGAAAGACCACAAGAGCATGCAACAGCTGTTTATTGGCAATTTATTGATACTGGAATCGGTACACGAAAGAATTATTCCGTCTCGGTAAGCACGGAAGCTGCGGAAACATTCGCGCGGGCCGGATATGTAACATTAACAACAGATTATTACACAATTTGCAATGCGAATTGGGCGAGGGGGTTGCAAAAGGGAGGAAGTGACGCACAGATGTGAACTGGGGAATGGTAGGAGACCTAGGGGAAGGACAAATCAATCAGAAGCATTGTCTCCACTTTCCGTTAACAAATCACACCATTGCCGAAGAACCACTTGTAACCCCCAACATCGGGCGACAGCTGTGGGTAAGTCAGTCGGTCCGCACGCAGTTTTCCATAACGCCGGAGCACCCCTCCGCTTCCGTTGGCCGCAAAAGCAATAAGCGACTCGGTCAATGGGCTTAATGGAGGCCTCAACCCCGTAAGGAGGTCTTAACTGCATCATGATTTCATGACTTATAACCCCCTCCATTGAAACTGTACGCAAAATCGGGGAAATCCAGTTTATGGATTGGAAAGAGGACATCAATTGGTCGAAAAGTGACACCTGACTCCCAAGACCGTAACCCTTAACAAACACGTCAAGTTTTTTGCTCCACATACAGTTTCAGCATTGGCAATTTGCACGCGAATCAGCAGGCCCGTGATTAAGCACTTCGCAGCGGAAATAACCCAGAGAGCCCACGCCGAAAACCGCCATGTGCAAAAGAGGATCCGCGAGAACGAAATATATATTAATACAACTCGGCGACGGCTGTGATTTACGTCAGACGTGACGCTGTTTGGATAGGAAAGGAGGGGGTGCCTCGCCCATGAAAAATAGCATCGGGATTCACAATGGCAGTCATGAAATATCCCGCATATATATTACATCAGCTTGTCAATAGGTTGCTAAAGGTCTTTTGTGATATGCGAGTTGCTGCGAGGTTGCTGGAAGGGTGGGCAGCGATTGTTCGTTTAGATGTCAATCGGATGCCAATTCCCAACGCTTTCCGATATGGAAATGGAGACTGACACTTAACACTCATCCTCGCTTCTTAAAATGCCGTTGTCAAATTGTGTTTGCGGAGCTTCGACTGCTGTTTCCAGAGAGAGAGTGGGACAATCAATACTGTTTTGACTGATAGCCCTTTTCACCCTGAAACTGCCAAGGCTGCAGCTTCTGCTATGAGCCTTTAGAGGCAATAAACACAAGCTTCCGAAAGGCATCTATCTCCAAACCGTATTTCCAACCATCCACTGTGTTTCTATGCTTGTCTTTCAATTACAGTTTTAAAATTCAGCAGCATTTATCCACTACAGAATTGCGCTTCATTTAGTCAGATAGTAATGATAAAATGAACAAGAGAATACAATTAGAGAGATGTTAGCGTGCTACAACACCAGAGGTCCCGGGCTCGAGTCCCGGCCTGGGCATGTGTGTTCTTTGCGAGTGTCCCTTCATTAGTTTCATTACGTCATCACTCATCGTCACGATTAGCCAAAAGTTGAAGAAAAGCGACTCTTAAATAACAAAAATCAAATCAAACCAAATGATATATCCTTGTCAGCAACTCCCTTGAACAAGCTTATATTTTTGGTTGCATTACAGATATGCTAGTCTACCGTTTAGAATAACCACACCGTTTGTTTGAATTTGTTTAAATTGTTGTTTTAGTTCCACTTTATGCACAGAGAGGCTAATCGTGGCTGGATCTACGGTTTCAAGTGGGATCCGAATCACTGTGGAATGTACCTCCACCGGGTACCGAACCGGAGACTCCTTAATTACAAGGCGACAACATTACCACTACGCTATCGGGGAGGCCCAATAAACACTCTGTTCTGCTAGTTTTTGTCTATTTTCTATCTTTTAGATGTCTGCTGAATCTATTGTGAAGTTTGTCCCGAATTTTATTGAGAGGAATTTGAAAAGCATGCAAGTTGGAGCAATGTGTTAAATATATTTTCAAAATGGAATATGCAGAGGAAAGACGATGAGAGATGAAGTAAAAGTAGAAGACATGGCCAAGTTTTAAAATTAGTCACAGTCACGACTAGGGGCATATCACATTAATTTCAGACACATGATAATCGTTTAGAAATACGTTCATTCGCACTGAAGTCCAAGCGCTACACGATTTCAGTGTGAATGCTCTCATTTGTTTCTACGTGTTCGAAAACTAATAGTAGGTGCGTAGCATGATACATCCCTTGCAGGTAAATAAGAGTCTGTCTGATTACCTGGAAGTTCACTAACGAACCACAGAAACGTTGTAGTACAGGAATTACTGTTAATATGCTGAGCACCGTCAGCGAACCCCATTCCACGATGTCCGGTGGCACAAACAGATAATACCAAATAAAATACACACCGTGTGCGTTACAGCAGTTCTTACAGAGAGCAGGCCATTACAGGGGCGAAATGCACGTGGAGAGCATAAAGGTATGGCAATATTGTTACCCTAACAAGGAAACACGAAACAAAACAAGCCGTGGATGTTCTCGGTCGATGTGAGCCGTGCCATGCACTCGTTACACACATACTGGACATGAAAGGCTGAAGGAAAAAGCAGAAGGGCAGAGGAAAGGGGAGGAGGGTCTGTATTTCATACTAGATAGAAGTGACGTTGTACTGGAGAGCCTTGTTGTCACACGGCCGATGCCAGAGGCAATTATTTGTCACGTTGGTGTATGAACAAAAGTTCCCTTACCCCCTCCCCCGCCCCCCGGCTTGCTCATTTGATCAGATAGCAAATGCCACCCTCGTCTCCCTTGTTAACCATTTTTTTTTTTACAAATCTGAGCAACCACGCTTCATCTATATGCACCTTCTGGCTCTTGGTTCGAATGCAACAAACACTCAAAAAGAAGGTTATACGTGGGCACTCTTCGGTTGTTTCCATACGATTTTTCAGTATTCACGAGATCATATTTGAAAACTGTCTTGCAAACCTCACACACTGGATTTGATTAATTCGTATTGCAGTCACACAAGCTGCTGGCCAATAAAAACAAACTGGTTTAAAAAGTGTTGTGTTTTCAATCTGAAGAACTAAACACAAACTACTCGTGTTCGATTTTACTTAAGCATTTCTCAGGTTCATCCTTGTATGCCAAACTTCAAACTCAACACATTACATATCCGTATGTTTCATATAGTTTTACTTACTACACATAACTACATCCACCTAGTAGTATATCAACTATACTATTCTCCTTCCACTGTAAGAACAAAATTAATGTAAACAAACGAAGGTTTCCGAGCTTTTCGAGAGCTAATGTAACTCTCATCTTCAGGGTAGCGTTACTTCATAAACTATCCTGAAGATAAGAGTGACGCCAGCTCTCTAAAGCTCGCAAACCTTTCCAGAACTAACTGGTCGATAGCCTGACTGTGTACCTCAATGTATTATGGTTTCGAATCAAAAAACATAAATACAGTTGTGTCGGATATTCGCCAATCTGGTGTTTCGCTTAAAAGTGTTTCCGCAATTATTAACTATGTTTAATTATTATTAACTAACTAACTCTCTAGCCTTCTTAAACCGGAAGGTTTATGATTGGAGCAGCACAAGCCTTTCCATCTGTCCCTATTCTGAGCAAGATCTATCCACTTTTTTTCTTTTCCATCTACCAATTTCCTTTAGCTCCATCTCAACGTTATCTCTCCATCCTCGTCTTGGCCTTCCTACTGGTCTCTTACCGTTAGGTTTCCCAACAAGAATCCTGTAAACTCTTCTTTCTTACTCCCATTATTATTATTACATAGTTACGTTTGGGCTATTTTAACTTTCCTATCAAAGGCACCGTCGAATAATTACAAGTCAATTTGTTTCAGCAAATTACCACATTGTAAATAGATGATTATATATTTATTTCCAACGCACATGTTGTGTCATTAGTAAATGCATTTTATAACTGCATCATTTGCCGAATGAAAAAAAAAATATTGTCTCCTAAATGAAATTACTTTTACCATATCTATTGTATTTCCGCAAAATGAATACGAAAAAGTCAGAGGTTTAGCGCTGTCATTCACTTCTCTCACGGATATATTTTATTTTACAAAATGCAATGAAGCAAGAACGGAAATTTCCATTGTCGAGCTTTCGCACATGAATTTTTTAATGCATGAAACCAACGGAATATCCTACATATTACAGGCGGGAGAGGAGAAATGCTGGGTTTCCATGACAACGGAGTGTATTTAAAAAAAAATCGAGTAGGTGCAGAGATATAAAGGAAAATCCTTGTTTCGGGTTGAAAGTTTCATGGTGCCATACAGCATAACAAGCTGGGCCAGCATGTCAGCCTCGTTGCGCGATTCTGTTCGCTGACACGACGCTGGTTCGTAACCGCAACGAGGCCGTAAACCTTGTGACAGGCCACCTCACGGTTCAGGTATTACGTCATCCGCCTGGTCCCCTCCCTCTCCTGTTGGAAATTAGTGTGTATCGTGGTGAAGGCGGACTTCAAAAATGGAAAATGAAAATGGTTTGGCCTCTGTAGTCCGTTGTAAACCTGAATTTAGAGCATTGTAACTTGATATTTTTCCTTCTTTCGAATTGGGCATGTATTTTCCGGATCTCTTTCTTTGTCGTGGTCAATTTGATTTCTCGTTTTCATCCTTGTATTTACCTCTGCCCCTTCATCTCGCTGCATTTTCCTCGTGTTCTGTCAGTTTTTTTTCATAAATTTGGTTTGTTTTACGTCGCTTTTCTGCCACCTTTGGCTAATCGCGAAGTTTATGATGAATGATGATATCGATATTGATGAAGGGACACTCACAATTAACATCCATGTCCAGGTCGGGATTCGAACCCGGGACCCCTGGCGTCGTAGCGCATTGTGCCACGGAGGTTGGCTCTATCACTTTTCTTCCCTCCCTCCTTCCATTACAATATACCATCTCTACCCCTCTCCCCCGCAATCTAATTTGTTCTGCATTTTCTGCCACTATCTGTTTGTTACTCTTCTCTTCACCACGATCCATCTCCTTGTTGTTCCATGTATCTGTACTTTTAGTGATAGTGATTTTTTATCTCCTTCTTCTAAACGTCCCTATCTCTTTTTCCTCCTACTTCATCTCTCTCTTGTTCGCTCCCGTTTAGCTCAAACTTCTCGACTTCTATCTACAGGTACTACGACATTGCATCTTTTACCTCTGTATATCTTTCAGTTTCTCTCTCTGTGAATGTATTGTTACCTCATTTATCTTATGTTTTAATCATTTTGTCCTAACTTTCTGGCTTCCCCGATGTGGCGGTGGTAGCATCGTCGCCTTGTAATCAAGGGGTCCCGGGTTCGATACCCGGTGGAGGCATGGACTTAAAACACCGACTCACTCAATCCTAACTTCCTCTTTTCACATTTCTTGAATTCTACCTCTATTCCCTTTCTCTCTCTTCATCACAATTCCTCTTTTTCCTCTCTCTCTTTTCTTCACTATTGAACTATTTTTCACTCCAGTCTCTCAATTGTTATTTTGCTTTATTCTTAGGTGTATATTTTAATTTGTCTTTATGCATGTACGAATACACAGAGAGAGACAATCGCAGACATTTCATTCGCATTCTTACTCTCACTCATAACAACTACCTCTACAGACGTTTGTTCTAGTCCAGTCCTTCCTTAAAATATCTTTCTTTTCTGCTCTCACATAAACTTACAGTTGTAAGCCACCCAAGAGGTACTAGAGCTAATTAAACTAGTAGAATGTTCGCTTACTCAGTAGGAACATTGAACAAGAAGTTAAAACAAAACGCAACAAGCAAATACCATCTATCACGATGCAAACGCACAGAAATCAAAATTTCCTTTTGTAGTGTACGATAAATATTTCACAATTTTCAATGAATATTAAGATTTCTTTGCTTCAACTTATTCCAGTAACGTCTGGTCAGGAAAATGAGAAATTATAGCTAAGCCCAAGTACAAGGATGAGGGCAGAGGTGACTTCCTTAGAAACTCAGTTAACAAAGAGGTTCTTTTGATCTTGGGTATCGATCATGCATTGTTATTGGAGCGTACAAGATTTGCAAAATTACCTAGAGTAGATAACTCGAAGACATGGCAAAACTTGTCCGCAGTGTGGTGCGAAAATTAGTTCAGAAACTTCGGCCATCAGGTATGGAAGCTATAAGCTAAGGTATAGATTCGAAAGTGGCCTTGGAAATGTTAGTTTTCTAAACGTTATTCCACACGCAAACGAACCACATAGAGAAAAAGCTATTGCGAATATATTTTTGTCAAGAGGGCGCTCACTGGGATTGAATACAGCCATTGAGATACAATATAATTACACATACAATTGTATTTTTTGTATTTTCTTATTTCGTGTTGGACTGTAAGGATAAAATACTGATTAGATGAATTGATGAAGTTACACTCATAAAGTAACACTCAGTATTCAAACCCATAACCTTCTGTGAAGAAATCATGAGATATGACCGACTTGGAGAAATTTGTGAGTTATTTTTACAGTGTTTTCATGTATTTGACTATTTACTAATCTAATCTTGTATAATAGAGGGCGCGCGGGCTGCATGTGACCCGCAATGCCTTCTCATGTGGCACTCGACTAATTTCATTTCTTAATTGACTGTGGCAAAAATGTCGTTGATTTTGTAGTAAACCTTGCATTCTTAACAGATATTAAACACACCTCTTCAGATGGAGTGCCGCACATTTCAACTGTCTAAACTTATAAAACGTGCCAATTTGTTCAACACCTCAATGAACTGAACCTAAAATTGCAAAGACGTAGTTGCACATCTTGATGGGCTCATCAGTCGTCTGCAACTTTTTGAAATGAACCTTTGAGGTGAGGTGTGGCGGTTGTTGCTGAGTTTAAGTCAACTTTATGCACAAACAGGCTAATTCGGACTGGCCTTACAGTTTAAAGTAGGATCTGAACCACTATGTACCTCCACCGGGTACACGAGACCCCTTGATTACAAGGTGATGACGCTGAGATGTGGTGAATGTTTAGCCTGTATAGGCAAAGATAAACAAGATACAAGACCCTTTCACCTACATCTGATGATGAGAGGTAAGAAGAGTGGGTAAATAGTAGGAACTAAATTTAAATAACCTGGAAAAGGAAAGGTAATAAAGTAGAACAGGCTCCTCCTCCTATCTTACATCTTTGTTGATGACTCCTTACGACTTAACTAGTTAACAGCCACGTGTGCCGGTCAATTGTTGAATGAAGTATTTCTAAAGCGATATGAAATTCGATATACACTTGTTTTCCCTCGACTTGTAATAAAAGGTTACTGTGCAAAGCAGAATATCTTCTGATCAACATGCTATTGAATACGTGCACCGAGGGCTATAAAGCTGTTGACACAAAGGGTTTGCAATGCCTTTTCGAAGTCATGTCGAAGAAAGAATTTCAAACAATGGCGCCTCTTCCTTCCACGCATTGAAAATCTGGCTCTGAGCAAAAGAAAAAGAAAGGACTGGAAAAGAACTGCGGAAATGAGAGCTTCCGTGCTCCTGCAAGTGAAAAAGTGAAGGCACTGAAAGATTTCAGCCATTTCAGCGGGAGCAGCATCCACAACAGCTTCTTGGAGGTAACTGGAGAAAAAGAGGAGGAGGAAGAGAAAGCGGTCAAACACTAAAAGAGAAATATCTCCACCTTCACTCTTGCCTTTTTTTCTTTTCTCCAGCGCTACTTCCTTTTCCACATTCTTCCGTTTCCTCCATTTCAACCCTTTTGCTTTTAAGGGGAAGTCGCGGGGAGAAGGTGAAGGGGGAGAGAAAGTAAGGATCGTTCCTCACCTTTGTAAGGAGGATTTTTGGAGAGAGAAAAGAAACAAGCTTTCTGGAAGCTTGAATTGTCGCTTCCAATAAATTACTATTGTAGATGAAAAGGAACTGGACGATGCGACTTCATTACTCAGAGGATGCGGAAAGAACAGTCTCTCCCAAGAATCAAAGCAAAGGCTGTTCCCAAACTTTCGACCAAACACAGCTGACAAATCGTCACCAACAGCTTCCTTTGTCGACGCTCTCATATTTCCGCGGGCTCCGTTTAATGGGAGACTTCCAGTTTTTCATTGTTAAATCACGATTTCTTGGACTTACCTCTCGGTGGTCCAGAATCTGTTCATTATTGAATGTGGCCCGGGAAACCATAAATTGGAGCAGGGGGGTACAGCTTATGTGGACACTCTGCAGAAACCCGTCCCACTAAACCCATCAATTTGGTAACGCTTGATGGCGGTTTGTGGTCTCTGATAAAAACTCCACTCAGGCCACCCCTCTGTTCTTCATCCTTCAAGACATTATCCTCTTTCATATATGTTCCCTCGGTGGCGGCAGAGGGCTATCTGATTCAAGAACGCCATCTCTTTCCAGAACCGCTTTTCCGTAACAGATCCATTAGAGCTTCTGAAGATTATGTTGACACCAATGTCCCCCAAGTCTTCCTTCAATGGCGTCGTTTTTGTGGCGAGGCTTTATTAGTCGTCCTCTCGACTGTGCAGAAATAATACGAACTTGTTCACTGAAGCAACCAAATCTGCCATTGTTCTCGTGATATTAAAGCACTCGCTCCTTTCCATTAAGTAAATATCATGCTAACAAGTGACACGAAGAGCGTGGGAAGAAGAATCATCGCCTGCTGAAACGCTCACGACAAAAACTACAGAACGGAAGTTAATTTTGTACTACCTCTTAAACTGTTATAATGGACTTGACTTTCTGAAACGCAAAAAGCTATATAAACGTTGTGGTAGATCATCACTTTAGTCATATTTCAGTGACGGACTACAAGGAAGTTGGATCTCAAGGGGTTTAGATTATCCGAAGAGAGGATCGGGAAAGAAACGTGCCCTTGGAGCAGTCAATATCAAATCTAGGGATGACCAAATTCGGATAATTTTCTATCCGGATTTCGAATATCCGGATATTCTAATATCCGATATTCGGATAATCCTAATTATCCGGATATCCTATATCCGGTTTATTCAAATTATCCGGATATTATATATCCAGATTATCCGGATATTCGATATCCAGATTATCAGAATTATCCGGCTATTCGATATCCAGATTATCCGAATTATTAGGATATTCTATATCCAGATTATCCTAATTATCCGGATATTCGATATCCAGATTATCCGAATTATCCTGATAGTTTTATCGTTTTTTCGTTTTACGGCTATCCACATACTCTTTTATTCGTCATGTCCGTATTTCACTGAACGGATTTTCTACAAATCCTGCATTAAATCTGTTCTATCCGGATTTTGGAATTATCCCTACTATCCGGATATACTATTTATCTGGATATTCGAATTATCCGTTGCATCCAAAACGGATATCGGAAAACTTGAAATTCGGATATTCGCTCTCCGGATATTTTGGCCATCCCTAATCAAACTAAAATTCGCTAAGTTGTGGTGGATGATTCGTTGATATGATTAGTTCCCGCAGACAAAACTCCTGGAAAAACTAGGTGTGTGAAGAACGCAGAATTAGGCCAAATAGCGTATATCTACATGTAGATTTGAGCTCACTGCCTGCATCTTCAAAGGGTTTCGAAGAGTTTTTTTTAAAAAAGCGTCTAGTTTATGCACAATTAGGCTAATCGAGATTAGACATACAGTTTTAAATTCGGATTTGAAACACTGTGTGTCTCCATTTGGTATCCAACCCGGGATCCCTTCATTACAAAGCCTCGACGTTACCGCTACACCATCGAGGAGGGCCCCAATGCAGATGAAGCATATTTAATTATGCTTATACTCCATGAACATTCTAAGAAGTATATGACATGAACAGACACGACGTCAATATAGGCCATTTTCGTAGTTTGGTCAATCAAAATGGAAAAAACAACAGAAAAAACAAAGGTATCACGAGCTTCAGGGGACAGGAACTTCCAGACATCCCTTCAACGGGTTTCAATGGCACACCCTTCTTCGAAATTTTATGAATCTGTAGCACGTGTATGCTTCCAGTAACAAAATATGCACAATGGGAAAAAATCCAAATTTTCAAAACACTAGTACAACGTTGGAACAACTCACTTTCTCGATTCATTCCGTATTTCCTTTCTCCAATGTGCCCTCTAGCATCACGTGTTTCGGAAATTAAGATGACTTGAAACCTCTTGCACAAAAATCCTGATATCAAATGTATGATTCATTGATTGAGTTGGTGTTTTAAGTCCACTTTATGCACAGTAAGGCTAATCGGGATACGAACCACTTGTGCCTCCACCGGGTACAAATGTATGACATTAGAAAAGCATTTACTAATGGTAATTGCATGCTTATTGGAGATAATGTGGGCCTAGAAAAAACAGGTTTTATATTACTATTACATGAGTGAAATGAAAATCTTGAAAGTCCAATAAAAAATGCAGGGCCTCTCCGATGGCGCAGTGGTAGCGTCATCGCCTTGTAAGCAAGGGTCCCGAGTTCGATACTCGGTGGAGACACATAGTGGTTCGGATCCCACTTTGAACTGTAGGTCCAGTCCCGATTAGCCTTACTGTGCATAAATTAAAACAACAACTCAACAACAAAAATTGCAGGGCAGATTGTAGACAGCTGAAATTTACACGAGGTATTAAATGGTATTTACAAAACGACCTCAAGGCTTCAACACTAATGAAATGAGCTTCCAAACGCCATTGTCGTTATTTTAAAGATGGCGCCTCCTATACTCACTTGCACCAGTAAAGGGGGGTGGTTTCTTGCCCTCTGTTAGCCAAAAACTTAAAGAAATTTCTCGGCAAATGAAAATTCAATATCTCTGTGGATGTTTACCACATCAGCAAGTTTTCTAATTGAGGAGAAAGTTCAACAATGGCTTCAGTTCGCAGGAAGATGGTGGAAAGGCCTTCACAGTGGCTCATGTTGAGGGAGGGGGAGAGAGAGAGAGAGAGAGAGAAGTGACTGTACGTGGACCCCAAAGACAGGCACTAACTTAAAGTTGAAAATATATATAGATGAGCAATAGGTCTGTGTTAAAATGCAGCGAACTTGTGCAACCCTACATGCAGAAATCTACTAGATAAGAAACAAAAATAAATTAAGATATTCATTTGACTCTCCCTTGTAAAAATATATTATTTCTACCATCTGTGATTATTTGTACTTGTCACAAATTTTCATGGTGTATAATTTGGATATGACTTTGTGGTAGGGGAGAGAGAGTATAGTGCCCTCTTCTAAAATAAATTCGCATCCCTGTACCCCCTTTTATGCGCCACGGAAGACGTCACAACACTAAAAAAAATGCGTACTTAACGTAGTTTGGCGATTTCGACACAAACTGGTAAAACATCCAGACTAAGTGTTTCAATTCTAGCAAACCGTGGGGCAAAAAAAATATCATAGAGAGGTTCATATTACAATCGGGGTAATAAATAATACATAGGTATATTCAGAAACCGGGGCTCTAAAATAACATTAAATGAGGAATAATAACAGCTTAATTTCTAATAAGTTCATTACTTCTCAATTGATGACGCAGGAATTGTGCGTTTTTTTGTGGGGAGAAGGTCTGCAACAATCGGACTTTTTAAATTTTTTCCCCTTCCTCCGACGAAAAAAAGCGTGGGAAGGGGGCACATTACCAGCTCCGAACCTAATCACAAACCCAGAATAAATAACGGTCAAAAAATCCAATTTGCATGTGGCGAAATTGCGGTCAGAGGCCTGTGAAGGGCGGTAGGATAACAAAAAGAGAGAAAAAAATGGTAATTAGCGGATTCTGTTCCCCTCCTCTCATTTTTTTCCAAAAAAAAAGGTACCCGACTAACTGCACTGCCCTTATAATTACTGCAGCCGTGGAATTAGAATCGGCAAGTCGAGGTCCTCCATTTCCAATCCATATTGGGTAGTTTCGCCGTCAAATATACCCAAAATGGCCGATTTAGAATAGAAACTGTAACTTTTAGAATAAATTGTTTCTAGTGCTTGCGTTTCTGATGTTGGCACATTCCCTCGCAAATATCCTGTACACGTTCCACCAGGTTTTAATCCACTGTCTCTTTTCTGCACTGGAAAATCAACAGTCACTGGTGTGCTCAGGGTTAAGGTATGACCGGAAAGGGGGTTGTGCTTTCTTTTTTGAGGAAAGGGCTACGTTTGGACGTATTTTCTTTCATTTTACGTTATTTTCTTCTAGGGAGTCAGCAACAAGCGACACACGACATGTAGGCTATCGCTTGAGGATTCTATTCAAACGCAGGCTTGCGCGGTTTCTCATGCCAATACGGTGTAAAACGTTGATGTTGATTGGCTCGTTCCCAAGCGGCATGTGTCGCGTGTTGCTTCTGTCTGAAATCTTCCTTAAGGAAGTTGGACCAAAAGAGGGTAGGTTTGGCCCCACCAGCACTCTCCTGGGTACATCACCGAGATTTCACTTTAGACAGAAAATGACACAAGTATCGCATAATGTTAAGGTGAAGCTTAAGACTTTGTGTGTAGAATGGTTCCTCTTTCTCAATTATTCAGGATGATAATACCATAGTGTAGATCAGCCAGAGGGTGACGACTCTCATGAGAGCAAACCCCGTAATTTCCAAGATATGGGGACAAAAAGTCGATACATGACGGTTGAAAAGAAGATGGCGAGCCATGAATGTGAAGATGAGGAATTCAAGTCGTGAGGGTGTTGACGAAGAAGTAGAAACGTGAGGGTGTTGAAGAAGTAAAAACGTGAGGGTGTTGAAGAAGAATTAAAAACGTGAGGGTGTTGAAGAAGAAGTAAAAACGTGAGGGTGTTGAAGAAGAAGTAAAAACGTGAGGGTGTTGACGAAGCAGTAGAAACGTGAGGGTGTTGACGAAGCAGTAGAAACGTGAGGATGTTGACGTAGAAATAGAACCGAAAGGTTATTGACGAAGAAGTGGAACCGTAAGAGTGTTGACGAAGAAGTAGAACCGTAAGGTTGTTGAAGAAGAAGTAAAGACGTGAGGGTGTTGAAGAAGAAGTAGAAATGTGAAGGTGTTGAAGAAGAAGTAAAACGTGAGGGTGTTGAAGAAGAAGTAGAAACATGAGGGTGTTGACAAAGAAATAGCACCGTGAGCGTGATAAGAAGTGGAAAGATCAGGGTAACGTAGAAATAGAACTGTGACGTTCCGGTTTTTTGTTGTAAATAACAGGCAGGCTGTTAAAATTTAATGGTATGATGAATTTTAACAGTAGTGTTTGCCAGTGTCATTCGAAATCGAAATTTATTTGCGGACATGTTGCTGATAAACTGCCATGCATTTTTATATGGATGTAGTTTTTTGGTGGTGTAGATTGGTGGAGTAGAAACAGGCTACAGTCGCACGGAATTTCATTTCAACAGCTGGTGTTTGAATGCCAGCATAGAGGCCTTGTACACACACACACACACACACACACACACGTGTTCTGCTCGCAGCAGATGTACACGGCGAAAAATGATATTCGCTTGGCAGTTCCAGATCGGGTCCTCGGCTTGTCAGGTTTTATTTTCCATCTCACGACCCAAGAAGGTTTCATTTAATTTGCTCTGCCCATGGTATCGATCGAGAGATGAACACGTTTTAAAGCATTGGTGCAAAGTCTGCCGATTCTCTCGCTCTCTCTCGCTCTCTCTCTCTCCCTCTCTCTCGGTCTGGTACGTAGTGGAAACCACGCAAGTTGAACAGTCGTATCGGGTTAAACTGTGATATAACATCAGCCTAATTAGTTTCGGAGGAAGCAAATGTGAAGAAGCGAACACGATGTTACGCGGAATGTACCAAGTTGGAAACGCAGCTTTGCAGACTAGACGTACTATTACAGATTGAAATTTCAAAGTGCGGAACAGCTGGATGACGCATGCGAAACCCCACTCGTGATATCCCCTGCAACGATATGCAATCGTGCATTACACATGTGCATATCCGTTGGCGTATACACCAAGGGGCTGTTCTTGCGACAACTTATTTTTACGGGAAATATAGTGCTTTAACGTTAGTGGTTTGCTTAAATATTAACAACTTAATAGATTTTACAGGACTGCTAGCTCCGTGTAGTTTAATTCAACTCGCATTTCGACATAAAATTAGCTACTTTCGAAAGGCTTCGGACATTAATTCTACAACGGCATTTGCTCCCGTAATAAGAGATAATTGTTTTTTTTTCCGGGAGTAAAGTATGGACAATGATTTCTGTAGTTCATTAGCAACACTATACCTTTTGTCTACTCTTACGGCGGACGCTCTGCATGCTGGCAAGGGAAGTGGGGACCGGGGAATACTCATCAGACCAACCAGCAACAGCTGTGGGGCAGTGAGTTACGAAATGGCAGAAGGAATTACTACGCGCACCTCGTTCTACATGGTGCTGCGTTTCTTATCGCGCTGGATTGGTCGCTTCCCCGCTCCACTTGCCAGCCCGTAGAGTGCCCGCCGGAAGAGTAGACAAGAGCTTTAGTTGTGATTGCTAATCCTGACACTATGACACTAATCCAATTTGTATTCTAGCGCATGTGATGAATTCAATTTAAGGGTGCAGCTATTGCTTCATTCGTATATGAAAACCAATTGCGTTCGAAGTTTAAAAAATAATATTTTGAGGTTCGAATCGAACACTTCTTACATAAGGTGACAGTCTAATGGGCATTTCTTGACACCACGGCTGGCGGAAGTGCGGATGCGTTCTGCAAACAATCCAGAAAAAAAATGAATTATGGATTTCACAGTAGGTCTCCTCAAATAAATCAAATGGAACGACGCTTATTCTTGTCAGCATGACACCTAAGCCTGTCAGGAATCCCGGAAAAATGCAAATCGACCCAGTCAACAGCTATTAAAGTTTCGAAGACACACATTCTATGTAAATAATGCGATATGTGAAGTGAGGTCACCTCAAATATTGTCCATTTGGGACACTTTTAATTTTAGATTCCATTATCGATTATTTTGGCCCCGCGGCTACAGTAGAAATATACTGAAGTGGAACCGTGAGGGTGTTCATGAAGAAGTAGAACCGTGAGGAATATGAAGATGAAGAATCCTTAAAGTTAAAAATAAGTTGAGCCTTGAGGGTGGCGACGAAGAAGTTGAATAATGATGGTGATGAAGAAGTAGTAGAACCATGAGGGTGAAGAAGTAGTAGAACCATAAAGGTGAAGAAGTATTAGAACCATGAGGCTGAAGAAGTAGTAAAACCATGAGGGTGAAGAAATAGTAGAACCATGAGGGTGAAGAAATAGTAGAACCATGAGGGTGAAGAAATAGTAGAACCTTGAGGGTGAAGAAATAGTAGAACCATAAGGGTGAAGAAGTAGTAGAACCATGAGGCTGAAGAAGTAGTAAAACCATGAGGGTGAAGAAATAGTAGAACCATGAGGGTGAAGAAATAGTAGAACCGTGAGGGTGAAGAAATAGTAAAACCATGAAGGTGAAGAAATAGTAGAACCACACGCATCTCCTACGTATTATAAAAACATACAAATTATATGCATATACAGCATATGTTCCTATTAGGTCTGCTTACTGTAATTTGCCCTTCTGTAAAAATTGTGTTGAGTCAACATCCAAAGGCAACCGAGACCAGTACTATTTGCAAAAACCAAATAAACTGGTACGAGAGTAATTTCTACATTCTTAAGGATGTTAAACGGACGTAGACAACAGAACTGGCAAAGATAACAATTGTCATTTACTACTTTTTCCCCCTCAAGAAAAAGAAAAACAGGGGATTAAAGCGTCTGCTAGAATTTGCTAAAGCGGAAAATACGCAATGCAACACAGCGTGAAGACTTCACTGGGAGATTTTTGCATTTTATTTCCGTCGTAAATAAGGATGCATGACAACCGGCTACAACCATTGTAATTACAAGCATCTTCCGGGCGTCTTATGTCCCGGCCATGCTAATGGCTACTTAAAAAAGCAAGAACGTATTTTGGATGGATCATTAACAGGATTTATTCCTCAGACACAGTCTCCCCTTAGATTAGAAGTACCATATTAAGTGAGAGAACAAGGGAGTTGTAATGAAAGAAACAAAATGCAGAGTTGAGGACAGCACATAAAGTGGCTAAGGGGACAAGAATTTCTGATTCAAGGGAAGTCGTAGCGATATATATATGAAAGAAATATTCTTGATATCATTGCTGGCAATGTGTAGATGTATGCGGTTTAAATCAACGAGACTTGAGTTCAACTCGGGATGAGGGTGCATTTCAGAGCTTCTGAACAAACATTAAATTGAATGTGTAGCCTTAATTACATTATCTACACCGTTAGGCGACGACTGATGTTGCATAAGCTTTAACAGCAACAGTCATTTCTATAGTGAATACACAATGTCTACCTTTTCTTCTGTGTAAGTTACGACAAATGCACTCTGCTTTTGTGGCTGATACATTTAATCAGAACGGTTCCATTCCTTCCAGACGAGTTGCGGCACAACCACTGGAATCTCACAATATTCTCGTACTTGCCTGTATCTCATTTTTCGTCACTTTTCTAGTTTCAGATTAATCGCGGCGGTGAAGGCACTGGAGGTACCGCTAAGCGTTAATCGGTATTCTAACCAAGAACCCTTGCCATCACGGTAAGCTTAACTAGCTGTATAAATATGAAATCAAGATAATAACGCTTAACCAAGGCAAGAATGTCCCGTGCAAACTAGCGATCTACAGTGCACAGTCATTTGTTTTCTCCTCACGCGCCTTTCAACAGTGCTGAACAATTTGGCAACGCAGGAACACGGGAAAAATGCAAGCAGCAGATTGCATCCCCATGTTCCCCGGAAAAATGCAAGCAGCAGATTGCATCCCCATGTTCCCTCATATCGCTTGCGGTTGAAAATTGACTACAGTGGCACAGGGACATTCTTATCTTGGTCAATGCCGACCCCCGTAGCGGAATGGATAACACATCATGCTACGACGCCAGGGGTCCCGGGTTCAAATCCCGGCCTGGGCACGGATGTTTGTGAGTGTCCATTCATCAAATCATCACGCATCCCCATCTTCGCAAATTAGCCAAAACTGGCACAAAAAGCGAAGTAATATAAAGAAAATCAATCAATCAATCTTGGTAAAGCTGTAGGCCTATTTGCTGGGAAGTGTAATTAAAAGAGGCTGAAATGTCATTCAACTAAATTGGTTGTGTGTGGTTAAAATATTATGTAATGAATATTACTGATACATAGAAAATATACAGTTTATAAGCCATGTGAAGTTGCACAGAGTGTTTTCAAAAGATAGCTGAAACCCAGCACTCAAACCATTTTCACTTACCTTTTTTATAAAAACACCCTGTATATAACTAGCTGCAACTCCTAAATGGAACCCGTTCGGATACAGGGGAACGTTCCGTGGCAGACTGAATACGAAACTTCCAGCTGCCTAAGCATGCCTATGCGCACCTATGTTCCGGCAAGGTTGCCAAATCGAGACTGAACGTAAAGTTTAAATCAGGATCCGAACAACTGGGGAATGCGCCGCCACCGGGAACCCTTGATTACAAGGACACAGTGTTGGCAATTACACCTTCGCGAAGCCTCTCACGGACGAGGAAAAATCACAAAGTGACGAAAATAAGAGGTGGAAACAGATACAAACACCATGCAGTAGTCAACGCTCTCTAGAAATTCAGTTGAGGAACCTAATGAAGACTTGCAGAAAGGACATGCTTACAACAGCCTTACAATCTTCCAGGTTTTACATGTCAAATTATATCCCATATTTTGGTTTGGACTCGGAGCACCCCTGTACCAAGTCAATGTCGATGGTCTGGTACCCTAAAACTTCCGCGACCTGGTGGAATGTGCGGGCATTGGAAGAAGGGTCCACGGATATGAATACTTTATGCCAACGAAACCTTATCATTTACCGTCCTCGCAGGAAAATCTGATTTTCCAAGATGCATCACTCTGCTCAGCTACCGATCAATCCCCCACTCTGGCACTTTTCAGGATCACAAGACAACTCACTCAGCATCTTCCGGCCGCTTTCAAGATTCCCTTTACTTATTTATCAAGGTTCCATCCCCCGTTGGAAGGTACGCGGATGCCCTGGCCGCTTGCGGTGAACCGCGTGGAAACATGCCACTCTTGTGTCAGGAAGGCCTGTCATCGGAAGATAGTTCCAGGATCGATGCCCCAGAGTGATTCACCCCCGCGTGTGTCACTCTGCCCCTCCTGTCATCGCTACTGACAGCTCCACTCTCCTTAATTACTCTCCAACCCAGACGCTCTTTCCGATCCTCAGTTGGGAACATCCACACTCTGGAGTACAAAGGGATATTCTCACCGGTATGCTCCTCGTGTCCCCGTTTTCCCTCAGGGACGTACGTTCAACCCTTTTTTCTTCCCGAAACCTAGTAGAACGGTAGTTCAGTAACGTGCGGGGGAGATTGAAACCAAGAAGTTTAGTTCTGGTAACTCGGGACATTCTAGATGTGATGATATCCGTTTATAAATCACTTTTGCGTAACGTGAAACGTGTGGGCGTGAAGTTCCAACCCCAGTTTTCATGAAGCTCTAATTTATGATCATTTGGGGAGCAAAGTTACCCAGTACAATCCTCCTAAAGACATAATTCCGTAGGCTGAAATACCGTTGGCTGCACGCGTTGTTTTTGACACAGTTGCATTCGTGAAAACAGCTATCTTGGAATTTCTCCTGGAGGACGAAATCAAATATGGAAGTATTGAGACATATGGTTACGTTGAAAATTCCTAACCTTGTGCCTACCACGACAATGATACCAATACCACTTAACAAAGTGGTTGAAATGGTGCTGTCCAGAGTAGATTGGTTACTGAAACTCGCGCATTGTCTGACATGAAGACTCGAGCATGGGTGACAAGCACAGTGACGAGTCAAGTGATGTGGGTTTTTAATTTTTTTTTTCAAAGTCCACTTTATGCGCTGTCAGGCAAATCGGGACTAGACTCAAGAGTTTAAATAGGATCCGAACCGCTATGTGGCTCCACCGTTATCGAAACTGGGACCCTTGATTACAAGGCGACCACGTTATTACTACGCCATCATTGTTACCAATAGCTCTTACATTGTATGTACCATTAATGCGGTAAAATAGTTTTAAAAATTTGTGAGAAACTGGCAGAATGTGTTTCCCTAAATCTAAAATAAGGAATGTGACAGTAAACACAAACAAGTGAGAAATAACTAATTATGATGAGAGCAATGTATGCTCTTGAAACATTGGAAGTAAATGCCAGTTCGACTTAACCTGGGTGGTAACCAGATAATACCTTCTTGAATGTCTGCAGGAAAGCTACAATTCACTATTGGGGAAAAGTATCCATGAAAGAAATGTGGGCATATTTGAAAAACAAACTAAAATTTAAGTGAAACTGTCGACTCTAAATTTTCCAAAGATGGTAAAATTAATTGGGAATTTTGAAGTGAAGAACGCCTTAACGCCTTCGATTGATTGATTTGGTGTTTTACATCCACTGTATGCCAAGTAAGGCTAATCGGGACTGGACCTACAGTTTAAAGTGGGATCCGGACCACTACGTGCCTCCACCGGGTATGGAACCCACCCGGGAGCCCTCGATTAGAAGGCGACGACGTCACCACTGCTCCATCGGGGAGGCCTTAACGTCTTCGAGTTGAAAATAGGATACTTATAAAAATGTTCAGAGTATATATTTTTCTACATTAGGAAAAGCAATACAAATAATAAATTTAATAATCGGATCAATGTTTTCAATTGAGTTTATTGGCTGCATTAATTACATTGCTCTTACTTCAATTAAAACTGCAAATGTTGTTTGTTTATACCAGTTAAGACCTCTAAATTGATTTAGAGCCTATCAAAAAAAAAAAACATTTTTTCAGATTAAAACTTATTAATTTGTTGACCAAATGCGATTCCGGATGATTCAATTAGTCCTAATGACTTGTTTTTTGTTTTATTTGGAAATTCCACAAAAGAAGACTTGCCCCTGTTACCTGCCGCTAAGTATTAAACCAATTTATGATTCCATTTCAATGCTGTGTAAATTCAGTCTCGATTTTGGGGTGATTGGTGTAATGAAAAATGAAAAAAAGCTGGTATAAAGTGGTGAACTCCTCAGTGGTGTTAAAATTAAACACAGATAAAATGGTTGTAATCAACACCATGTTAGCACTACTAAGATTAAAAGTTGACCTAAGATTAAAAGTTGACCAAAATGATGTTTGGACTACTGGGCACCACTGTCTGTCACTTTAACAACAGTGTGAAACAATAATAAAAATTGACAGCTGTATTTTGATGTAGTTGGTGTGCACGTAATAGCCTTGAGTTCAACGCTTTCAGGGTTCGAATCACGGCAATGTTACATTTCAGTAGGTTAGGATAGTGCTAGATACTGTTGGTTCAGTCCATATTACATCTGCACCCCTAGTCACCAGAGCCGACAACCGTTAGTTCTACATTGTAAAAAAAAAAGTCGAATCGACAAACAGTGGTCCAAGGTGGTCCAAACCACACTTTGTAATCAACACTATTTTAACACAACTGAAGTTAAAGCAACCATTTATCTGCATTACATTAACACGGCTGAATTTAAAGGTTGACAATAATGTGATGTAGACCTCTTGAGACCATTGTCTCTCCCGTTTCATCACTTGTTTTCAGTGCAGAATACAATAGCTTCCAGAGTGTAATAATGGTTTTCCAGAGACTTGTTAGTGTTTAATTGGAAGCCATCTTGAATTTCGTAACGCCGAATAATCCTAACGTTGAATTCTTCACGATTGAGTAGAAGTAAATGTTCAGGCTGGAAGGGACTGAAATATGATTGACAAGTATGATTGAAAACCTACCTTGTATACTGAAATATGATTGAAAAACTACCTTATAGACTGAAATATGATTGAAAAACTACCTTAAGGTTTAAAATATGGTTGAAACACTACCCTACAGTCTGAAATATGATTGAAAACTACCTCACAGTCTGAAATATGATTGAAAAACTAACTCACAGTCTGAAATATGATGGAAAAACTAACTCACAGTCTGAAATATGATTGAAAAACTACCTCACAGTCTGAAATATGATTGAAAAACTACCTCATAAGGCACAGTTTAGCATTTCTTTCAACTAAGCCGAAAGGTAAGTTTACTCAACCTACAGCAACTCTTGACTTTCATCAGTCAACCAAATTTATTTCAAATGACTCGGAAGGGGTAACACTCACGTGTTTCATAAATAAATTGATCCAGCAAATTGGTTATTAAGATACAAGATGAATTGCTAAATTCACCGTCCTTTGTGGCAAAGGCTTTAGAAAGTAATTAACGCTCTGGTCATTTCCAACATCAAATGAAGACCGTCAGATGCATCGTTAATCAACCGGATTCCAGTAAATGAATGGAAGGGTTAAGCGGGTTCTAAGCACTTTTTATTTTCGTGTTTCAAAAATAGCTCAATTTCACAAAAAATGACAAATTGAGTCAAAAATTACCAATTACAATTTCAGTATTTCTTTCACAAGCGCACATACACATGCATTCTCCGGAAAAAAAAGTGACTGGTTTCATGTCACAAAATGTGCGTAATCACTAGACTGAAGTAGCCAGAGGCGATTGGAATTATATGCATGGAAAAAATACTTAAAACCCAATCACACACTGTCAAAAAGTTAGTGTTAAAGAGACAGTCTCAGGAGATTAACAGCACATTTTGATTAACGTTTAACCTCAGTGGTGTTAAAAACACCAAAGATCAATGGTTGATACACTGAGGGTTATCCAGCTGCATACAAACACATGCAACTCTGGATAAGACATCACTGTGTTTACCCCTCAATTCATTTCATAAGTGCGCCATTCATCTTAATTGTCGCGATTAACCAGAGGTAGAAAAGGGACGTAAAATAGCCGAAATATAAATCAGAGAATACAGGGTTCCCCTGAACAACCGACAAAATTTGACACTTTGTTTGAAGCATCAAGGCAAAAACAACTATTCTCGAGATCTTCCTTCCTAGTTGAGGACTTCTTTCGCCTCTATGTACTTTATCACGTGACATGATGTTAGGACTACAGAAAACAGAACATGCTATAGGTATTTTCAATTCTTACGGGGGGGGGGGGGGCTCTACAAGCTGGCAGGGGAAGTGGGGAGCGGAGAAGCGTCCAATCCAGCGCGATAAGATTTAGATTTAGAACAAGGTTTACGTAGTGCTTATTCCCGCTACGCTATCTCTCGGCGCCACCTCTGTTGTATGGTTCATCAGCAGCGTATTCCCCGCTCCCCAATTCCCTTGCCAGCTTATAGAGCCCCCCGTAAGAAATTAAAAGACCTATAGCAGAGAAACCGGCATGAAACCGCAGAGACTTACCCTTTCACTCAATTCATGCTTTTTTGAATGGCATTTACTGGTAGTAAAAATTTAGATAGAAGCACCTTTTTGGCTTTCTATAAACTCATTCTACTTTTTTTTCTCTTTTCTGTTCTTTATAATATCGATTTGAATTTATGTTCCATAGACACATGCCGTCAGCGCGAGGCCCTGTATTGTAGAACTACATCACTGGCTATATCTTTTTTGCAAATTTCAACATATTTTGCACTTTAATGTGAGAAACAGCGCGATGCTCATAGTACCACGAGTGTACAGTCATGCTCTATAAACATTAGGACAAGAACAAACTCATTGCGATTCCTCAGGAAAGTTTTCAAGGACAAAGGCAACTTCTTTCCTTTATGTAGTTTTCGTCAATGTAGCCAACGATGAGGGAAAGTGACTAGAAATGCAGACAGGGCTTCTGAGTTCGAGAAATATTGCATTTATTCTCAAAATTCTTATGAATGTCTTGTTTTCGACAGTTATACCCCCCACCGCAAATGTACTGGAAAAAACACTGGTATGGAAGCGACACAGCGATCCAGGAGGTGCACACAACATTTTGGTCAACCCGATTTTCCTCAATGGTGTTGATTACAACCGGCACCACTGAGGTTAAACGTTGACCAAATTGTGGTGTGGACCTTCTGGGACCACTACATTTGTTGCATTAATACCCATGTTTCGTTCTGTTACATTGTCGAACCATAGTTGTGGCATGTTAAACTTTGGAAATGTTTTCAAGGAAAATAATCAACTCGCGAACCTAAACGTTCCGAGTACATTATTAGTAAAATGTAAAAGTAAATATATTTTTGTCAACTTAAGCAACACATTTGAAAGTAGCATGATTTTCAGTCATGTTTTTTTAATCTCTGAGCAAACACGTATTGCGGTTGATTTTTCCTGTTTTAAATATTGCATTCACATTACATCGTACAGCCAGCGGCAAATATGATGTAGTAGGCAAAGTGTACATCACAATCAATCATTCGCAGCAGGATTCGAAAATTTCTGTTTTCATATTGAGATATTTTTAGGCGTTTCAACATAGCAGCGATGTTTATTTATTGAAAATTTATATTTGCATACCTTAAACTTCAAATAGCCATGCTTTTAACAAAGATTTGACTTGCCAGCAAATGGACATTTATCACTTTCTCACCTCAAAAAAATAATTTCAAATTCTAAGAATGAAAAATAACTAAAGGGTGTCTCAGAAATATTTTCGTTTTTGAATCCGCCCTCTGGGGCAATTCGCACTATACGGAGAAATGAGATAGATCGCAAACGCTTGCCAATATTGTTAATATTTAGTTGCCATGGAGCGCTTTACTGGCAGCAAGGTGCTTTTTGTGTTCGTGCGTTTTATAAAAATAATGATTCTCATGTTGTTGTGCGTCGATTGTACCGGCATCATTATAACCTGGCAGGAATGAGAGACGTCCCAAGCGCAAATTTAATTAAATATTGGGTGAGAAAGTTTGAAAACACTGGAAGCACTATGACGAGTAAACTAAATTAGTGAGAGAATTGAAGCAAAAAATACAGATGAAATCAAAGCTATTCCTCGTGCAATGTTCGGCGACTGTTCGAGAACTTTAGTTCAAGAATAATTGAATGTGAAAACATGAACGGTCACCATTTGTCCAATACTCTTTTCCACAAATTAAAATTTAATATTTAAGCTTTCTTTTGGTAATAAATTTATATTTATACAAAAAAATTAAGTATTTATTTTAATAGTTTTAAAAACGAAAATATTTCTGAGTACATTAAATATAGTCTACCACTTTCATAAAAACCCTGCGCCATAGAGTTATGCAACACACAACGCCTTGCAGGGAAGAGAGTATTGCAGGGTCAAAGTGTCCCATTTTTTGCCGGTGATTGTACATTCAGTTATTTCCACTAAAAATATGTACTCAATAATAAAAATCACATCTCTAAGTTAACACTATGGCCATGCATTAGCAACAGTGATTGTAACCAGAGCAACATTGATTGAAATCAAACCAAGCATATTGGGGGGAAACGATCATAAAATAATATTTCTAGCGTACGCAAAATTCTTGTTCAACATCCGGTATCTCCTTTATCCAGAAGATTCTAGTCTTCACTTCGTGCTCCTTATCTTCAACATCCTTTTACTGATGTTTACGTACAGAACTGCCCTATTTCTTTCTATTTCGAGCTCATTTCGAAGCATCCTGCAGACATCTAATTACTCAGATGAAAGTATCTCCCCTCCCCCTTTTTTCTTTTACCCCGGCGGAAGCAGCGAAAAGAAAATTGGAATCATTTGCAAGTCGTCTTGTTGTTGAGCTGCGCTCGTTTCCCGGAAAGCATCCCCCAACCCCCTCTGACGGTGGGCGTATGGAACTAACGGGGGAGGGGCTCTCCCTTTCAAAAAAAAAAAAAAGTCCCTTCGTAATTGCCCCCCATTATTAATGGACGATGATGGACCAGGATACGAGTAACGAACGGGTTCAATAGGACTCCCGGCTTCAGGAAGTTCTCCAAAATGAAATGGAATGACGGAGACTGAGATAGAGGAAGCAGGGAAGAGAGTTTTAACGATTCTCCGCCCTTTTGCTCCCTTATTCATTGGTACCCATAATGCATTATCCTTTTCAGCAACCGAGAGAGTAACTACAGCAATAATTACTGCTCGATAATTGATCCAACAAGCAGAAGAGTTGTCGAGGCAGTAGAAAAAAGTATGTTCAACCTTGAGAGAGCCATCTTGTTCAGTGCTGGTAGTGTTTGCAATGAATTTGAGGCTCAGATACAATGTATTTATTTCCTTATTTGAGAAATCCTGAATACAGAGATAATCCAATTTATATCAGGATATCAACAGAGAGAAAAACAGAAATTAACAAATGAGAAGCACGCACACATATGTAACAAAAAATAAATAAAAAATAAAAATAAAAACACAATAACTAGGGTATAACAAATATTAATTACTCTTCAGCTGCTTGATGCACGCATTTCTAAAAGCCTGCTTAGATAGAAATTTAGATTCAATTTCAAATTTTGACATTATTCTGATTGCTAGTTTTGATTACCCTGAAACTCATTACCTGGATACAGGTGAAAGTAATATACATGTTGATAAAGAAAGGTAATGATGCCTACAGCTTTCTAACACATTCAATGGTAGCCTGGAGGATCATTTAGTGTATTGTACCTTGTTTGTAGCCTACAGAGAAATGACCTTTGTTCTAGAGACAGCCTTGAGGCTTTTGTGTAAAAGGAGTTGTTGCATTTGCTATTGGTACGTGGGATCCGGATGTGAAGATGTGGCAAGAGTTCGTTAGTGTAAAGTTGTCCATTCATGATTTTGAAAAGAAATGTTAGATCTGAAACTTGACGGTGAAGGGAAGGATTGTGAATTTGAATTTCATGTTTGGAAAAGTTCATAAGGGCTGGGCATCTATGTCTGACTATTGTGATAAAGAAATTCACCACTTTGTTTATTCTCTTTATATTGCTATCACAGGCCACTGACCAAAGACAGGAACCATATTCAAGAATAGGTACACCGCACGTTGTAAAGTAGGTTTTGAAGGCACAAACATGTGTGATATCTGTAAATCTGTAATTTAGCCCAAGGGTTTTCATGGCTCTGGAAGTTATGTAATCTATATGGTGGCTGAAAGTGAGTTTCCTGTCGAAAATGACTCCAAGATCTTTGTGCTGTTGTACGAACGGGATGATTTTGTTACATAATCTATAGGATGGAGCTGTAAAATTGGATTTGAGGGTAAACCTCTTAAAAACAGATTTCTCGGGATTTACTTTCAGATTCCAGTCTTGGCATCAGCGTTCAATGTGTGTGAGATTGTCTTGAATGGAACATGTGTCTTCAACTGAAGCGACGTTTGTAAATAAGTTACAGTCATCAGCATACAATAAAATTGAGCATTTTGGAGAAATATATTCATGAATATCGTTCATGAAAAGAGTGAAACACAGGGGTCCTAGAGAACTTCCTTGATGCACACCAGAAACTACAGGGAGCCATGACGGAGAGCAACTAGACATGATAACCTTTTGCTTTCTATTCATTACCGTGATGCGCGACGTTACTCTAGAGATTCCTGCGGCAGACTGTGGGCGTTTGCGCTGGAAGAATACAATATGACCATGCTGAATCACGGCGCGGAGAACGCCTTCATGGCAGCGACCCGCTGTTGCCGTGTTTACTACAAATAAAGTTGCGGTCAAACAGCCAATTACACTTACCTCTGCTCTCTTTTTTGGGCAAGAAGCAGCAAGAGCCAATAGGAAAACAGGATTTTGTCAAAATAACCGTTCTGCGCTGTGCATGTAGGACGGTTCTTATGGCGGCACTACTACAGAATATTCTCTATTCTGAATTTCACTGGAATGAATGAATGGATTGAAGGTAAAATAAATTGCAGCCAATGTGTAGTTGGTTGTTGGTGTCCAGTGTTGTTTGGTATCGTGATTGAAGACACCGTCTCTGTCTCGTTGTCCTCGGAGTCTCGAAGGAAGAGTCAGGACCTTCTCTGGGTCTGTATTGAAGTAAATGCAGAAGTATGAAAAGAAAAATTCTAAAAAGTCAACAAACAAGTTTCTTTGTACCTTGACCAACACATATAAACTACCTGCAAATGATCATGCAGCTATTCGTGCCATATGTTTACATAAGTTGTATAGGAAAAATAATATTGCTTTAGGCGTAGTTTTCATCGACTTTATTGTCTAATTTACTAAACTCCCCAACGAGGCAAGACTATCTGAGGGATAGTCTCGGTCTCGTCTCGAGTTTACAAGCGTTTGTCCCGGTCTCGTCAATTCTCGGTTCTTTAACTGTTCGATACCATCACTGCAAGGACAAACTAAGGAAGCCTATGTCGCAATGTTTGCGATTATTTGTTGATCCTGCTGGATATTGAGGGTGTCTACCAGACTAATAAATTCAAAATTCAACTTTTTCTTCGCCTTTCACGAGAGCGCTCTTTCACAATTACAGCGAGTTGACCAGACCAGGAATGTTCTAACCCCATGATTACAACTTCTGCTATACTTTCCTTAGATAAAAAAAGAATTCCTATTTCTAGTATATGCAATGCATTTGAGGGATAAACACATCGTTAGCCACACTCCATCAACCTTTCGTCACCTTGTGTGCAAGACTCGGCGGAAACTGAAAACATTTCACACATACTTATTTTTCTAGGAAGGGGCAAATTTAGCGTTCGCGTGAAAAAAACCGGTTCACACCTACAGTGAGAAGATGGAAGTTCTTGGCTGTCATTCAAATCTTAACGGGCGCTACAATTTATCCTCTACTCATCACTTCCTTCCTCCCACGAGGAAAGTTTCCAGCTTGGCCTTTCGGTATCATCAGTTTGTGGCAAACAGGTGCAAGATTTTAAGTCTATATAAACACAGAATCTTGAGCAAGTAAAAGTTCAATCTCGTAAACAAATATTTTCATTCCTACAGTTAATAAGCTACTTTCATATCAAGATACATATATTTACTAATATACAGATGAGGGACAACGTTGAGATGGACCTAAGAGAAATCGGTAGGGATGGAAAAGAGTATATAGAACTTGCTCAAGATAGGGAAAGATGAAAGGCCTGTGTTGCTGCAGCCATGAACCTTCGGGTTTAAGAAGGCTAGAGAGTTAGTTAGTTCGTTATACAGATGTTTATGTGTATGTGTGTCACACACAGGGTGAGTCACCTAAAATTACCACCGGAAATATTGAAAAACTGCTTTCGCAGACATAAAGGTATGAGAGGGGCTCGTGAAATTAGTGGACACAATAGTACGTTCAACTACGTAAGGAAGTAAGTACGATTTTCAACACAAATTTAGTTTTTTGCTTTTATGGAATCCCCATTTTATTTTCAGCTCATTTGAAAGTACGGAAAAATTCATGAAGAATGGCGTTTTTTACATTGTACTACGTCAAGTAGTTTTTAAGTAATTGTAGCGTGAAGTTGACGCTTGAAACAAACATTCTCACAAGTTGATTCGTGTGTCATAACAAACATGTTACTCTTCTGCATACTATGCGTTGTGCTTAGGAAAGTTGTTACGTTCCAGCAACTGCAGGTTATAATAAAATGTGTAGTTTGTACATAAGTAAGTTTGACAAATAATTTAAAATGTTCTGATATATCTTTCTGAGTTAACAAATATTTGTACATTGAAAAGCATAAATTTTAAACTTTCCGCCATCAGTTACTTACATAAAGGTTAATACATTAACATATTTCTAATTTTTATTTGGCGTTCATTCATTTACGTCATAATTTTTAGTACATCGGAACAATCGACTCTTCTCGTTTGATCATGACAAATCTTTGTTTCCAAATTTTAAACTTTGCACCTTATACATTTTTCTTTGTTTCTTTCGAATTGATGTATCAAATTTATTAAATGAAGTAAGGGCGTAACATAGTAAGTACACTGATTAACCAGACGTTTGTGATAGTGTACGTACGTCAGAACTGTTGCTGAGAAAATAGTATTTTCAATCTCTGAAAAGGCCTAGATGATACTTATCTATGGCGAGTGTTGGAAAAATACAGCACAAGCGTGGAGGCAGTGCTCCGTTCTGTCGACAGGCATAGTGGGGATGCGCCTTCACGCTCAACTTCACGTTACAATTAATTGAGAACTACTTGACGTATTACAATGTAACTAACGCCATTCTTAATGAATTTTTCCGTACTTTCAAATGAGCTGAAAATAAAATGGAGTTTCTATTAAAAAAAACTAAATTTGTGTTGGAAACAATATTTCTTAACGTAGATGAACGTATTGTGTCCACTAAATTCATGAGCCCTTCTCATACCTTTATATCTGCGAAAGCAGTTTTTCAATATTTATTGTTGTTCACGAAATATTTCCGGCGGTAATTTTAGGTGACTCACCCTGTGTGTCACACACATATACATAAACATCAGAAGATACGAGTAAATATATGTTTTGTTACGTGTCGGCTTTCTACCTGTCCAGGCTGATCTCGAGAAATGCAATAATCCGCGAATTGATGAATACTCCATGTTATTCTCACAAATCGAACCCAGAACGTTAACCACTCTGCCACGGAGGCAGGTTGTAATATCAGGATAAATTCCATCTTGCGCGAAGTCAACACACAATACGAGTCAATATGAAAACCAACATAATTTGTTTGTATAGAATTTCTGGTTTTCTTCTGATTAGAGTATTGCATTTATACTTCTGGAACGTGTGAAACGGATTAAGACGCTATGTTCCATGGCATAAAGCTACCGGGTTTTCATGCAACCAATAGTAAGTTAGGTGTGAAATACTTTTTGGTAATTGCAGTACAAGGATACAAACTCTGATCGTAAATTAACGAACTTAAAATAGTAACAATAAAAAATATAATACATTAAAGAGGGGTCGTTGTGTTATAGGAGGGTAACTGATAGGCCGCGGCAGTCTGACTGCGTACAAAACACACTTGTTCGATTCTCTGTGTAGGCGATGGCAAGGCGGAAAATTTTTAGACAATGTATTTGCATACAGCAGCTCTGGGCTGCACTCAGCCACTAATCCATGGGTGTCTGAAAGCAACAATGGGGTATAAAGGTGACTGAAGGTTGGTGGCGATCACATCTCCAGTTACGGCCTAACTTGAATTTTGAAGTCCACTTTGTGCACAGGTAAGTTAATCAGGACTGGGCTACAGTTTCAATGGGATCAGAACCATTATGTGCACTCCTGTTCAGATAAAGTGGCACAAATTTCAACCGACAAACTTTATAAAATGTGCTACTTTATGTGAACAGGAGTGTACCTCCCCCGGCTATCGAATACGGGACTGGGACGTTAAGATTACAAATCGGGGACGTTACAATTATGGCAGAGATCGAGAACGTGCGTAGCCCTACCTCCACCGTCCTCTCTTCATGGAGAGGTCAAATGCTTCACCTCGACTTGATTCGGTCACCATTGAAAGCCTGACAAAGGAACCAACAAAGAATAAAAAAAAAAGTAAAGTGCTCCCCTGTGCTTAGCACCACGCCATGAAGGCGTATCGGGGGTGTGGGGGTAACGCCCCACACTTTCTTGATCCGGTCGTGAGTGGGACTGATGTGATCAGCATCACGCCCCTGACCGCCTTTACCCCCCAGGGTTTCCCCCAGGTACCCATGTTATTCGACGCTGGGTGGGCGACGGGGCCGCTTCCAACGTTAGAAAAGTTCCCGGGACTCGAAAAGAAGGGGTGAGCAAATTTTTCAATTCGTGTACGAGTACATTTTCATTAGATGCTGATGCAGAATTTTAAGGTAGCCATGATGGAAATTTGGAAGATGTTTAGCGTGTGTGAAATGGTAATCAACCTTAGGAAATATTTCTGGACATTGCTTTACGAAATCTTGCTTGTACGCAAGTTAACTATTAAAATACTTCAATGAGGGGGGTGGGGGAATAATTTTTTATCTTGCGACAGATGCAAGAAAATTGATCCTAAGATCAAGATCTGGGAGATTTGCCGAAGAGCCTTCGAAACTATTCCAATCGTAAAATTGGATCCCGACAGAGATGGATGCGTATGTGTTCTGGAAAACTCGTCATCTTGATGAAAGGGGGCCTTGGTTTATTAGAACTTTTGGCGAGATCAGGAAGGGTGCATGCAAGCCGTAAATATGTCGCTTGTTCGAGTCCTTCGCTTAGCAGGAAGTGCTGGCGATGAAAGGAGCCGTATCGTCAGGGGTTAGGGAGTTCTTTTCTGAGGAAAGCAACGTTTGGAGGAAGCGCCGGAGAGGAGTTTCAGAGAGAAGGGAGAGGAAAGCAACATCTGGTGGCACATTTTCTCCCAGCATCCCTCCAGTTAAGAAAAGAGAATTTTCGTCTTGTTTCAGCTTCACGCTAGGACAGGAATGGATTTACGCCCGAGACCGAACCAATAAATGGCCTAGAAGTGAAGTTGAGTGATATGTGTAGCAGAAAGGATGGTATTTCTAGCAAAATAAGGGCGAAAAAAAAGTAAAGGTTTGCCACTAAGGTCTGCAAATAGTGGAGATAAATTAAAGTCGACAAAGCATCTGCGGAAGACACATATTAGAGTGCCGCTTCACTTTATACCTTCCTTTGTTCGGGATGCCGTGGGGGGGGGGGGGGGGAGGAGGATAACACCAGGTAAAGGTTGATTAATTTGATTAATTTTACTTCGAATTTCTGCCACTTTTAGCTAATCGCAAAGTTGAGGATGACATGATGAAATTGATAAGGGGACACTCACAAATAACACACATGCCAAGATTCGAAACCGGGACCACGGCGTCGTAGCGCTCTGTGCTAACCACTCCGCCACGGAGGCCGACATCAGGTAGAGGAAGCTAACACCAAGGTTAATTTCCGAAATGTCGATGAAATGAATCAGGAAAAATAATGATCCACTATCGCATTTGAAGCTAGAGGTAAGTGGCGCTAACTGGTGACAATGCCTAACATAATCCCTAGAATAAATTATACGAAAACAAACCACAAAACTTCACTATATCTTAGGAACAGAAAGGTTTTCAATACAGGAAAAGTGACAATGGAGAATATAATTTCTTGATGAAAATGAATAATCATACATACCGCTGTGCTTGGAATAAGAACAAAGACAATAAAACCAGTACTCGGCACCCTTGGCTAGAAATCGCATAAAGGCGATGAGAGCCAATAAAAGAAGATGAAGAAGATAATGCTGCCCTAACAGCATCAGAGTAAACAGGGTTAGGGTGAAGGAAAGTGGAGGGAAACTTGTAGTTTGTATATTTTCCGAGTGCACAAGATACCCTGATGCTACAGTCAGTGTCGTGCCCAAAGGGGGTTGCTGGGGGTAGTAATTCCCCCTTTGACCCAGTATGTTAAAAAAAAAAAAGTCAAAGGCAGGAGAAAATGGCAAAATAAGGGCTCCCTGCCTTAAAAAAGTAGCTATATGTAACCCCCTATTGACAATCCTGGACAAGATTCTAGCTACAGTAGTTATTTTAGTTAGTATTACATGTAAACGACGTCCCCATGTGTTTTTACCACAGTAAAGCTGATTAAACCCAGCTGCTTTATACAAAACACCAATTAACCACCGTTTCATCCACCATTGTAATCAGTTGAGGAGAGTAGAACCATGGGTTCATTTGACAATAACATACCTGGCGATCAGTTCGCGCATGTACAGGCTAGTAAAAAGACGACCAAATTGACAAGAGGCATTAGGTGTGCTGCTTTCCTCAAATATCAAACCGATCGGATATCTATCTGCAACATGATATGGAGTTCTCCAAACCCTGTTACACGAATCTGTGGAGCATGGCCGTGTATAACGGTACAGAAGGGGAGAAAGCTAGTGGGCGAAACAAAGCAGTGTGCGCTGCTGAAAACTGCTGGTAGCTGCAGCCGTTTTTCTCCCTTCATGCACACACTTTCTCTCTCACGCGTTCTTTGGTCTAGGTTCCCGGGATAGTGTACGTTGGTTTAATTCTATCAAATGTGCTGTCCAACCATGGTGTTGGGTTAAAAAACGCCAGCCAGCTTCCGGTGGTAAGAAATGTCACCGAGACGCGAGTTGCATCTGAGTGCGAAAAGTGAAGACTTGTCTGTATAAAGGCCAGAGATGGACAAGGACAATGGGACCCTCTGTTTTACGATGGAATGGGCCTGGCCCTGAAATGCAAGTATTTGATTTGATGTGTTGTTTTAAGTCCACTTTATGCACAGTAAGGCTAATCGGGAATGGACCTACAGTTTAGAGTTGAATCTGAACCACTTGTGCCTCCAACTGGTATCGAACCCCGGACCCCTTGATTACAAGAGGTACCACCGCGCCATCGGGGAGGCCCGGACTGCAAGTGTTGTGATGTAATTCATAATGCCATCAGCGTATAATAGTCTCAAAATGTAGCTCGTGCACATTTCACAGTGTAGAAACCGTAAATAGATATTTGTGACGAGAATAAAGGTAAGAATGATTCAGCCTTGCTCAAGAGATAAGAAATTCTCGCAGTCAGCTGGTTAAGCCGATAATGATACTCAGTTTGTCACACACCTTGGTTTCTGATGAACACATAGGGGCGTCGTCGCCTCTGCTTCGCAGTGATTTATGCACACCACTACATCCCAACAGTCGACAAATTCCCATTAGAACAGTTGGTTTCTCCGTGTATAGATTTCCTCGATTTCTAGGCTTTCTGGAACAAATCCTGCTACTTCGTACTCAAGCAGTTACCCAGCCTCCTTTTTGAAGGCCTTGAATCCACATCCAAAATAAAACCTACCCTCTGGAGCAAGCGAACGAAAAGAAGCTCTGTGCACAAGTAGTAACTCGAGAAGGCTCCACCAATGAATGCATGAGAGGGGAAGTGGATGCATGGAGTGAAACACGTGTCTACTTCTACTAGACATGTGTAGCAGCGCGCACTACTTTACTCCGCCCACTCGCTTTCTCCCCTTCTCTACTGTTATGCGCGCCCTTGCTCAACAGATTTCCGAGACAGAGTGTACATTAATTGATTGATTGAAATAAAAGTTTTCGGTGCGTCGGCACTTACGCTATTTGTACCCGTACAGCGACCAGCGCCTCACTAAAAATAAAATCAATACACATTTCTGAGGACTAAAACCTTCTTTTTTATGTGAAAAGCTGAGGCGCTCAGCGCATATAACGTTAAAGGACAAAACACACAGGCCTACAAAGGATTATGCTGGCTGTAGGTCAAGGCGCCAGAGCCTCGTTTAGTGTGTGTAATTCATCCTTTGTTATTGACGCGATTACCCTATTAAGGTGAAAAAAGCGACGGAAGTATGCATAGCGGACGAACTGAAGGCACCCTTCACGATCTCCCCTAAAGAAAATGAAATATCTTGCATGGTGTATGAAGATTTTGTTGTTTATGAATGTTTTTAGTTGATTTTAGCTCTCGGAAATGTGTTATTGTGAAGTAAAGTACGTCTGTTACATTAGCACGTTACTTTACTGTGAAGCAGAACAGCCCAAAGGCTTCACGCAAGTGAATATAGCACCCAAAACGACTTTCCACAACAGCAGCTATAATTTTACGTAGTTAGGTTAGGATTGTTAGGTTTGTTAATCGGCGTGTTCTTTCGCTATTTTAGTGTACATACAAACAGTTTCTACTAACAAAAAGCGGCGAAAATACTTCAAAATTGCAGGTTTTAACTTACGTGGGCCATTGTTTGGGATCAAATATCTCCCGTTTTTGTGCCTTTCCTAACGCTGGAACCACATTGACATTACATAAAACATTGAAATATGTCGATTTAAAAAAGTTTCGACGTAATTCTCGAGGGGGTACAGTGGGTAAACGGCCCCGCATTGAATTTGTACATGTGTCAAGATACCTCTTTGACTCACTTGCCCGATTTAAGCTACAATATTTTACCCCGTGTGTATATAATAGAAGCTGTGTTATTTTTATCGAGGAAACACGTGGTAGAAAGTAGTATTTCCCACTAACGCCCGCATTTCCCAAGGCATCACCAAGGCACGAGCTTACAAATAAAACAGGTCGAGTTTCATTCTCGTAGTAATTTGTACACCTTGAGAGAAAATCGATTACCTGACCTTTCAGGAAGGAAAACGAGAGCTGCATTGGCGTTTCTGGAGCCTGGAAACGGGGGCCACGATGAATATCATAACAGAGGCACTTAACAAGGTGCTCTTCCCTTCCTCTATGACTCACTTGACCCCTCAGGAAACTCCTTGTTGAGTGCTGCCTGGCACGCGAGGCTCCTTACCAATCAATGACGCAGAAATCACGGAGAAAGAAGAGTGGTTTGTTCTAGGAACCGAAGGAGTTGAATCCTCAATGGTTTTTGCCCTATCCGCGGTACGAGCAACTCTTTTGAGTTCAGTCTGGAAGAAATGAGGAGTTCGTGCGGATCGTTGTACGGTCACCGGCAGTAAAAATGGGACACATATACCCTGTCCCAGCTAACTATGGAGCACGGTCGCATAGAGTCAGAGAAGTGGGGGAATTCGAGTGGGCAGAGCGAAGCAGTACACGCTGCTGAGAAGGCTGGTAACTGCAGTCGCAATCCCGTCCCCTCTCACGTGTTCATTGATGGAGTCGAGCCGTCTCGCGTCACTACTTGCGCAGAGACTCGTTTTCGTTCGCCTGCTCCATAGATAGATGGGACAGAGTGTACATACACAAATACTGACGATGCATTGCGTGTGCTGCCTAACGTTACGGCGATGAACCGACTTCAATAGCAACTTTTCAATGGGAAGTTCTGCTAAGAAGCTACAGAGAGAGCGCCAATGTTCTGGCCGGGATTCGAACCCGGGATCTTCGGTGGCTAAATCGACTACTTGACGCGCTCGGTCACAGCGCAGGCTTGATAGGCTGGAATCTGATCTGATTGGCTGGAATAAAAATTGTGTGTGTGTCAGCACATGGGCTATTTGCACCTATCGCATTACACATGGTCGAACCCGTTACGATAACTAGAAGTAACACGTGTCTCCAATGACTAAATTCTCCTTACCAAGGTTAAAAGGAGAAGCTGTTAAGGGTCACTCAGCGCATATAAGGACAACACATACTATACAATTATGCTGTCTATAAGTCCAAACGCCAGAACCTCGTCGGCCTGCACAAATGCAGTTTAAAGGTGTGTACCAAGTGCAAAAGGGGTTGACACTTAAGTTATGATTTTTTTTATTTAGCGTAGCTTTTAGCTAATCGCGACGATAACTGATTGATTTGCTTTATTTTACTTCGCTTTTTGTGCCACTTTTGGCTAATTTGCGAAGATGGAGCTGAGAGATGACATGATGAATGGACACTCACAAACATACATGCGCAGGCCAGGATTCGAACCCGGGACCCCTGGCGTCGTAGCTCACCGTGCTGACCAATTTTTTTTTTTTACGCTGAAATTCTATATTCCATCACTTCAAATGACAATTCATGTATAACCACAAACATGGGGATCTTAAACAGGTACAATTGAGATATCAAAGAATTCACTTGTATGATAGTATTTTGCCAATACCTGCCACACAATCAGTCATCATCCTGAACCCAACCATCATCATCTGACAAAAACCTCCTCTTCTTCGTAGTGTTCATATGTGGTCTGGAAACCCACTCTGTATCAGCTGCATCAACAGTGTCTAATGTTCCCAATTTGATTTCAAATAGTTTTAATTGAAATCTCGGTCCTACTTCTGGCAGTTCTATTTCCTTTCCACTGACCTTTTTGTATGTGTGGTGTCGAAAGGATATGTAATCGTTGTGATTAGCGAATGTCATAATTCGCCGACTGTCCTCCTTAGGCACCGGGAAAAGATACTTTAGAATACTCATCACTCTTTGTCCCAGAGGTGTCTTAAAATTATGAAATATTAGATGAGGAAACTGTTCTGACATCTTACCGATGTCTGGTATATTATGGCGCATAACAATATCAGACATTGTGAAATAGGCTGTCGGTCCGTAAGGTAGGTGGCATATTATCAGCGTATCTGGTTCTCCTCTATGTTCGTGCACCAGTATGAAATCAGTTACATTATTCGCCCTGCATGCGTTGATTAATTCTGCCATTTGAAAACCTCCTCTGTTCATTCTTTGAGCATTTGGAAACAAAAGCCGTAACTCTTTCACAAACGCCCTCAATCTTGAGGATGGATCTCGAGATGTGGTAATCAAAATTTTTGGATCTTCAACACCTGCCCACCGATACTCGTCATCTTCGTGCGTTTCACCACCGCCGCCAGTTTCTCCTCCTAAGGCTACTGCTCGTTCCGGTCCTTGATCCTCCCATTCCAGCTTCTTCTGTAGAGACAATGCATCTTTCCTTATATCTGAATGAATTGGTGCATTTTCTTCCAAGGATCGTTTCAATTTCTCCTTTTTCTCTTGAATGTTCTTCTTTGCGTCTTCTAGAGATTTGCGATACAAATATTCCCTTCTCAGACGTGCTTGTCTTCTTAACATTTTAACTTTGTACTGTTCACGAACCAAAAACAATTAAATAAATACTTCACAGTCTTCGAGACTTCCACACATGTAAACACTTGACTCTCACCACGACCACGTGAAAGTGAGAAACATCACTCATCCACGGAGGTTGGATTGACACTTGAGTGCCTTGTGAAAAGGCTACCACTCTCAGTAAGAAAGAAAGTGATGAGATGTAACGTGTAGCAAACTTATTCATCATGACTACAGTGTCAGACGACTAAATGCCTTCATAGTTGGCTGGATTCCGTCCAACTCTGAAGCAACGGAGGAATAAATGAAGCAAATAATCCACTTGAGTTCTTACATGCGTAAACATAAAGAGAGAAAAAAAATAACTCCTTCCTTTGATTTTCCTGACAATTTATGCGAAGTTAGCATAATCCTCTATCTCCTTCCACGCCTCGCACCCTCCTGCGTATAAAAGGGACTCGAGGCGTCGGCGAACATCTATCATAATGGTACAAATTACGAGCTGATTTACATACAAAGAAAGCCGTGAAATGTAAACGAAACGCGCGTCACTTGCAAACGAGGGATGAAGTTTTGTAATTAGCAAAAAATTGCAATCGCCTTCCTTCGTGGAAATCGTGGGGAGCGTCTTCGAACAAACTTAGCCGACCGCCAAGAAATTAAATTTCCACGCAATAAAGCTTCGTATGCCCGCAGCTTTTTCGAGTCATTAGGATGGGAAGGGAATCTCCCTCTCACACCAGCAGTGTTAGCAACACATACGTGTTCAGTGTTGCCACCTTTCAATTTTTAAAAACATGTATTTCAGCAATTCGTTGGCTTCTGGTAAAACATCTCAATGAATTGCTTGTTGTGGTAATTTCACTGATATGGAAATAAAATTGAACCAAATGTTATTGTGCCCTTGAATGGTCAAGGCTTCATGGAACAACGGTGCAAGGTGACAATTGTAACCGTAAAACAGGAAGAAACAAATGAAGACAATCACACTGAAATCCAATAAGCGGGAGGCTAATCGGAACAGGATCTACAGTTCTGAAGTAAGATCCGAACCAGCATGTGTATGTGCTAAACAAAGTTGGAAGCATGGGTTTACCCAGACTTTTTCTAAGGGGTGCAAACGTACATTTTTCCGGGGTGACGAACAGCACTTTTCCAGAGTCGGGGGTTAAACGACACTACGGAAGGAATGCTTTATTTCATAATTACATATTTGACAAGGGAATAACATTTACTTTACTTTCTACTACAAAGGCAACATGAACAGAATTAAATTCTTCGCACTCGTTAACCCCTTGGCCCCCCACTGGATACGCGCTCACGCGTAAACGTTTAAGCTGGCTGGAAACCCGAGAATACTTGTTTGAATTTCTGAAATAGTCCGACGCACTGCAACACTGCCGCCATCATAATTTAACTTAATAAAATATGACGCACGGCTTTCTACCAGCGTAATGAATTGGAGCAGTTTGTGACCGAACGCACGCCCTTCCGAAATTTTTATGCGCCTCCCGGTACCACTGGGCTTGTCGTGCTCTCAGACAATCTATCAAGCCACGGAAGACCTCTGGAAGTGAAGAGGGAACATGGTCCCATGGTGCGGGACGAGCCTGGGGGATAATTATTTTACTATAATGCAATCTCATCAACGGCCATTTTGGATCGTTAAGTATTCATCAGGTTCGACTAGGAAGATACAATGGGGGAGAGAGCGGAAACGTATATGAGGCTATAATGTTACTTACAGTCGAAGAATGGGGAGCGAGAATTCCTTCCAGAAGACTGGGAAGGGGAGGAAGCTGAAGGGAAGGGAGGAGATAAGGGCTAAAGATTGCTTCTGGAGTCGTGTTTTGGCGCCCTCAGTTGCGTGTTTTGTTTAAGATTCAACTCCGCAGGATCTTGAATTGCTAGGTACTTCAGTATCCGGGAATATGTGGCTAGTTTAAAATCAGATCTGAACCGATGCAAAGTGTCCCCACTCGAAATTAGACCCAACAAACCAATATCATTTCAGTTTCCGAGATAAAGTATTGGATCTGCAATGGATCTGGTAAGATGTGCCGACTTCCGTGGCGGAGTGGTTGGCACAGCACGCTACGGTGGCAGGGGTTCCGGGTTTGAATCCCGGCCTGAGGACGGGTGTTCTTTGTGAGTTTTCCTTCATAAATTTCGTTTAATCATCACTCAACCTCATCGTTTATATCAGCCAAAAGTGACCAAAAAGTGACGCTAAATAACAAAATTAAAAATTAAACTTCAAGGGGTCCCGGGTTCGATACCCGGTGAGGAGACATAGTAGTTCGGATCACACTTTAAACTGTAGGTCCAGTCCCGATTAGCCTTACTGTGCATCAAGTGGACTTAAAATACCAAATCAATCAATCGATAAAAAATTAAACTTGGTAAAAAAAGAAAAAACCCTGATTGACTACAGTTTTATCACTAAACGAATTCTTGCAAAATGTAGGGAAGTTTTTCAACTGCTGGAGGCATTATACCCTGTATTTTGTTAAGAGTAAACATTGTTTGGATGAAAGCATAGCTGTAATAGATAGCTATGACCCTTCCAAGTTTCCAGGTTATTTCCTAGGTCTTTCCAAACTGAATATGATACTCCTGAGGATCCTAAATTACTAGATAATTGCGTGTCAGGGAATTTCTGAACAGATCTGAAATACTGGAAAGTGTCAAATTTCAACTCCAAAGACAGTTTCTCAGTGGTACGTTGTAAGATGTAAAAAAATGATTAACTAAAGCTTTATCACAAAACTAATTCGTACATATCTGTGATAGATATGAGCGAAGTTATTTTCTAGGTCTTTCCAAATACAGAGAATACAAGATTCTTAGGTGTGGGATACCAGAAGATTTAAAAAGCGACGAAACCAAAATTTAATTAACATTTTGTTAATTATTACTGCTAATACATTTGCTATAACTTTAATAGTACTGGATGCAATCTGCCTAACACGACACAGTCAAAGTAATTAGTAAATGTGGTAGGTATTCAGCTCCAAGGGTTTCAATTGAGTCTTTCCACAATTGATCCTCCAATCCTCTCTGGCACACATGTCCGCTCTTGCACACACCCAACCGCTGGTCCTTCCCTTGCCACACGCTTAGCATGAAGATAGAGTTAACAATACGCAGAAAAAAAGGGGATGGAGAACCGCTGGGTTTCTATCACAGACCAATCCTCTTAATAGTGGAGGAGGCCATATCAGCCTTGATTGCAATCGGACGCAAGTTGGCCGGTCGAAACTCTCGGGGTCCAAAGCCGGCTTCAATTGAGCACATTCGCCAGACCGAAGCCGAGGGTGGGGTGAACACCTGCCTGAATATTCAATCCGATGGAACGTTGAAGCGATTGCTAGGGATCCGGTAGAATTCGCGATAATGATGCGTCGATCGTCCGTTAATCACTCGATCGGATTCGGCATCAATAATAACTTGATGCCAATAAAAAAAAATATAGCGTTTCGCAACAGATCTCCGATGTGTGTTTGCTGAACCTGCGCATCTAGAATGCTGGGGACGTTTTAGACCCACACCATGCGGATTGTGAGTGGCTGAAGTGGGAAAAGTTTGACGCCACAAACCAAGTAGCGTTCCACTTCTCTTTAATAGTCCCAGTAATCCTGTCCCATGTCAACTCACCCCGACAATGATCTCTAGTATACACTCTACGATGTCAAACAAATTTTCAATACGATTATCTCCCCAAGATATGATCTCTTCTTCGGACCTAACATTTATGAAACTCTCTATCTTTCAAAGCATCGTTTTCTCGGGTCAAACGTTTATGAAATTCATTGCCTTTCAAAGTATCTTGAACGTTCTTAGATCTCTCTATGTCTGAAAAGGATATCATATCCACTGCATATTGAACCTTCAGACTGCCTCAACTCTATGATCATATGACCAGATGAAAAACTCGTTATCTTGCAGAAAATATACGCGTATTAATACATCTTCACGCTTGATGAGTTTTCAACTCATTATCTCACCAAATTCTCCTAAATGTATTTCATTGATTGATTTGTTGTATTAAGTCCACTTTTATGCACAGTAAGGCTAATCGGGACTGGACCTACAGTTTAAAGTGGGATCCGAACCACTATGTGCCTCCACCGGGTCTCGAACCCGGAACCCCTTGATTACAAGGCGACGACGCTACCACTGCGCCATCGGGGAGGCACATGTATTTCATTCCTCTTCAAGTTGCTTTCTCATTATTCAGCATTCCCGAAAATGAAGTCGCTTAAAAATTTTACCTTCTGGAAAACTGAATATTACGGAATCAACCTCACTTCATCTCTTACAATATGCAAGTGTCGTTCTGGAGACGTTCTACAACTTTTTCATTTACTTGATAATCTCCGACATGATGCTTCTGACTCACTAGAGATGCTGGAGAAAAGGCTATGGGGTGAGAGGGATGATCTGATGGGAAACAAAGTGTGTGATGCCCTCTCGCAAGTGATATGAGTGATGGGAGAAAGAGAGAGGATGAATGTGAGGCAAGGAGTAATTGCAAAGCCCCGAGCACTAATCTTTTCCTTCCATCTTACATATATGCCACAGAACCTTTTGTCTTTTCCCCTTACAGCACCAAGGACACACATGCTTTAATTTTCCATCCATTCTTTATATCCCTCTCTTCTTTGCCTCTCTTCTCTTCTAGTGCCATCCACCTTCTCCACCCACCCCGTCCCTCATCTTGCTCTATTGTTGGAAACCAATTTTGTAAAGACAACAGACTTTTAATTCAAAACACACATTTCCCTAATGACGAGACGGGGCTTTTTGACAAGCCGAGATGAAGGGGCAAGAAAAAGTATTCGAAACACGCTGACGTGAATGAACGTAAAGTTATAATAAATCTAAGTTTTTAATTAAGAAGCAATCTGCTTGATGAACTCGCATTCACATTATGGACACTCTTTCTTGTGTACATTCAGGAAGTACCATTGAATGTGTTAGAAAGCTGTATCTCTTTATCAACATGTATATTACTTTCACCTGTATCCAGGTAATGAGTTTCAGGGTAATCAAAACTAGCAATCAGAATAATGTCAAAATTTGAAATTGACTCTTCCTGTAGGACGGGTTTGGTTGCGTATGGATTATTGGCTATACATATTTTACGCATATATTTATGCCGGAATAAACGCACTGGAATTTAATTTGACGTAATATGCACAGGCATTCTTACACTTGGACATTCTCGTGTACCAGTTAACGCTTTGATGGTGGTGGCTTGTTTCCAATATTTCGTTGGTATGGCAGCCGCTCGCTGACCTATATAATATGGGTTTGATTGAGTTTGGAAATTCAACCCACTGATAGTTTGTTTCTCCTGAATATTTCAACATCCAGGATTCGAACACAAAACATTCCGGACTGCTAGCATGTATACTTTATCTCGCTGTGGAAGAGACCCTCATTACAGGAACACCCTTAGTTTAAATCGACTTTCAAGATCTACCAATCTTAACATTAAGTCTGAACTGAAAGTAAAACTATCCGTGTATGAGTAAACGGAGTACAACTTTGATCGGTCATCCCAGCATCTTTTATTTGCCTAAATCTAAATTTAGTTCTCTCTCATCTCTATGTAAAATATTTATGCAAGAGAAGAAGTAAAGGAAGCAGTACAGGAGAAGAATCAATATATCTTATGACGCTAAAAGAATGAAGAAAGAAGTATATGGCAAGTGATACAGGTGAGAGAGAGGGGGGACAAAATTATTGGGTGAATATTCTAACGGTAGCCGGACAATTGCGATGAACACAGTTAGAAGTGAAAGGGCGGGTGGACAATTGCGTTGATATTTTAAATCTTCTTTCAATTGAAGGGTGACTTAACACCCCGTACAACACCTCTTACAAGAGAATTATGTAAAATATTGATATTTTTGGCTGAGAATTTGGTTCAATCAAGTTTTTGAACATGGGCCAGAGTCAACAGACACCTTTTTAAGTCACCCGTTTCCTCATATGTGCGAATACACTTCCCAACTCTCGCGTCCATTTTAATGTCACGCTTCTTCCTTTTCTGACCTTCTAGATTAAGTTCCATCCGCAAGTACTTGATGTTGGTGTTTTCTGCTTGGCTCTTGAGGCAAGCCAGATGCGGTCTTCCAAGCCACCTATATATTTTGTTCTTCCAACCTTCTACAGCATTATTAGTTCTGTGGTGTCTTTGGTTAGGTTAGGTCCTGGTCGCAATTGTCCTACCATTAATTTGCAAAATGACCTTCACCGTCAAAATAATCCCAATTGTCCGTGATTTTGGCTTCATCGCAATTGTCTGATTCTAACACGATAGATTAAAATCATAATTGAAGAAAGCAAAGGAGGCAGGGATGTAGAATGCAGGGATACACAAAGCAAGGTTGCCGAGGACCTAAACTAAACCTACCTAGTTATACACACTAAGAAATATGAAACTGAGTTGCCACCAAAAGTGTTGTTGCACATCCTACTTTGTGTAACACAACACCTAATAGTGTGTTAAAGGGCTTCATACGTAGTGTAATTTGACAGCAAATTGTATAACAATACATCAAAGATTGTGCTAAATAAATACAATTTCAGTTCACTACCGAAGGAGTGTCGCGTTTCAGCCACTTTTGGTAGCACCTCAGTTGCATAGGGAAAGTATTGCCCATTGTACTTGTGTTGATTTGCTTTATTTTACTTCGTCTTTTGTGCTACTTTTGGCTAATTTGCGAAGATGAGGATGAGTGATGACATGATGAAATTGACACTCACAAACATCCATGCCCAGGCTGGGATTCGAACCCGGGACCCCTGGCATAGCGCGATATGCTAACCACTCCGCCACGCCGTACTCTATTGTCTCTCAGTGTGTTATTGGAATTCGAAATCCAAATCCGACTACCTAAAAGCCTCATTTCTCTCCGTTAGTTAGTCACTATGCTTAGGTTTCTCTATTAAATCAAAAAGTCCGCCATCTTACGCAAAAAAGTGCGCAGTAGACTGTTTCTGAAAGATCGAACTGTGAGTAGGAGAACAATACGTCATTTCAAAACTCGTACTGAACTTACGATCTGGACTGTTCTGGGAGTGTTTTCAGGAAATTCAGAAAACCTTTTGAACCGCTTTTTCATACTGGCGTTGGTTTTCGACGCAGAACTTTCGGAAATCAGGTCGTGATACCGGATAATTTTTTTACTGCTCCGAGTTCGTCATTTATCAACATTCACAGCACCTGATTTGACCGGGAAAACAGAACGAATGAAAAGAATGGCAAACACACTCATCAAAATGAAACCACAACTAAAGCTCTTGACGAATGAAATTGAATGGCATGTCGCTGAATTCAGCGGTGCGCTCTAAAAAGAATAGGAGGAGGGTTGAGTAGGGACGAATAAAAGCAGTGTTGAACCGTCATCTGCTAGTGATCCTGTGGAACACCAGATGTCTCCATCTGGGAGCGAATCCCCGGGATGGAATATCTTTTTCCTAATAGGGTATTCTATCATGAAAGCACAGAGATTTCAGACGAGGAGGAGTTTGCCAGGAGTTAGGGAGGAGGGGTGTAAGTGTTCGGGGGGTGAGAGGGAGGTTTGTGGAAATGGGGCAGAAAGACGGTGCCGGTTTTCGGGTCTCGGCAGTCTGGATGGCTAGGAAGAGCGAGGGACGAGGCATTGATCAGAACACAGGAAATCCATTAGAAGTAGCCGACTGTTTAAAAGCCTCCCCCGTTCACCCTGTTTAGACGCTCCTAAGATTCAACCTTGGATGACTTGGGTTGTGAAGTGAATTGGGGACTGGGTGGGCGAACAAATTGTGAAACCGTCGCCGAGTGTGACATGAGAAAAAAAGTGGAGTGTCGGAGTGATAAATGGTGGCCGGAACAGCTCAACACCGTACCCAATTTATTAGGCTATCAGATTAAGCGCAGTGAATAGCGTTAACCTTTAGATAAAATGCCATAATTGTTCCTTTTCTTGAACATTGAACGAGATAGGGGGGAATCTTTACGATACATTTTGAGGTATTTTGGAGTATTCGGGAAGTATCAATAGATTAAACTGTCATTCCCTTATGTCACACAATTCAAATTTCTTTTTAATTATCTAAATTATGCTCTTGTTTTCTGATAGTGTGATTCTATACTGAACACTGTAATAGGGTATATGTCCGTTGTGTTCCAAATAAATATATCACACGTTAGATTATCCATACACACACACACACATACGCGTGCATTCCATTACAGCAAGACCAACACCTCCTTAAGACGTTTACAAAAGTCCACTTTATTGAAATTTTTGCTACACATTTACCTTTGCACCCCTTAAACATACCCTACACCCCTTACATATCTTCACATGGAAAATACAGAATAAATCCCTACGCATATCGTAGTATGTAGAAACAATGACATCTTGATTTTCTAGATCTGTATCTACAACGAAAAAATATATATATATATATTACCGCACGGCACTGGAGGAACATTAAATTGGTTCTGAACCTACTAAAAATTCCAGGCAAGGTGCCAGTTCCTTCTCTGCAAGGTTGGCCTTAAGCTGTGCGAAACGTCTCGTCTAACGATATTTTAACAAATCGTATCAGACTCAACACCGTACAATAGTAGATACTCGATCTTCGATTCGGGATAAAGGTACCCACCCACCCACTCGATCTTCGATTCGGGATCAAGGTACACTCGATCTTCGATTCGGGATCAAGGTACCCACTTTATCTTCGATTCGGGAACAAGATACCCACCCACTCGATCTTCGATTCGGGAACAAGATACCCACCCACTCGATCTTCGATTTGGGATCAAGGTACCCACCCACTCGATCTTCGATTTGGGATCAAGGTACCCACCCACTTGATCTTCGATTTGGGATCAAGGTACCCACCCACTTGATCTTTGATTTGGGATCAAGGTACCCACCCACTTGATCTTCGATTCGGGATCAACGTACCCACCTGATCTTCGATTCGGGATCAAGGTACCCACTTGATCTTCGATTCGGGATCAAGGTACCCACTTGATCTTCGATTCGGGATCAAGGTACCCACTTGATCTTCGATTCGAGATCAATGTACACAATCTACGATTCCGGATTTTCGATTACCTGGTTCTCCCGGAAACTTCTAATCGGGAGAAGAATTATTTTTTAACCATCCTCATTATAAATAACTGCATACTAAGGTTTTTCCTTTGGTTAAGCAAAACTCTGGAGCAACGGAGGATGCTGACCCGACTCCCTCTTCCTCGCAGCCTGAAACGATTCGCTCACTCGAACATTAACGACCTCACACCCCAATATATCCTCGCACTTTCCCCGGAGATGCTAGGAACGCGGAGAACATCAAGGAGTTCGGTCAAGGAAGATGGCGAGCACTTGGGGGAAACTGCTTGCACAACACAGCCCGCAGACCTTTCACGCATGACTTCACAGCCTTAAACATGTAAAGAATTCGGTTCATGCACCGTTACAACTTCCCGAACTACATCAACAAAATTGCACTAGTTGCGCGGCTCTTTTACTGCATTTTAGTCCAGACATTTTGCGAAATTTACGGTCTCCTAAACTCGTAGCCAACAGTAAAATGAAGGTTCTTCTTCCGAGGCAGCTTCGGGAGCCCCTGGCTGTACGACTCGTCTCAAGTTAACCGTGGAGCTCCAAGGCGTGGAACCGGCACTCGCAAATCTTCATGGCATTACCGGGAATCGAGCCAAACACCTCTGACCCGGGAGCATCAAATCAACGACGCCTCCACGGAAAGCACCTCGTACCTGCGGTATGTACGGACGGTAAGGAAGACTGTCTGGGGGTAAATTAGCCAGCATTCCGAGTCCCCAGACCATCCGTTTTGGATCATGTTTACCAGCATCCATCAAAACCATCAAAGAGGCAGAAGCAATTAAAACAAGACAATTATCGTGTCTCCAACACGAAACCGGTTCTTACTTAACATTTAGGTCTCTTTGCTTTCCCGCTTGGATTGTTTTACGTTGCATTTCGACTTCTTCTTAAGGAAAATCACTACAATGGGAACAATGAAATAGGGGATGGGACAAATACAAGATTCGAACATTGGACCCCTAAATCTAATCACGCTGCTGCCCACGTGACCCACTGGCGTTGCCGATCTTGCTATCGAAGTTACCTGGATCGAGTCCGGGCGTGGACATTGTGTATTTTGTGTAAGTTTTCCTTCTAAACTGGGGCTCGGTGATGATAACCACTCCGCCACGGAGTTCGGTAAGGCCCTGTTCATTACACATCGAGAGACTGTTTCGCCTTCTGAGAAAAACTAAAAAAAAAAAAAGTTCATGTAGTGCATGCATAACTAATACAGCGGTGAAAAAGATAATTTAAAAATGTTCAGTCATCAAGTAGCACATGCGTACTAATATGAAATTATGTTATATTCAGACGATAGTAACAATTTTCCTTCAAGCAGTCTCCGAGGTCGCTGGGGTGGGTTGCCTCAGGTGCGATATTTTCCCACAATCTCCCTATCCTACACAAAGCTGCTCTGAGGCATACCCAGCCTCTAAATCATTGGATCTCTGATTGCGCCTTGGGAGGTAAAAGCGACTGGATCATGGTGCTGACCACATCACCTCCAGTATAGGCAAGTCCACGTAACCCATGTACCATTATCGCACCGTGGGGATTTGCCTTCTTGTAGCATCAGAAGAAAGAGATACATGTCAAATACAGCAGAATATGTAAAAACATATGTGTTATAAACAAACCCAGCCTCAGAGTTACTTCCCGCGATGTTCTACTCAACAAATTAAAATTTCCGAGAGCAAGATGCGTCCAGAGACCTGCAGAAATCCCCAACGCATCTTTATAAGTATACAGACCGGAGGGAAGCCCTTAAGCTGTTTACATATGGGCGAAAATGACTCGTTTGTCTTCCAGGTACATGCAATGTGCATTTAATTTTCCTGGAGTGGCTCTCTTTCCTCTTCTTTTACATCGTTTGTATGCGCAGAGAGACTTCTCGTCCACGGCACAACATGTTATCATCTGGAAACTTTGTCTTCCGAAAAGGTTTGGTTAATCATGCGACAATTTAATCAGAGCAAATTGGCCAATTTAAAAGAGTATTACGGTCAATGTTACACTGTTAAGTGGTTTTGATAATACTTACATTATTAATTGTCATATTAATGAAGTAATTGATGTTTTGATTAGGATGCTTTTTAAGTACAGCTATGATATTCCCAGCAAAGGCGGTTTCCAGAAAATGTCGGAACGGTGAGAGGTGGAACCAGTTCGTGGTTGTACTTTTGAGAAGTGTCTTCATAATTAGGATGATGTTTGGTTAATTTTTTTTAGTGCACGGCCATTTTTTACCCTTCCAAATTCACAATGAAAAAATCCTCTTGTCCAAAACCCTTACCTTAAAGTTTAAAACGGAGTGTAAAGAGCCTTTTGAGAAATGTAAAAACTGCAAGATTGTAAATGGACCTACAGTATATTAAAAAGGTAAGGATACACTAAAAGCTTCCTCACAGACAATCGAAAAGACTCGTTCAAAAAGCTAGACATCTGATAAAACACTGTCGTTGAGAAGGTTAAAAAATCTGTCTGAAGAGAGTAAAATCAGCACATTGGAGGGTCCAGTCCTTGCAGAAAGTGAGAAAATATATGTGTGGAGTTTTCAAGACCAGCAGTAAAGTTTTGGGCTGATACTGTTCTCCAAACATGATTATATCGCACTCTAAGGAGACACGAAAATATAGTCTATGAATATGAGAGTGGATGTTGAAGTTATAGAAGTGAAATAGACGATCAAAAGACAGGTCACAAAATAACTGAAATCCTCAAAAGTCTGCAATGTACTCGTATATTCGGGAGGAAACTGCCGTTGTTGAAGAGTCGTTAAAACACACAATGAAATTGTTAGTATCTATCATTGCTTTTGGCAGACATACCAGGTAATGGTGAGTATCAAAAGGCAGTACAGCATGCAAGGTTGTTTTTCCGGATAAGGTGCAAATTGTAGGTACAAGGAAATTTATCCCTTTAAGAGGCAGTTTAATTCTAACTGTACCTAGGAAGCAGAAAGTTCATGCATCTCTGCTCAAGTGAAATATCAAATATACCTACGTATATTGCTTGCCACTCTTGTCTTGCATGACATTGATGTAGTCCTACGATACCGAATATATCAATATTGTTACCAGATTTGTATTAGTACTTTCCGATTTTATGTCTTATTAAGCTAAGCGCGACGATGAGAACGAATGGTGATTAGATAAAATTGATGAAGGCACATTCAGAAAGAAATTCCCCAAGCCCAGGTCAGGATTTCAACTTGAAACTTCGATGACATGAGTCGACCACACAACTTACTCGACCACCAAGCTGGCGATAGGTAATTAATGTTAGCTTGCTTGCTTGATCTACTCCGGAGGCATTTCAAGCGGTTTGAGTTTAATATTCCCACTGTATGCACATATAGGCTAATCGGGATTGGATCTATCGTTTAAAAGTGGAACCCGAACTACTATGTGCCTCCAGCGGATATCGAATCGGGTCTCCTTTACATCCAGAGGCATTTCATTTCCACAATTATTAATTTCTCTGTCATCTGTTATTGAGTGATTTGGGCAGACAACCGCGAGTATTAAACTATTTGTTCTGTTTCTTGTACTCCAACTTCACATTTCAAGAGCCTCTCCCGATGCCGTAGTGGCAAGGTAGTCACCTGGTGGAGGCATTTTGAACTGTAGTTCCAGTACCGATTAGTCTATCTGTGCATAAAGTAAACTTAAACTTCATATTTAAATCTCCAGGTACTTGACTTCAATCCAGCTTCTTTCATTGCCCAATAAAAATGAATGCTGAAACAATGAGAATACAGTCAAACAAAGGAAGTCGAATTTTAATGATAATATCCACATTAAGTACTGAATGCAGAAAAGCACTTATATTCCCTGCCCTTTCTCAGGACAGCACGCAGCGAGTTAAGGAAGTGGCTCAAAATGACCTTCTGGAACGAAATCGACTTTGCCCTTTGAGAAAGACATAATTTACGCTTTCGTGACAATATCTACCACCGGAAAAAAAAATCCTTCCCAGCCGACATCTTTCTCTTCTGCAATCCAAATACTTCATTATCGTCTGCTGCTTCAATAAGACGGGATTCTCTATTACGGTCTTCAGGCGATGGGCATTGTCATTAGGGACCGACCGCTGGGCACTTAGCGGTTCCCTGGAAATGGAAGCTCGAAACGAACCATGTCATCAGATGGACCGTATTACAATTATTGCAGATGTCATTAGCGTTGCTGGTCTGACGCACGGGGGACTGCAGGTCGGGCACATTCATTTGTTTAAGAACGGTTGTCATTATACAGGCCTATTTACGTTTCAGGTTCAAAATCCTCTCTCACTGGAGCTTATGGCGTTCGCTGTCTTTGCGTGGGTGGTTCACTTTGGATGGCGTGCTAAATCGTGACGTCACGATCACTTGGTGTTATGCTCAATTTCTGCTTACGATCCGATTGGAATTGGATCAGCTCACAATTTTACAATTTCTTATTCATTATTCGTTCTTTTCTAATCAATAAGGCCCGGATAATAATGTAATTGAATCACATGTTGTTTATTTCTATAAACATCTTTAGTTCAAATCAGTGATAAGACGTTTCTCATCAAATTGAGCCTAAAAACGGGCATTTTAAAGTACGTACATGTACCTTTTCCAGAATATTTTCATGTTAATATACACATGTACATGACAGAATGTATTGCTCAGAGCCAGAACACCCAGCCTTGAAATTCTCCACTCAACAGCCGCTACTCCGGAAAGTGTGGAATGGATCAACTGAGGACATGGCGAATAAAACGATGGCTTTCGTTTTGGAGAAAAAACCCAGCATGCAATGCAATTTTAGCTATTAACGGGGTGCTAAGCGAAAGCAATTGTCCCGACGCCTTGAAAACTGAGTCCACACCAGAACAGTTGTGCAAGAGCCATTTAGCCATTACAAAGCCTTGTTACGCCACAACAGAAGAGTAGTATTTGAGATTTGAAAATATATCATGCATTAGTTTATTTTACTTCACTTTTCTCCCAATTTTTGCTAATAGCGAAGATAAGGATGAGTGATGGTATGATGAAATTGATGAAGGGACACTCACAAAGAACACCAATGCCCAGGCCGGGATTCGAATCGGAACCCATGGCATCGTAACGCGTTGTGCTAACCACTCTGCCACGGAGGTCGGTAGCAAAATGCTGTACAAATGTACAAATATGTACAAAACTTTCCAGTGTATTTTCAGTGGTGATAGCGTATGGATTTACTTTTTAATCAAAAATGTTATTCAATTAAAATTTGAAGCTAGGTCACACATTGACATATCTTTGGTGTTTGGTGCAGAGATGCCCGCCCACCTCTTTATATTGCAAACCTTGACTACAAACAGTTGGCAAGAATGGAACTTTTTCTTAAAAAAGAAAAAAATACAGTTGGCAACAATGCAACTTTAAAAAGAAAGGTAAAAAAGAAAAGGCAAGATTTAGTAATGACAAAACCGCCAAAGTAAACACTGAAGAGGAAATGATAGCTCGTCGCGTCATAGGTCGATGAAAGAAAAACCATTCTCTGCCAATTCGGTCGTGGAAGATCTGGTCACAACATATCCTTCCCAGAATTTTGCGGAAGGTGGGAAGGGAAGAGGGAAGGGGGGGAAGGAAGAAAAAGGGGGAAGTTTTTGTAACATCCCACGGATGACTTATGGGACAAAACCATACAAACTCTCTCTTTTGGAAAGCTCAGATGAAAATGGAGTACCAACCCCTCTATATCCAAACATCCAAAACTCACTACTTGCGAATTCACATCAAAATGAAATATGGCTTCCTCTTCTTCTTTCGGATGTGTGCGTGTGTTAGTGTGTGTGCGTGTCTTTATTCTTTTGTCCCCTTCCTTTGTCTTGGCAACCGCAGTCTCTCCTCTGGATCTTTAATGCACCACAGACTTGTTCATATACCTTCCGGCGCTCTCCTCATAGAAGGACACGTATCAGATTTCCATTTGACAGTTAAAAGAAGCGTAAATTCCTTTACCTACTACGGATACAGCTTTATTTCGCCTTTACCAGCTTCCATTAATGCAGCTCCAGAATTTAAAGCAAGACTGGCTACAACTTTATCGGGATGAAAAGGAAGTCAAATGTATTTCAGGTGTTGTTTCTTCAATACTCAGATGAACGTAAGTATCAGTCGCCAAAGTACGGACACTGCAGATTTGTCAATAAATGAATGAATGAATTAGTTAAAATTGCTGGGTGGGTCGGCACATAAGTCTATCTTGCACTCTTCAATGTGTGCGGGAAAATAACTCATCCAAAATTATTACCTAAAATTTGAAAAAAGAAGGGGGAGGAGTGTAAAGAGCCCCCTTTGGGGAAAGATAAAAGTGTAAAGTTGTAAAGGGAGGACCTGCGCAGGACAAACAACCTCATCCCACGCAGTGGAAGAGACCAGCTCGTCGCCTTGTAATCAAGGGGTCCCGGGTTCGATACCCGGTGGAAGCGCATAGTAGTTCGGATCCCACTATAAACTGTAGGTCCAGTCCTAATTAGCCTTACTGTGCATAAAGTTGACTTAAAACCAAATCGATCAAGAAGGTAATAACATCAGCAAAAGCACTTTCATCATCTCCCACCATGGATGGTAAACAGTTGGGAAGTTTAAAAAAGTCTGCCTGAATAATGAATATATCAAAGTCCAGAAATTAGGATACTGATCTGTCAAAAAATGTATTTCGTGTTGTATAATGCAGATTGAAAATCTGTTTCTAAAAGACACACTTCCTAAAATTGCGAAATGTAATTGATTGTTGTTCAATCAGGTCTATGTGTCATATATTTACGTAAAGGATTTCTTGATTTTACTTCGCTTTTCTGCCACTTTTGGCTAATCTCTAAGACCAGGAGTTGTGACGTGATGAAATTGACAAAGGGACTGTGACATAGAGCATTCATGCCTGGATTCGAACCCGGAACCGCTGGTGTTGTAGCGTGCTGTGAAATTACATAAACGGGTTAATAATCCGATGTAGGACAACTTCATATTAGACAGACTAGCAGTTGGAAACCCAACATGATAATTCACAAATTAGTTTAAAGTCTGAACAGGAATAGCAACAAATGTTTACTTGTTTTCCAATTGTAAAGTACTTTCAAATAGTGTACTTGTAAGTAAGAGTAAGTCTGGCATGAATTATACATAAAATGGTTGACATTAAAACATGTAAACGTAAATCGGAGGCTAAAATGGTTGACATCAAAACATGTAAACGTAACACATGCGCGCGCATTCCAATACAGCACGGCAAGCATAGCTGACCCACGGTACAATAATTGCAAAATACTTTTCTTTACTTGGAATTTTTCTACTATAATTACTGTCTACCATCTCAAAAGAATGAAATTGTAGTCCTTGGAATCGCAGTTTGTTCGTTTTTGAGACGAAAACCCTTAGCATCATCTTGTAGCGATTTGACAAACATCTGTATATTTCGCCCACACACCGGGCCAAAAGGATGAAGGGCATGAAAATGGGACAAGTGACCTTGAACCATCCAATTACAGGCCAGCTTTACTCCCCAATCGGCAGGAGCCTAAAAAATGCAGTTGCAGTACGTCAACGTTTGCTGCTGTATTTACCGTAGTGTTGCAAATTGTATGGTTACTTGTATATGTACAGGGATTTTTTGTACTGTATACTACCATCACAGTTTTTTTTTTGGGGGGGGGGGGGGGTGGCTGCTTCCCCAAGGATATAAGTCACCACACGCCACAGATGTAACACCCTCATTGGTTTTTGGTTGTTATTTTATCCTGCTGCAAGTTGTTTCTAGTAAAGATGTAAGACTTCTTTGAACTCCGAACGTTTCCCTCGATGTGCAAATATAATTTGGAATATCGATACAAAGGACAGGCGGGAAGGGTACTTCTGTTATGCCGCTGGTGTTTTACCTGTAGCTCAACTTGGAATACGCCAACCCTCGCTCATGGGCAGGACAGGCAAATTTACCTTTGGCAAGAGTCAACATGCCCTAAGGTCAATTTTGTTTGCAGCAAACAAGGGACAAATTTTGCGATGAGCGGGAGAGAATTTCCTACGGTTGACGTTGGTACGTGGCTTATGACGGTAATTGAACATTACAGGATGATTTCCATTTCCAGTTCTTCACTGATTTCCCCCAAGTCAAGCCTCTAACATGACGTACCCTCTTCTAACCATGCGTTACGTCAGGTCTTAAATGTAATGTCGTGTTGTCTGTTGCATTAATTTATATACTCCGTGTTTGATATGACCATGGCTTTAATATCTGCGCATAGTCGTCATCAAGTTTCTTTTCAAGCATACTGATTATTTGCGTACCTTCGCATGACAGTTATTTACTGTGGTTGTTTTTGTTAGGGGTTAATTTTCACACCATTATGCACGATTATAACTTTAAAGAACAAACACCACCTAGCCAGATTTGAAACAAATCCCGTCATTTTATTCCAGAGCTCTTGCGCTTAGTCGAAAGTGGCAGAAAAACTGAGTAAAATAAACCAAATCAATCAAATGATTTCAAATTGTACTCAATGATGATTGCATCGTATTACGTCACAACCTAAAATTAAGGTGTGGAAAGTGATTTTCAGAAAATCATGCAGGTGCCACAGTAACTTGCAACGACGCTGAGTATTCTTCTGCAGCATGGAATGGGTGGGTACCCCTCGTCCGAGTATTCATCTTCAGCATAGAACGAGTACTTCTCCGCGCAAGTATCCTCTGCAGCATAGAAAGGGTACTCACCGTGCGAGTATTTCTCTGCAGCAGAAAACTAGTACTTTTCCGTGCAAGTATTACTCTGCAGGATAGAAAGGGCACTCCCCCGTGCGAGTATTACTCTGCAACAAAGAACGAGTACTTCTCCGTGCAAGTATCCTCTGCAGCATAGAAAGGGTACTCACCATGCGAGTATTCCTCTGCAGCAGAAAACGTGTACTTATCCGTGCAGGTATCCTCTGCAGGATAGAAAGGGCACTCCCCCGTGCGAGTATTCCTCTGCGACATAGAACGAGTACTTCTGCGTGCAAGTATCCTCTGCAGCAAGGGTATTCACCGTGCGAGTATTCCTCTGCAGCAGAAAACGAGTGCTTTTCCGTGCTAGTATCCTCTGCAGCATAGAAAGGGCACTCACCCGTGCGAGTATTCCTCTGGAACATAGAACGAGTACTTCTCCGTGCAAGTATCCTCTGCAGCATAGAAAGCGTACTCACCATGCGAGTATTCCTCTGCAGCAGAAAAATGAGTACTTTTCCGGGCAAGTATCCTCTGCAGCATAGAAAGGGTACTCGCCGTACGAGTATTCCTCTGCAGCATAGAAAGGGTACTCACCGCGCGAGTATTCCTCTGCTGCAGAAAACGAGTACTTTTCCGTGCAAGTATTCCTCTGCAGCATAGAAGGGATACTCATCGGTGCAAGTATTCCTCTGCAGCATAGAAAGGGTACTCATCCGTGCAAGTACATATCCCTCTGCAGCATAGAAAGGGTACTCATCCGTGCGAGTATTCCTCTGCAGCACTGAATGAGTACCCCTCGAGCAGAGTTCCTCTGCAGCATAGAAAAGGTACTTACTCTCCGTGCGAGTATTCCTCTGCAATATAAAATGGGTACTCTCCCGTGCGAGCATTCCTCTGCAGCGCAGAATGGGTATCCTTCATTCGAGTATTCCTCTGCAACGGACAAAGCTTCCTTCTGCACAATAGTACACGCGAGTTAAATTGTATCGGTAACATTACTAAGAGTGGGGATAATACAAGTGTACAATAATATGTGGCAATGGTTAAGGTTTTAATATTCCTGTTGAAAGAATTGCGCATGTGTTTTCTACTTTCCTCGGCAACAGTTTTGAACTTTATCAGGAAGGAGGAACGAAAATTATGATTAAATTAAAGTCACTCATGAATAAAATGGTGCGGTTAGCGGATTCGTTCGAAATTACACAGTCATACATAAAAGTAGGGAAAAATCTCATGGCGGTTTAATTTTCTCAAGTTTCTCGGTTGTCCCCCACTTTTAAATGTAAAATCATCTTATTGATTGGCATCAACAGATGCTTTCAAAGCCGGACAAAGTTGGCCTTTTCCTCTAACCTCTCTCTCAGGTGCGTTTGACTTCGCAAAAATCACACTCTGACCACACTAACCGAGTTAATTAACGTGACTGGAGGAGTCGATAACCTCCGCCATTAAAGCAAAATTACATTCGCACCTCGTCCTTACATAGTGAATGCGCATTGGTTTCCACGCCTTCATGCTCTTAATTATTTACGCGCTAAAAAGCGCTTACTTTAAGCAGTAAAAAAATATATATATTTTAAATGATTATTCCAATGGAAACTATGGGAGATAAAAGAGGGTACTTCAAAATATAGGGTGTTCACCAGAAAACTGCCGACTTCTACTTTCTTTCCAGTGAAATGCCACACTATTTCCGTTTTTCTTTTAAAATAAAGAAATAAACAAAGCATGCTCACAAAGTTTGCTGTAACAGCCACTACGTCTTCCTGGCGCGGTATGGTGAGATTGTTATGTCTGATACACTGTTTTTAACTCCAGGTCCAGCAGTTTTATGAAAGAAAAATGGATGCGTCTTAAGTGGATCATCCTGTATTTGAATACTGATTTCAAATACCTGTCCTATTCTTTAATTGACTTACTAATAGCAACATGTTAATGCAGGCCATCACATTTACCTGAAGTATGCGTTCCAACAATCAACCCATGCATGAAGGAGTGGTTTGGTAACTCAAAGTGAATACACATATAGAGTGATTTCAATCACCCATACTTTTACACATTTTTATAGGTTGTGCAAAATTTGTCCGAGGTTAGCTTATGTGGCACTTTTATTAACTATGTAAGATAAAGACACATAAGATGTACATAACAAATTTCGCTCAATAAATAGTGTGGATCTCTTTTAGATTAGATGATAAACGAAAGGAACACTAATTGAATATCTATGTTGCCATAGTTGTAGCAAGTCTTCGTAGCGGAGTGGCTTGAAACTAAACGAAGTCAATCCAGGCCCCCGTCTCAGAGTGGTTAGCACATCGCGCTACGACACCTGCGGTCTCGGGGTCGAATCCCGGCCTGGGGGTGGATGCTTGTGAGTGTTCATTCATCAATTTAATCATATCATCACTCATCCCCATCTTCGCAAATTAGCCAAAAGTGGCACAAAATGCGTAGTAAAATAAAGCAATTCAATCAATCTGCGAAGTCAGAAGTTCTACGCACGTATTCTGGGTGAGGTTCGATCGTTTTTCATCTTCCTTGTCGCGACGAACCAGAGAGGTAGAAAAGTGGCGTGAAATAGAAGCTAAATCAAATCACTTGCATGTGTAATTAATACCCATACGTTAAACTAATACCCAATTAGCATGTGAAACTCAGCATGCAGGAACTTGATGGTTCAAATCCAGACGAGGGCATCGCGCATCTCCAGTTCAAAATTAATTTCTCATCATCACAGTTGAACTAGCGCTGGGATATGCAAAACAAGTCTAACAGACAAGCGTAAAGAAGAATGACAATCACACAAGTAATAGCCTGGATGTTGAGTTCATGAATATGCCTACGTCTTCTCTAGCTCAGAGACGCTCCCGTTTGGTGCATCCAAGACTCCTCCTTTGTTCCTTCCACGCTACTTCAAACGTGAAATTTTGAAATATTCATCTCGTCTTCCTCCGGGGGTCTGCCGTGTTTGATTAACCTTAGAGGAACCTACTCGCCGACGGAATTGAGGATTGGCCATAGAGAGAAAGAGAGAGAGAGAGAGAGAGAGAGAGAGAGAGAGAGAGAGAGAGAGAGAGATGCCGTGGCGGCCTCTTCGGTATCTTAGCATCTCGACCCATCTTCTGGAGCACTGAATCTCTCGAGCGCATGGAGAAGTTCCCTCGAGAGTGATTGTGGTTTAAGATACGAGAAGTACCACACCCACTCATCCTTCGATGCCGCTAGGAGAAGGCTCTGCGGCGTGAATTGATCCCCCTCGACCAGCCAGCCAATGACGCAACAATGCAAGGTGGAATTGACTTTCAATGGGTGCCCTTGTTCTCAGCGTGGAGCGGTGGTGTGCTCGCGTCTAAATTGGCATCTGCTTCACTTTCGCAAAAGGAGCTGAAGCATCACGTAAACAGGTGGAAATAAAGTTTGCAGATATGATATTCTGCAACAATTCCATTGTATGCAACAGAAGTATGTATACACTCTATAAAAACTTGCAACAATATCGCTAAAACCACTACAAGTGACGCCTTGCGTATATTAAGGACGAACTCGACAAAGACCCCCTTTTTTTATCACATATGTACATTGAAGACTGCAACTCATGTAACGTCTGACAACATTCTGCCTCATCTCTAATACTCTGATATTTGCTTTAGAATCGGGCAGACGCTTGGAAAAGTTGGAGTACTAAGTCCACTGCTAATCGGGACTGAACCTAAAATTTAAAGTGGGATCCGAACCACTATATGTGACTCCAACGGGTATTGAACCCGGGATCCCTTGATTACAAGGCGACGACGTTACCACTGCGCCATCGGGAAGGCCCAAATGTATTTGTCGAGTTCGCAGATCCGCAACGCCTCTATTGTTATAACACAGTAATTAATTCGACTATCAAAATTCAACTAATTACATCTAACACTTGTTAATCTAAAGATATTCCCGCTATAATGCCTCGAAAGTATTCATCGTGACACAGGACTACCAAGTAGCCGAACAGTCCTGTGTTCGATTCCCTGTCGAAGTTTCGAAACTTCGATGTTGATCCAGTGCCTTAATCACAATTGGTATCTAGTGGCTCTCTGTCTAGAAAGCGATGGGGTTCGAGAGCTGACTCTGCTTCACTCATCGACAAAAGTGCTTGACAGACCTTGTCCCTCAAAAGACTATTTCACTGCGTGCTTTGATCAAGAAGATTAACTTGGGTGTTTTAGAGCCAGACAAATATGTATTTTCTGAAAGCTTTTTTGCCTAACGAGGGAACTGTAGTTAAATTGCCTTCGGCGGAGCAGAAGCTATTGTAGTTAGATATTCATCCCTGCAGCTGTGGTCTTATCGCCGGCTGACGTGAGCGAAAGGTTAAAAAAATGGAGCAGACATCTTGTGACATCAGTCATGGATTATGGTAGCCGTGGGTGTACGCTTTTAAGTAGGTGCCTATTTGACTCTCCCCTCCAGGGAAGGATGCAAGAATACCAATGGCGTTCGGACGAGAAATGGGTGTTCCGATTGGACTACCACGACCACACTTGCTTCAAGAGTAGAGATGAAGGCAATAAGATAAATAGCAAAGACTTAGTTTCGATGTTATCTGTTGGTAAAGTCCAAGACTTCTCAAGGCCGACAGGCTACCGTGGAGTGCTTTCTTTTTTCATTCCTCTGGTTCGATGTTATCAGAAAGCCCCCCGAAAGAACATGAGAGGTATCCGCACAAGCAGAACGAGGCTGCCACCCCTTCAGTCTTTCAGGATACCAGTCGCACGATTTACGCCATGGTACGATGGTTTGAAACCCTCCACACTCGCACCTGTCAGAATGGGCGTCATTATGCTGGCGGTCGGCTCCATGACAAAGGCTCATCCCAGCTTGACACCATTGGAAGAAAGACCCACCGAGAACTTTTTTTCCCACCCTCTCTGATCCCTGACCGTGCACCACCCCGACGCATCCCCTATTCTTTATACTTCCCCGGCACATATGAAACATGAACTCGCCTACGTATAATGGAACTAATGGCATCATTTACACTGAATTGACTGTAACCCTATATTTTTGTCGAAGCAGCAGACAAGAGGACAACTTTATAATACGTTTGAATGAGCTTCATCCATGGCATGATTCACTCTACTCGCCATCAACCCGCTGAAAAAAAAAAGGCGGTGGGGGAAAGTGCCCCTCTCTTATCTTGTGTCATTTAAGGTTGTAAATTAGTCATCAAATAGCAGCTTCCTTCTAACGCCATTAAAGTTTTACGTAGGTAATGATATGCAGGGAAGTACCCCGCCGGCATTCAAAGACCTTTCCGATGTCCCTCCGGGTGTCCAAATCTGCCATCTGCTTCTAAACAACGGGGGATTTGCATTAATAATACACGCGCTTTGACGATTTCATTAAGCCGACAATATCCGTATGTTTTCTTTCATTTCCGCCCATCTGGATGGAAATAATCAACATTGTCGTCTTCCTTGCCGTGAGCGTCGAGTCTTTATACATGGACACTTTTGAAATGGTTGCCGTAGGATGCTACTCGGGAGTGTGTTGCAGCAGAACGGAATACGGAATGTGTTTAGCTGTGCTTGAGATCAGTGTTGCCAAAAATTTCCCTTTGCAAGCGGAAAACATTTCCGTTTTCGTCCAGTTTTTCCCTTCATCTACAGAAATCATATTATAATAGTGATAAAATACTAGCAGTGTTTCCGTTGACCTATGTTCGTTTGTGTTCAAGATGCTAAACAAGTTAATCACATGCATGTTCATAGCCAGACACCTCGCTTTCGCGCTAAATGTCCCCGGTTCGAACTCTAGTCAGACACGAATGTACACTCACGGATACTTCTTAGTTGTAACAAAAAAAAAAAAAAAAAAAACAACTTCTCCAGACTGATATTAGTTCAAGAAGGACCCGAACAGATAGTAATTAAAATATCCAATAATTGATCAAATGAGAACCACATGACAAGGTTCAAAAACAAACTGAAAGAAACTGTTATGAAATCAGGAAAAATATAGCGTAAGTGAATACTTATCTTGTCCTCTTCCGTAGTCGAGAGAAGTCGACCTCCGTGGCGAAGTGGTTAGCAGAGCGCGCTACAACGCCAGGGGTTCTGGGTTCGAGTCCCGGGTAAGGCATGGGTATTTGTGTTCGTCCAGTTGATAAGAAACAAAGAAAATGTAAGAATTGAAAAGTGTAAAAGTGAGAAAAAGAGTGAATGGTGGGGGATACCTTCGTGTAGGGGTATTTCCTTAAAAAAAAAAAAAAAAAGCGGGTTAAGGCGTTCACTCGTCTTGAGATCGTTCGCTGCGGGACGGCGTAGGTTCGTATCCGGCTCTGGTCGGAATTTATTCGGCCTACGTATAGGGCCGGTGGCAACCCACCATCGTGAGGAAATTGGGGAGCTCCGAGTGAGTGAGCGTAATCCGGTCGAGACGACCTACTATAACGGCTGGGGATACGTCGGGCTGACCCCCCGACTATTCCAATACTGGTTGCAGATCTCCACGCTTAGAGGTGACGAAGGAAAGTGTGGGAGGGAGACCGGCAGTCGGTAGGTATGCCAAGGCCCTTCATGGGCTGTAGCGCAAAGGAGTATTATTATTATTATTATGAATACTTATCTTGTAATTATATTTCTTGTCTTGTAATGAAAAAGTGAACTATACTAAACCCTCCATATACCAATGTATGGGGTGCATGGAGTAATCAATTCAAATGCAAATTTTTAAAATCAAGTGTCCGTGACGACAATTGTGCTTCTTCCGTTAACCATAAGATCAGTGTTAAAAGTGGGTGTAAAAGAACACCGAATGTGGTATAACAAAGCTAACACTTGGTGTGTGGAATTGATGTTGTACATCAGGAAACTTGGGTGTCGTTTTCACGTCCTTTCCTTTCAGAATGTGTGAATGCTAATTTGAAGAAGGGATTAACAATTGTTAGATGAAAACAGTTGAATTAAAGGTGCATGAATTGCATTTTTGAGACAATTGGGGGATCACCAATTTTTATGCATGATCGTCGTCGCCTTGTAATCAAGGGGTCTCGGGTTCGATACCCGGTGGAGGCACATATTGGTTCGGATCCCACTTTAAACTTGTCACGGGCTGCTAATTTAATAATAACTAATTAACTCAATTAACTCAACTGAACTGAGCTTAGCAACGCAACAACGAAGAATCTCTCGCCTCACCTGCTGGGCGAATTAAACATTACATGAAATATAATACGGTCAGGATAAGTGCCTAACAGTCGGAGTTACCGAGAATAAACCTAGGAGGATTTGATTTTAAATACCTGAAATGACGTTACATAATACTACGGTGTTTCTGAATATACATATATATTAAAGCACAGATAAATACACATTACATCTTGCCCTCTTTCACTCGATCTCACATTCATTCTCTCATTCTATGGCATATTGCGACAATATGACAAATACAAAGATAGATTATTTACTACTTTGACCATACTCTTGCTATGTCTTGGCTACATTGCCTTTTACAATTTATCGTTTAGGATTTTAAGTATAAAGTGAATAATGGTTCCTTGTGCGAACCCCTTCTATCTTTTCTGAAGGTATAAATATATTCAATGAACTATTGTTTGCTGTTAACATAAACTCTCATCTTTAAATTGATTACTCCGCCGGAAAACAGATGTCTAGGGTTGCCATAGCACTTATTTAAGTTAAGCAATGATTTGATTCACGCAGATTCGCGGTAGATAGTCGTCATCTTTCTCACACACGCACATGGTTGGATCTTACCTTCGCTGCATTCCCTCTGACCTGGGTTGGGTGAAAGTGGTCCTACAGTTCTGGAAGGCCTCCACGCTCCATTGTTGCACCTCGCGGTTATCCTGGTTGGCGAAAGTGGATCAGTCGGCAGCTCCATCTGGCATCCTCGGATCCTGGCTTCTCTCGTGCACTGTCGACTCCATACGACAACTTGCGCAATAATAGGTCAGTTCTTCGCGGTCACTCGTAAGTACAGATACGTGACTTGGGCGATGAGACGAACATACGCGATGAGCCATTCGCGGTTTCACATGGATATCAAATATTATTAACTTTCACTACTTTGGACGTTGTTTCGGACGATTGACACAGGTGGACGTGTCTGGCGTTATTCTCACATAACCACATGTATGTGCACGGATGCGTTGACGGCAAGGGGGATACCGATCCCCTGGTTCTATTCTGCTCTACTCCATGGCTCTGAAACACTCACTCGAGAAAAAACAAATCCAGACCTCGGGTCCGCTTGCAACTCGCAGCCCGGTCGCACTCCGGTGGCGATTCTAGGCAAAACTGTGTAAAACTGTTCCAAATCATCCCTTTTATTCCAGATTTGAACGTAGTGACGCTGTACCCTCTATGATCAGGTGCTTGTTTATTGTTTCTGGTGCTTTGACCGTTGTCCTCCTATCCTGGCCAATGCTCACTCAGGTCCTTAACCCCTGGCAGCAGCCCCTCGCGCAGAGATTAGGCTAACTCTTTCTCTTTTGTATTCGACACGTTCAGAGAGGCCAACTCAGTAGGGTTCTGTCTTCCATTCAATCCAGCAATGAATCTTTAATAATTCATAACTCCCGTAGTTCTGTTCTGATTAGGCTCAAATCCTGGAATCAGTACTTTGATGATGTGTTCTTCCGCTGGTTGAAATCTCATCCAATTCGGTCCATTGGTTTAGAAGTTGCATTTTTCTTGATATTCCCATAAGAATGCATGTAAATCCGAATTCGGGCGAAAAGCAAGCTAGTGCTGGCTAAGACAGTTCGCTAGACACCTGTATTCGCGACGGATATTAATATTGCCAATTGCAATTAATTCATACTAACGGGCAATTAGATTAATTACTTGTCACTCAATATTTGACCGTTATAACATTCCCCTCCTTTTAATTATGAATTTTTTTTCAGAACGAACTTGCGAGTGACAGGAAAAAATTCATACCACATATCAATGATATTTGTTAATGATCGCACTCTTAGGCGTCTGAATAGGGACTCGACCCTGGACTGTATAACTTTTAACTCAACATTACAATGAAGTTATACTTTTTGCACTTGTGATATAATCATGAAAATATAAACGAATATAATAAAGCATACAAGAATACAATATAAAGTACATTTTAACATCAAAATCTCAACGTATATTACCACATATATACTAACTTTGGATACACCCTGTAGTTTTATACATAATAAGTGAATACTGAATAATAAGCTAAATAAGATATAAGTAAATATTTGGTTTGCAATTTGCTCTCTCTCATACATATGTTGCATACCTCTTGCATTAATTATAAGAAATGTCTACATTTTTTGCCTTTTAATATAAAAAAAAAATAATCTCTAATTTTCCTATTGTTTACTTTACAATCGGGGTGGCTCTAGTGCAATATTTTCTTCAGTGTCTCCTTTGACATGAGCCGGACTGGCAAAGGAGTCTTCTAGTCTTCCGTCGGACCTTGAATATCGGTTATCTGCTCCAGAGATCGCTGTTCTTGACTCAGTCTACTTCGTCCAGGTTGGTAATCTGGGGAGAGTGGGTTCCCGCTACGGCTAGTAGACGGTCTATTCCAGTCGGGTAAATTAGCAGTAGTCTGTGGGGACACGACTGTTCTAACCGCATTCACAGCACGATTCCTCTCAACTTGACTCGGGTTGTTTTGACCCCGGCAGTGTTGCCATCTCGCGTTTTCTCCATCTCTATCCTCTCTGAAGTGTTGTTGTTGTGGGCGGTGATTGCTGTACTGGCCTCGCTGGGGATAAGCTTCTCTATGGTTCCTCCCAGAGTTCTGTCTCCGACTATAGTTTGTTGCCAAGTTTACTTTCGGGAATCCCCCTTGCCTTCCTTCATACTTTCTTCTGTGATTCTTGTTTTCCCAGGATGCTCGTTTTTCTTGCTCCAGCGCGTCCAAATCACAAAGAATCATCGACATCGTGTCCAGGTTGGAAAGTGCATCTCCGGTTAGCTGACGTTGCACATAATGCGGAAACATCGCACGTATTGCGGCTAACATTTCAACTGGCTCAATTCCGGGCTTCAGGGCGTGGAAATCACTCACTCGCTGCCAAAAGAATTGTTTATAGGTGATTTTCTGGCTCTCATCAAACCTGCGATTTCTAAGCAAAGTGATTTTGCGTTCTACTAGCTGGCGACCTTGAAATTGTTGCAGAAATGCTTGTTCAAACTCTTCAAAGCTATTAAATAGTGGATTCCGCTGCTCGAGCCAGATCCTTGCACTCCCTTTGAGTAATTTTCGCATTAGCCTCAAGCAGTCTGGGCTATCGACACCGTACAACAAACAATCTCTCTTGTAGTCCCTTATGAACATTGACGGTAAAGCCTCGTCGTGATCGGGGTTGTACGTTTGAAAATGATCTATGCTGACCTTTGAGAAGATTCCGCGAGTACTCGACTCCGGGTTGGAAACACTGCGTGTCTCCTGCTGGGCGAAAGCGTTCAAGCTCGGCGAGCTCCCGCTCCGGCCGATGACGTCACGCGCTGCTTGGCGATCCAAGGAAGTTGGTGCTGATTGACAGGTCAGCTGGTTGGTCACGTCTGCTGCGACGAGCAAAGGAGTTGGGTTCGCATCCCTGGACGTTGTCTCCAATCGGCGAATCTCTTCGTCCTCGTTTCTTCTCCGTTGCGTGATTTGGAAACCCTTCAATTCACGTGTCTCCGCTTCCATTCGTTCCAATCGGCTGGTTAGGCTCGTCCGATTCTCGGTCATTCTTGCGTCCAGCGTTCCAATTGTTTCTTGAACCTGACGTAACTCTACACGCAGATCTTTCTCCATTGTGACTACATTAATGTTTGTCTCTTCATGTCTCCTTTCGCAATCCTTCTCCGACTGAAGTACTTTCTCCTTCATTCGGTCATTTTCGGATAGCAGTACTTGGAAACGGCGGTCCCATCTTTCTTCCCACTCTTTTCTTCTTCTTTCTTCCATTTCTTCCTTCTGTTTTCGGCGTTCTTCCTTCCTTTCTTCCTGCTCTCTCCTTTCGGCAGCCTCTATCTTCCGCCTTTCTTCTTCTTCTCTCTTCCTCTTCTGTTCTCTTTCTTCATCTCTGGCTTGGATATAGCTGATTAGCTGAGAGAACATGGCCTGCACGTCCATCTTCTCTGGAACTGGCAACCCTGTTACCGACTGATCTTTCCCTAGATCCTTATCAACGTTGCCGGCTGACGAAGCGCCTGCATCTGTAGAATTCTCAGCCCCTGGGCGGTCCATGGTATTGTTCGTTAACCTCTGGCGGAGACGAGTAGTTCTTTGCATGCCAATCTTCTTCTTCTTCTTCTTCTCGTGGCTGGCTATCGCCGAAGGAAAAAGATATCGAAATTCTTTTCCTGGTTTCTGGTTTCAGATCCCGGGGATCGCACCCCTCACCTGCTTCCGTGTCATAACGCGTGTCCTTTTGTCCTTTATCGTCCGAAGTTAATAACGCCCATTGTTAATAAAATAATAAAATCCTCTAATAATTCTGCTATGGATAAATGCTATAGTCGCGACAAAGTATTTTCACTATTACACCATAAAAAACACACAAAATGGTTCTAGCTACACATCGATTGTATATTCAGTTAATTAAAATCACCGTACAAATTACACATTAATACTTTAAATGAAAACGTCTTTATAGATTCTTATCAGGATTTTCAGTTACAGGTTGCAATTATTTAATTTAACAAAAAAATCTCAGTTCCCCCTTAGCGTTAAATTCTGGTACCCTGTCGTAGACATTCGTAGGCTGAAAACTCTCTTTAGCAACAAGTATTAAATCCCTTGGGTAATAGACATAACTGATTGTTAACCATTACAATCAAACTTCATAAAAATTCACATTGAGTAGATAAGCAACTAATTAGAATACTCGTGACCTCCAGGTTCCTTACTAGCCTGCCTGTAACATCGTTCTACGAGCCTAATTCCTATTTGCTTCCTATTTGCCTACTCTTCTATTTGCCTATTCGTCGATTATTCGGGCCTACTTTTTACACCCCTACTTGTCTATTCACATACTCGTCGATTATTCGGCGTACTTTTTTACTTGCCTACTCGTCGCTTGTTTGGGCAACTTTTATATGCCTACATATTTATTTGCCTACTCGTCGCTTGTTCGGGCACCTTTTTATATGCCTACATATCTTATTTGCCTACTCGTCGAATGTTCGGGCGCCATATTTTGTCACGGGCTGCTAATTTAATAATAACTAATTAACTCAATTAACTCAACTGAACTGAGCTTAGCAACGCAACAACGAAGAATCTCTCGCCTCACCTGCTGGGCGAATTAAACATTACATGAAATATAATACGGTCAGGATAAGTGCCTAACAGTCGGAGTTACCGAGAATAAACCTAGGAGGATTTGATTTTAAATACCTGAAATGACGTTACATAATACTACGGTGTTTCTGAATATACATATATATTAAAGCACAGATAAATACACATTACATCTTGCCCTCTTTCACTCGATCTCACATTCATTCTCTCATTCTATGGCATATTGCGACAATATGACAAATACAAAGATAGATTATTTACTACTTTGACCATACTCTTGCTATGTCTTGGCTACATTGCCTTTTACAATTTATCGTTTAGGATTTTAAGTATAAAGTGAATAATGGTTCCTTGTGCGAACCCCTTCTATCTTTTCTGAAGGTATAAATATATTCAATGAACTATTGTTTGCTGTTAACATAAACTCTCATCTTTAAATTGATTACTCCGCCGGAAAACAGATGTCTAGGGTTGCCATAGCACTTATTTAAGTTAAGCAATGATTTGATTCACGCAGATTCGCGGTAGATAGTCGTCATCTTTCTCACACACGCACATGGTTGGATCTTACCTTCGCTGCATTCCCTCTGACCTGGGTTGGGTGAAAGTGGTCCTACAGTTCTGGAAGGCCTCCACGCTCCATTGTTGCACCTCGCGGTTATCCTGGTTGGCGAAAGTGGATCAGTCGGCAGCTCCATCTGGCATCCTCGGATCCTGGCTTCTCTCGTGCACTGTCGACTCCATACGACAACTTGCGCAATAATAGGTCAGTTCTTCGCGGTCACTCGTAAGTACAGATACGTGACTTGGGCGATGAGACGAACATACGCGATGAGCCATTCGCGGTTTCACATGGATATCAAATATTATTAACTTTCACTACTTTGGACGTTGTTTCGGACGATTGACACAGGTGGACGTGTCTGGCGTTATTCTCACATAACCACATGTATGTGCACGGATGCGTTGACGGCAAGGGGGATACCGATCCCCTGGTTCTATTCTGCTCTACTCCATGGCTCTGAAACACTCACTCGAGAAAAAACAAATCCAGACCTCGGGTCCGCTTGCAACTCGCAGCCCGGTCGCACTCCGGTGGCGATTCTAGGCAAAACTGTGTAAAACTGTTCCAAATCATCCCTTTTATTCCAGATTTGAACGTAGTGACGCTGTACCCTCTATGATCAGGTGCTTGTTTATTGTTTCTGGTGCTTTGACCGTTGTCCTCCTATCCTGGCCAATGCTCACTCAGGTCCTTAACCCCTGGCAGCAGCCCCTCGCGCAGAGATTAGGCTAACTCTTTCTCTTTTGTATTCGACACGTTCAGAGAGGCCAACTCAGTAGGGTTCTGTCTTCCATTCAATCCAGCAATGAATCTTTAATAATTCATAACTCCCGTAGTTCTGTTCTGATTAGGCTCAAATCCTGGAATCAGTACTTTGATGATGTGTTCTTCCGCTGGTTGAAATCTCATCCAATTCGGTCCATTGGTTTAGAAGTTGCATTTTTCTTGATATTCCCATAAGAATGCATGTAAATCCGAATTCGGGCGAAAAGCAAGCTAGTGCTGGCTAAGACAGTTCGCTAGACACCTGTATTCGCGACGGATATTAATATTGCCAATTGCAATTAATTCATACTAACGGGCAATTAGATTAATTACTTGTCACTCAATATTTGACCGTTATAAACTGTAAGCCCAGTCACGATTAGTCTAACTGTGCATAAAGTGGAAAAGACAAACTAAATCAATCATTCAAAACGATGCATACACACGCACTTTTTGGTTTGTATGAATTGCATTTTAGAGAACTTCTTTGATTACTGGAAGTTTGAGAATATACTGTAAATCCTTCTCCGGGTTAACATGAATTGGAGGTTTCTATAGCTACAGCTAATGGGTCCGCAATGCATGGCATATGTCTTCATACCTTTTAGACAGAATATCTGCGACCACACAGTGAGTCAAGTCTACTATACTACCTGCATGCAAAATTAAGGAAAACAAGCATACGAAATATAGCAGACAGGTTTATAACTGGCAGTTTCCGCTGATGTGTAGAAGATAAAGACTTTCTTGCCTTGCAACATGAAGGTTGCACGAAGGGACAAACAACATATAAGGTCGACACACACAATGGGCGAATAAATCAAGAATCCAACTCCTTAATTTTCAAAATTTAAATATTTATCAAGGAAAGACTTAAGGTTATTCACGAAGAACCAGCTTTCAGCGTGCAGTACAAGCTACACGGATATGTTGTTTTAAACAAATAGTGGAAATCTCCAAGGACACACTATTACAAGTTGGACAATTGCACTCTGATTTGCCTACACTTAAATGGTAATGCTTTACCGCTATTTACTATTACTATTAAAAAGCTCTTATATTTTTATGATGCGAACCAATGACGTTCATATTTCTATTAGTATGCAGTTTTGCTGTGGGAAATATAAATTAAGAGTTTTTACATACAGGGTGACAATTAATGAACTATATGAAATAAAACCGTCATAGTAGGGCATTATGGGAATTCGTATGCGTATGCGCACGCAACGTGTTGATGTCGGCCATTTGCAAGTGAAAATGTCCTGGAGGAGTATTTTGGGGACCGCATTCTGGCTCTGGGGTACCCAGAGGCCACTGGAAGGGGGCTATCTTAAGGACAAGGTGTACAGAAATAACCCCAAAACCATTGCCGAGCTGAAAACTGCCATTCAGGAGGTCATCGAAAGCATCGACGTTTCGACACTTCAGCTGGTCATGCAGAATTTTGCTGTTCGTCTGACCCACATCATCGCCAGAGATGGCAGACATATCGAACATGTCATAACCTAAATCCGAATGTCTGCAGTGCCGTTTACATGTGCAATACAGTTTGTGTACTACGTGGTTTGTCACTTAATTTCCGTTTTATTTCATATAGTTCATTAATTGTCACCCTGTATAAAATCTCAAGAAAGATATTCGGACTTAAAAAGAGAAGGTTAACAGTTGGGCTGAAAAGTTCGTAGGCTAACATAGTAAAAATTATTTTTTTGACAAAATTCGATTTTATTATTCAATATAGTTGCCTTCGAGGGCGATACAACGATTATAGCGGTCATACAATTTTTCGATGCCATTTTTATAGTACGATTTCTCTTTAGCCTCAAAATAGGCCTCAGTTTCGGCGATTACCTCTTCATCAGTGCTAAATTTCTTTCCAGCGAGCATTCTTTTAAGGTCTGCAAACAGGAAAAAGTCACTGGGGGCCAGATCTGGAGAATATGGTCGATGGGGAAGCAATTCGTAGTCTAATTCATATAATTTTGAAATCGTTTTCATTGATTTGTGACACGGTGCATTGTCGATTGTGAGCACGCGCGGCACCCATTTTGCACACAGCTTTCGCATGTTCAAATATTCATGCACAATATGTCCAACACGTTCCTTTGATATTTTTAAAGTCTCAGCTATCTCGATCAACTTCACTTTACGATCATTTAAAATTATTTTGTGGACTTTTTTGATGTTTTCGTCGGTAACAGCCTCTTTGGGGCGTCCACTGCGTGCATCGTCTTCGATGCTCATTTCGCCTCGTTTAAATTTAGCAAACCACTTCTCAACGGTTGATTTTCCTGGTGCAGAGTCCGAATAATGTTTATCAAGCCAAGCCTTGGCTTCAACAGTATTTTTTTTTCGCCAAAAAGCAATGCTTTATTAACACACGAAATTCTTTTTTATCCATTTTTTAACAATAACAAAAGCTGCTTCACTCACAATGCTATATCTCACGAACTAATTATCCGGCAGCTGTGAAATTTATACACGTATCTTTTGAAGGTTAGTACTAAGTAAAAATCACATGGATTTAATTCTAGTAACGCCATCTATGAGTCAGCCTACGAACTTTTCAGCCCAACTGTTACATAATACTGATTTTAATTTAGTTTTATGGATTGAAGTCCACTTTATGCACATAAAGGCCAATTGGGACTGGACCTACAGTATAAAGTGGGATCCGAACCACTGTGTCATATGCCTCCACCGGGTATCGAACCCGAGACTTCCTGATTACAAGGCGACGACGTTACCACTACGCCATCAGGGAGACCCGTTAAATAATACTGAAATGCAGAGGATTCTTGTTGAGAAACCTAGTGGTAAGATACCTGTGGGCGGTGGCGTACCCAAGGTGAGGTTATGAGGGTCATAACCCTCCTTTGGCACAATATTCCTAAAGAAAAGAACACCGAGACAGGAAAAGATGGCAAAAAGAGGGCCGGCTACTGAAAAAAAAAGTATAATTACCCCCCCCCCCTTTCGAAAATCCTGGGCACGTCACTGCCTGTGGGAATTCCAAGACGAGGATGGAGGAAGGAAATTGGGAAAGATGATGAAGGATGGATTGATCTTCCCAATGATTGGGACAAGTGGAAAATTATGTTGTGGCGGCTATAAACCTTTCGGTTTAGGAATGCCAGAGAATTATTTTTTTCTTGTGAAGGTAGAATATTAGTTATATGAGAGAATGAGACAAAATTACACACGTTGTCGAAGTTTAGAACACTAAACGAAATACGATCCAAATACAATGAGTCATGTAATGTAGATACATGCCGTGTCAATACAATCATTAACCTCTTCCCATGCACACAGCACAGATTGACAATCAAATATGAAGTCATCGGAGTTCTATTGTAACAAAAATCGATGTTCGGCGCTTGGAATGGTTGCGTCGTTCTATTAAAGCTTCAGGACATCTTTCCTCGAAAGACCGTGGCTGCCTTTTCATTTAACGTTCCGCCGATATTAATATCCTGTCTATTTGATCTTCAAAATTGAAGGCCTTTGCGGGTCAACGTAAAAGAGCTTCCAGAAGTAGAGAAGTTCAATCTCTACGCTTAGTCAGGACTAACAAAAGGCACGCGGTGGAGCCACCTTTTCCCTTCCCTTCCTCCCTGGAAACTCAGGTAAGGTTTTAAATCATCGTGTTTGCTGTCCCATCCTTTTAACCTTTTGACCTCATACTGGCTCTTTGGGGGAGCCCTTTATTAGGGTGCTAAAAACCTTGGTGGGTGTTCGAGTGGTTCTCACTATTGTTGGTGGAAACTTATTGCCTCGACCAGAAACTTGGCTTTAAAAAAATTAGGAGTATCGTGAAATGGAAAGACATATATGGGTTTCAACCGTTAGGGCTACAGGCATATGAAAAAGACTATTGGCGCAAAGGTAACGCCAATGACGAAAATTGAATTCTCCACTGTCACGGCTGAGACTAAACTTTACGTAAGTCTATTAAACCTAGATAACAGTGCAAGTACACGAAAATTTACGTCAAATGTTCTAGAAGGAACTGTGTAAGCGTATGTAATTTTTCATTTTTGGAATATCAAACAGGTTTCTCGAAGAGAGGAAAATTTGAAATAAATCGCACTTACGGCTGTCAAAGTTCCAGTAGAGCCTAGGCAGCAGCAACACAAGCCTTCAGTCTGTCTCTATACTGGGCAAGATCAATGCAATCTGAGACAGGTTGATTCACTGATTTGGTTAATTTTACTTTGACTTCTGCCACTTTTTGGCTAATCGTGGCGATGATGATGAGTGATGATATGGTGAAATTGATGAAGGGACACTCACAAAGAACTTCCATGCATGGATTCGATTCGGGGGGGACCCTGACGTCGCTAGCGTGCTGTACTAACCTGGCGGTACCAATAGTTAGAGAGTTATTGGTCGAGTTATGTAGCCTAGCTATTTTGTCTATTCTTGGGGTGAGAAAGAGGGGGCAGAAAGGTCGATGTAGAACTCCTGTACGTTTCTGTCAGAAGCGTTCAAGTACATTTGAAGCGCGAGAGCAGTTCAGTTCGCTTTTATCGATTCATTCAAATAATTACGTCAAAAAGTTACAGTTTCAACTCCGAGAAATGAAAAGCTATCCAGAAGTAGGCGACGAAAATAATTTCCTCGTGACCTCATGGTTCTAAATTTGATCTTTGCAATTCTAATAAACTGATCATCAATGCCATGCTGTCATATACATAGCTAGCGGCGTCCTGGTGTTCGGGATCAAGAGGAGTGGTGGACTCAAATTTGATACAGGGTGCACCACAAAAACATCGCGAAATATCTAGTATGAAGCCATAGCGGCCAGATCAACACCTCTTCCCAAGTGTCCAGTTTGTTAAAAGAACTCAAATTAAAAAAAAAATATATTAAAGCAAGGAAGTAGCAGGATAAGGTATTCTAGCACAGGTGAAAAGCTCCAGCAAATTAAAATATTGATCACCGTAATAACAATTGTAACTCAGTAATTTTGATATGCAAAATGATTTCCTATTACTGCTACGTACTTAATGGTCCAATTAATATCGCTCATGTTGGTATTATTTGCAATTTCCTTCATTGAGTAAATTGAATTTAAATGTTTTGTGGCTACCGGCAATCGCCACTGCGCGTAATAGCGACACGTTTACAACTACAGAAAAAATAATGGATATAATTTTACCCGTCCTCCAAGTGGACATTGTTTCATCATTGTATGCTCGGCCCAACGATACGTAATGTACAATTTCACAAGCGCGGAAAAAAAAATTAACCTTTCAAATTTTCAATGGAGTTTATTTTTTTAAAAAGTCAAACTTGCGCAATTTCTGCTGCTGCAGTTATTTTGGGATTTTGCAACGTCAATTTCCATTTTATCGCCAGCGAATGAAAAAAAAACTGACAAGCCGAGAGGTTCTCTTTCAGTGAAGAGTTAACATTTTTTTCTCCTCTTGTTGTTTTATTGCACAAAACTCATTTTGACTTTAATAAACGGCACGGGTCCTCGGGCAACAAACATGAAATGGTATAATGAGCGCACTGAAACGGAGGGATAGGGGAAATGCATCTCCTCTGAATGTCAATGCGTTGCTGTGTCATAATTATTTCAACCTCATGACGCTTTATGCAACGATGCAGCCAACACAGAAGCCCTCATGGGAGGAAAAATATATAGAAATGCTATTTTTAGAAACAGTCTTCCCTAGAACTAACTTTTTCAGTGCACTTTATGAACAAATAGAAAAACTGAAATTAAATACACGTATACTGCATACAATAGAATTACAATTGAAATGCACTGTCCTTCAGGACACATAATACAATGCGACTGTTCAGAACATAAATAAATGTTGAATGAAATGTATTATTATAGATCACAGTGGCGTTCCGAACCTGCCGTTTGGCTCAGTATTCCTAAAAAAAAGCTGGCAAAATTAGATCACTAAAAACAACAACATAAGTAAACCCCTACCCTTTTGAAAATCCTGGGCACGCCACTTATAGATCATATCCTGTTCAAATCAGCGTATAAATTCAAATACAAGGGAGTGATATTGTCAAAAGAAAACTATGTTAAATAGGAAATTGAAAACAGTGTTAATCAAGGTAATGCAAATTAGTCTCTTCGCAACTAATGTAAAAGGATCTATATTACATCCCAGGATTGTGTGGAGCAAGGCCGCGCATAACTGTAGAGTAGGGGATAAAGCGAGTGTGCGGAGCGAAGCAGTGTCCAGCTGCAAATGGCTGTAGCTGCAGCCATTGTTTTAACTCAATGCCCTTGCTTCCTCTATCAGTTCATTTGTCGAACCCTCTCGAATCACTACTTGCGCAGAGGACTTGTAATCGTTCGCTTGCTCCACATACTCCCGAAACAGGGTAAAAAGATGAAAATATACTGTAGTACCGTCTCGATTGGGAAATCTTGAAAAGGTAAAAAAGATAAGTTTTCCAAAATCTTAAAGAGTGAAATAACAGTTGAATAATAAATAAATTTACATATTATTGAAAGTCAATATTAATCTCAGAATATTATTAGATTAATTAAATCAAGAAAGCTTCGGTGAGCAGGCCAAGTACATTGCGTTCGTTTTGGGTCTGGGCCAAATTGCGCGTGAACAACTTTGAACAACTCTTATAATAGATGTCGGATTTTTAGGTTCAAAAAAATGTACTTTTAGGTTCTTTAAATAGCCTCTAAAAATCCTAAAATAGGTCCTAAAAATTCTAAAATAGATTCTACAAATTCTACAATGGTATCTAAAAATCCTAAAATAGGTTCTAAAAACATTAAATTAGACTAAAAATATCATAAAGTAGGTTCCGAAAAACTTAAAATTGGTTCAAAGATCCTGAAAAATACTAATTAGGTGCAATTGTTAAAAACAAAATTTCAAGGGAACCGTGAGAAACTAATACTTGTACTGTTAGCAAAAGTTGCTTATCGATATGATAAATGAATTATGTATAATTTCCTGCACAATACATAACAATACTTTTCACAATATCCTCAGACCGAACCACGCCTTTTATCTATGGATCATCTTATATGCTGAAAATGATATTTAAACAGATGCTTAGTCAATGGTGCAAATTTGAATGCTAGAAAGCACCAAAAATAATCGGATCAGAAGTTTGCAGTTTGGACTGTGCAGGCAAAAGTGCTGCCAGACATTTTGTTTTGAGCTTGAAAAAACATTATGGGCTTAGAGGGAGGGAAATCGGCAGAGAAGAAAGTATGTTTCAAACAAGTTAGTCATTGGATTTTTCATTATCAAACAGAACAAATACCTCTGTGTGATGTAAAAATAATGTAAAACTTTAATAAAAAATATACAAAACCTTTCAACCTTCGGGTTGGGAATGTCATAGAAAGAAATGCATAAATTAGTATCTGTTGGTAAATATGACAATATAATTAGTAATAATTAAGAAATTTCAAAAACTAGAATTAATGTTAAAAAAGTGTAGCATTCTCAGAAATAATAAACAATATTACCTCAGTTTGGCACACGCGAGTAATGCTCCACTTTAACCATCCCTGAGTTTAATAAACCCACCGACAATCTCTGGATTCAACTGGCATATCTGGAGTTCTGTTAATACTTAGGTGTAATTGCCTTCATGCGGCTTGGTGTTTACTCTTCATTTGTAGAGCTGTATCAGATGTACATTCTGCAAATGAAGCTGCCTGGATATATATAGTTCATCGTGTTGATATAATGAATGTTTCCTTACTCTTCCGGTGTTTAATTAAATCACCACTGTCCTGTACATGTTGTTTTTTTCCTATTATTTATTTGCAATATAGCACTCTGTACATAATGAAAATGCAAATTATTTCAGTGTTGACTGAGAGAGTGTCATTTTTCTGGGCAAGTCTTACACAGTTTGTGTGTTTGCATCAGTGGATGTCTCCATTCAAATGATATAGCTCGATTCATTCTGCAGAATCACAAAACATCTGTAACTTCGATGCGAGTCTAACAACTACGACAACTGGTCTTAGTACTTCTGCAATCCAATGTAGGTCCCGGACATTACCTCAGAAGATGAAGAAATAGAGAAAGAAAAGGGAAAGAGGAAAAACAGAAAGAAATAAAAATAGAAAGAGATAAAAAGGAAATAGAAATAAAGAGTGGTAGAACAAAGACATCAAAGAAATAAAAAGAGATAGAACAAAGGAAAAAGAAATATAAAGAGAACAAAGGAAACAGAAATAAAAAGAGATAGAACAAAGGAAACAAGGAAAGAAAAAGAGATAGAACAAAGGAAACAGAGAAATAAAAAGAGAAAGAACAAAGGAAACAAAGAAATAAAACGAGACAGAACAAAGGCAAAAAAAAATGAAAAGAAATAAATGGAGATAGAACAAAGGAAACAAAAATAAAAAGAGTAAGAGATAAAAAGAATATAGAAAGAAATAAAGAAGAGATAAAACAAAGAAAAAAGAGAAAGAGATAAAAAGGAAATAGAAAGAAATAAAGAAGAGATAAAACAAAGAAAAAAGAGAAAGAGATAAAAAGGAAATAGAAAGAATTAGAAAGAGGAGAAGATAATGAAAAAGGGAAAATATAGATAATAAGAAAAATAGGGGAGAAAAATATGCCAACATGAGAAAGAAAGAAAAATAATACAGGTATATAAAGACAATAAGAAATAAGTTAAAGAGCTTGTTAACGAGATTGCGACTACAGTGGTTCCGGCCAAAGAACGGACTTGGAAATTCTATTTTTGTCTTTTCTGTCGAAAGCCACAGAGGGTCACATGGACCGCTGAACCAATCGGCTTTGTCCAGTTGCCGTGGTGAGGGGGGAATTCTCGTTGTGTTCTGCGTTGCCAAATTTTTCGTTTTGTTTTGTTTTCGAAACAGGTGGCATCCTCATCGAAGCCAAGCATGGTGAAGCTTACTGGTTGCCGCCACGTAGCAAGCGAATGGGTCTTCGATTTCCTGCATTTCCCTGAAATGCGAGCGAAAGGGGGTTGTTGGCAGGAATAGGTGTCGTGTACGTCTGGACAAAAATCAGGCGTGTAGCAACCGGTAGCAACACCGCTTTTCCACCCTTGAACTGGAGGCGGAAAGTCTGGGTTTCCTCAAGTCCAATCTTTGGCCGGGCGGACTTTAAAATAACGAGATAGAAATACAGAAAATAAGATAACTGATTCATTGAATTAGGTTATTTTACGTCGCTTTCTTGCCACTTTTGGGCTAACCGCAACACTGAGGATAATGAAACTGATGGACACTCCCAAGAAGCAACCATACCCAGCCCAAGATTCGAACCCAGTAGAAAAGATAATGAGTATGAGACAAATAAGGATTGAGAATTGGAAATGGAGACAAATTTAGGTAATATGAAAAAAGAGAAAGGTAGATCGAAAAGTTAAGAAAGACAGAGAATCTTTACAGGAGGCAAGTGACGTCATACCCACCGAAACGCAACACACTTGAAAATTCTCCGTCCAACCTCGTACCTACCCGAACACTGATCTACAGCACCCATTAACCAACAATTCCGCCGAAAACGTTATGCTGAAAGGAAATCGACTTCTTAGAGCACCCTTGTTTGTCTTCGCATGCCATCCACCCCCTTTCCATCCCCCTGAGGAACAAAAGTTCTCAATTTTTCTTCGACAAAAGTCTGAAAGTTCCTTCCCCTCCTCAGCTCACCGGGGGAATGCACGGGGTGGATGTAGACAGAATCTTGGAAAAGAAGTGCACCGTCTGGAAGGTCAATGAGGGTGGTTGTTCCTCTAAGGTTATTTGGCAATAAAATCCCTCCTCCGGTGTCAGGTTAGCCGGTGACAAACCTCCGCGAAGCTGAACCTTTGCACATGAGTGCCATATCTTCTTGTCAAAGAACAACGGATTCCTCTGCACGCTCCATTGTCCCCTGTACGGGCGAGGGCTGGAAAGAAAGATTGCGAAGTTTCTGGAGTAATGGGTGTATGCAGTCGAGATGTCAGCATCCCCCACGGTGTTTGTTTCTATCTTGACTACTCCTGTATTTACAGTGTAGCCAATGTGGTAACTTTAGCGCAAGATTTCGCAAACGTTGTGTTCTTCCCGGTGTGCATTTGCAATTTTTGTGCGACCAGAGATCGGTATAAGAGGAATTGTCAAGATTTCCATCGGATATTTTGAAAGTATATTGGATACATCCACATCCGTGATCCACAATACGCTCTTGCATAGTTTAAGCAAGAAACCCGTTTTGAACGGTCGGCACGAAGACAAGACGGTCACAATATGTTGAATTCGGATCGGAGACCGAGCCGCCATAACCCATGGCTCCTATGAGAAGTAATTTCTGTTTTTCTGCTCATATCACAATAACACAATATTGAATGTAGTAAACAAAGCGTAGTCTAGGTGGCACTGGCCGTTAGAGACGAACGTCCAAGACTGGTTTTTAGCAATGAGATGCGGTATGGGGTTTTCCCAGATGTTCTAGATCGATATTTGGGCCAGTGCTTCATCCACAAACTATCAAACGCCACCCTTAACACCCTCCAAGGATTCTCACATAGATTCAATTTGTGGTCATTTTGGCTATACCCTTACACACTCCTAAATGCGAACTCACTCCGCTCAGATGTCTTGATTTGATTTTTGTTATTTCGTGTTGTTTTTCTGCCACTTTTGGCTAATAGTGACGATGAGGATGGGTGATGATTGATTTATTTTGTTTATTTTACTTCGATTTTCTGTCAGTTTTGGCCAATCGCGAAGATGAGGATAATATTATGAAATTGATGAAGGGACACTCACAAAGAACACCCATACCAAGACAGGGATTCGAATCCGATACCCCTGGCGTCGTAGCGCGTTGTGCTAAACACTCCACCGCGCCCCCCTCTCCCGATGGAAAACTATAGATAAATCTCGTACCCCAAACTACAAGACCGCGGGGCAGAATGGTCCACATACGCATTCCTTCGTCTCAGCCCGTGACAGAAGTTGTCCTCGCTCAGCGTTTCCCTTTCTCCGGGGTCAAGTCCTGCTAAATAATTGATGGCGTGACGCGCCAAGACCTTGTCGTAGATATTCGTCCTTCTCCTCATCCCCCATGGAAGGGATGTCTCGCACCACTCCTTCCCAACCCTCCAGTAACATCCCCTCTGCACGTGTTCCGTTCCGCTCCGGTCCCGAGAGAGCACCTCGAAAAACTCCAGCTTTCGGGAAGAAGCTGTTTAGAAAAGCTCCGTTCCTGGCTCCTAACAGCAAAGGTACACATATGCGTCCTCTACGAAATATCTGAAACGCAAAGACTATCCTTGGTAGGCAGAAAACTGTTTCGGCCTCTGCTGAATCTTAAAAATTTTATCGCAGATAAAAAAATATTATTTTTTTCCTGAAGATGGTTGGAAGACGAACGTTTCGTCCTCGTAGAATTAAATTTTCACGCGTTGCTTCCATGACGCGAATGCTGTCAGATGAATAATTCTCTCACGTAAATCGATCTGAAATATCCAATACGTCTAGCTGCATTCAATTGGTATCGTATATATGGTCATTGGCAATGGAATACTGCACATGTGTCGCAGTCTTTGCCATGATTCTTAATCGGACCTCGTCCAAAGCATTTTTATATCAATCTTCAGGCAAATCTTTTTATTTCTCTAACGTGCTGGAAATGTGAAGATGGACACAAGTTTGATTCAAACTTGCTGCAATTTCGTTGCTCACTTTCAATTTTGATAACCCGCAATTATTAGATTGAAATTTTAACAGGAAAGAAGCAAGGCACTTGAGGAAGTCCGAATCTTAGGAAATGGAGAAATATATCCCTTCAATCAACATTACACTCCCACGAGAGATCTTTCATCTGACGTAATCAGTGACGTTTCCCCTGTTAAAATGCGAGTCTTCAGTTTAAGACTGATTGATTTGCTTTCTTTTACTTCGCTTTTCTGCCACTTTTGGCTAATCGCGAAGATGAGGATGCGTGATGATGTGATGGAATTGATAAAAGGACACTCACAAAGTACATCCATGCTCGAGCCGGGATTTGAACCAGGGACTCTTGGCGTCGAAGCGCGGTGTGCTAACCACTAAGCCACAGGGGGAGACGACCTGAGAAGGCATCCAAATGTCAACATTTCTTCCTCGTACCACTCTTGCAGACTAACGAGGGTCTGGCGTATGGACTCGCAGCCAGTACAATTCCCTGTGAGATTTGTGCTCTCTCATTTTGCCATTGTCTTTCAACGATTTAATATCATCATCACTATACACCCTCATCTTCACAACAAGCCAAAAGTTGCCGAAAAGAGAAGTAAAATTAAACAAAATTAATCGATCCTGGGGCAAAAAACAGGAGCTTTTGTCAGTTCCATCATTTTCCATGTGGTTCCTGTTAAGACTGAAAAATATTCAAACATAACACACAGAATATTCGACCTGTTAACAATATCAGAAGGCATAATGTACGTAGAAAGCCGGTCTTGGCAGGAGTAGTGATGACCCTCCCGCGTGATTCCATACCTAAATTTAACAACGCCCACTCTCTTGAAAATGATATGAAGTAAGTGGCGTGCCCAGGATTTTCGAAAGGGTGCCGTTAAGTATACTTTTTCTTTTTTTTTTTTTAGTAGTCAGTCCTCATTTTGCCATCTTTCCTGCTTTTAGGAATACTGGACCAAAGGGGGGGGGGTGATCCCCACCAATCCATCTTGGGCACGCCAATGTATAAATCGTTTATATTCACAATACAAAACACGAAAAAAAATAATAATAATTTCTTACATGCTTCAAAATTGAAAACTACTAACACGCTTTCGGTTCAAACCCACCGTATTCCGTTGTACAGTTTGAATTTGGGACAAGGAAACGGCAGGAACGGGGAAAGAGTATTCCACCCATCTCCTTCGAAGAACTATGAACCATTTTCATTTTGATTCATAATAGAATTCAATTAACTCAGTATTTACTTCTCGAGCAAGGGAGTGTGGTTGGGCGCAGAGAATAGGCACCCACAATGACAGGCAGGAAATTGTAAATTCCTTTTGCTGGTTATTTATGCGGGTGGAAAAAGCGGATAAGATCTGCACAACCTTGAAAAGGTGGCAACAGAGGCGGCCCTGAGACTTGACAGAACAAGGCCTACATTACCTGAGGCGGTAATGTGTTCTGCTTGCATTTGTGCTCGTATGCGATCTTGTGGGCGTGGCTTGTGTAAGCGTATGGAGGGAGTTTGGTGCATCGAATGTGATGAAAGATAGGCTAGCCTCTCGTCCCTTACTCATTACAGCCAATAACGAAGGAGTACGGTCCTGTGTAAACAGGTTTTTCTTATGGAGCTCACATAGGGAAGTGCCACGTTAGGTGATTCATCCTGTTACACGATGATGCTATTTTTTTTTAACGTGCGTGCAGAAACAAATGCAAGCATTGTCACGTAGCTCTACTTGACTTCTGTGTGTGTCCAGCCATACCCACAACGTGACTGCAGTGTGAACGATTTCATTTGTTGCTGTGTTTTTTAAAAACGAATAAGATAATGTAGACTTAGTTCAAAGTACAATCCCAAGACAACTTTCAGTGGAATGGTTACAACAATCGATGACAGAAAATAAGATATGATGAAAATAGCATGTGTTTTCAAGACTGAAATCACACATGCTTATCTTCTACAAGAACTGAGAAATATTTGTGAATGACATTTTTTACAGTGTTTATCGCATCTTCATTCTTCAGTTCTGGTTTCTAAGTATTTTCTACTTTTCTCAGTACCGACACTTTTTTTCATTCTTTTATGCTCACGAGAAAAATCAGTTTACAAAAATTGAAAGTAACCGAATATTTCACTTTAAAAATTAAACATGATTTACATTTAAATTTGTCTGTACATGAAACACTGTACGTGTTTTCGTAATACTTCTGCCTGTTCTGCACGTGTTGCTTCGGAGCGAGTTATAACCCTCGAAGCAGCCAATCAACAGGTCTGGCGCTGACGTCATCTCAACCCTCCACCTATTGCTAACACTGTAGATCGTTGGGTAGGCTCGCTAGGTCAGCTAGAGATGTTCCAAAAGTCATCAGACTCCGAACAGCAGTCCCAACTGTGCGTTCGGAAAGAAAAAGTAGCCGTGTTTCATTACGTGATATATGCCTCTCTCTCTCCATCCACGCGTCCAACTGCAGATGGATGCTTCCTTTCATCCAACAGCTAGGACGTTTCCATCATCTTTTCTTCGCTTCTGCATTGTCTACACGCACATATATCATCCCCTCCCACTACGACGTTAATAAACAAAAGAAAAAACAAGAATCAGTAAGGAATGTTAACCTTCACTACCTAGGCGGAGGTACGAGTTGAAAACCGCGGAGATTGGACAACCGGTATCATTATACTCGAATATATGCAGGATGATTCTCCCGTCTGTCTCGTTTCAAAAGAAAAACCAAGTCCGCAACATGATTGATAACTTGTGCTCAACCAGGACATTCTGTGGTTCCTTTCCACCGAGGACCATGACAAAACTCCCCACCCCCTTTTTTACCCTGCAAGGGTACAAGAAAAATAATAACCGCAGCAGTGTCACAGTTGACATGCACGCTTGTATGAGCGCCTTTGTAAAGAATTGGACTGTACGAAATGGGGGAGCGGAATGATGATAGACGAAACGGAAGAACAGTTTATAAAAACCTTACCCTCACCTCCGGATCGATGTTCTTTCAAGGTTCTTCCTCACCGTCTCCCCCTTACATCACCTTTATCCTCTCTCCCTTTCGCCTCTTGATTCCAGCCATCATCATTATTGTGTCTGCTTAGTTTCCATCCTGTCCCTCATGTCTAATGGGAAATTAAGAACCCTTCCAACAGATTATTTGTTACGCTCGATGAAGACTCGAAGCTTTGCAGGCTGGATAATGTAATCGATTCACAAGAGCACAACCAACCCCTCCTCTGAAAAGGAAGTGGTTTAGCGCGCAAATGCCAGGTTTCATCAGAATGGTAATTCACCACCTTATGCCCCTATCCGCCACCCCTTTTTTTGACCGGGTGGAAGTCTTCAGAGCTGCGCCTCCATTCCACACAAAGAAACATACAGCGATAGATTTCGTTTTCAGTTTTTTTACAAGTCTTAAAGGACAACATATTTCATGTTTTCGGCTTCTTCAGTACTGGGTGATTCTACTAGCAGGAAAACCGCAACGATTAATGGCATAAAGGTACCCATAAAAAGTGAACAAGCCTTTGGGAACTCACCTTAAAAGGTAGTGTACTGGTTGGTGGAGGGCGCAGAAAATGCCAAAGACGCTTGTACAGTCACGGACACTTCTGGGTTGTAACAATCCCATTGACTTTAATGGAATTGTTACAACCCAGAAGTGTCCGTGACTGTATGTATAATTATTTGTTATACACATGATATATACGTTTACTAGCAACCCGCCCACATTATAATGTTCGTCAGTTTATATAGATAACTATCAAACACATCCACATCTAGATGTGCACCTTTCATAATTAGTATTTTCCACACATTGTCCCAAGTATCTATGGAGGAAGCAAGTCTTCTGCGCAAGTAAGACTTGAGAAGGCTCGACCAATGAATGTGTGATAGGGGAAGCGAGTGCATGGAGGGGAAAACACGACTGTAGCCATCACCGATATCCTTCGCCCACTCGCTTTCTCCCAGTTTCCAACGTTACGCGCGGTTTTGGTACAGATGTTTGCGCTGTGAACATGTCAAAATAAGCAAAGCTACCCCCTACCCCACATTTTCAAGGGTTGCATTTTGGAAAAACTCTTCTTACTAGGTGCTTACGTCATAAGAGGAAGACACCCTTGAAGTTTCTAGGTTTAGGAGAGTTGGGGTTGTGAGTTGACGAGTCAGTGAAGGGCTTTTAAGAATTAAGAATGTTCAACTTTATAAAAAGCATCTTTTATATATATAAAAAAAAATCTAGACTAGAACGTTAGTATCCAGTCCTCATAGAGCTCAGATAAGGTTTTCTAACAAAGAAAATCTAGGAATAAGTTTCATTACCTTAAGATTTGACACACATAGAAGATGCACTATGTAGAAACTTCTACATAAAAAGTTTCAAAGTTCTCCCAATATTACAAAATTTGTGGACAAATACATTTTGTAAAACACCCTAAAATTGGTAACTTAAAAATCAGAATATTCTTAAACAGTTATTGGAAGCAACTTAATATTCCAGTACTTATTTTTTTAGCCGAAACGTTTGTATGATTCATCTGAAACTGCAGCTTAACTAAAGTTGAACCACCAGCAAAGAGGATCTCCACTTTTCATACCTTTAAATCCCTGCTTTCAAATCAATAGTAATTTAAACAGATGAACACGGGTGATTAGCCAGCTGGTATTATATGGCAGATTAAGAAAATGAGAATGAGGGTGCACAGGGGCGTGGAGATTGATCATGACCACGATCCTCTGGGTCTTGTGGGACCTCAGAAAGATCTATGGAGACAGGGAGCATTGCCATGTGTCTCGCGTGAAGGGTGAACCTGCCTAACCCACTCGTAACCGTGGTAATTGCAATTTCGGCAAATTTGGTCGTTAATGGCATTTTGCTGTAGCGCGGGAAATTCATATCTATTTGCCGTTACCGGGTGAGCGGTCGTGTGTGTCGGCCGGTTTTTGCGTATCTTCCTCATAACCTGGCCGAGGTCTCCCCCCCTCCCTTCTGGTCTGAGCTAATTGAGTGTATGGTCCACGCTGGGGGTTGCGGGAAGTTTCCGTTCCACCCTCGGCAACATATCCTAAAGTTAGGCCGTACGGAAGATTTATTCTGTTAATTCATTCCTTATACGGTTCCCCCCACCCCCACCCCTTCGCACTTCCGCATATTTTCAGTCGCTGCTTAATGTCGCCGGACCCTCCCCGCGCGCGCGAGGAAATTCTCTTGTTTGTAATTGCAGTTAAGGTTTTGTCCGGCGGCCACGGGAAAGACCGGAGGGGAGATCCTGCCCGCGCAGTGGCCCCCCCGGGGACCGTATGTGTGCGCACACATTCGTTTACGCTTTGGGTCATTCCGCCGAAGTAAGGGACGGAACAATTTGTCTGCAATGTCCGCTCCAGACGCAAGACTGGACAAACACTGTCCATCTTGCTCTCCCCACGATTCCATCCCATATGATGTCCGAAAGGGCGCTTTTGTTTCGACAACGATTTGCCATCTGTATTAGGGGCAATCCTGGCCCTTTCCCCCTGGGCCCTAGGGAGGACCTTTCACTGCTCATGATCTCTTATGTGCCGCGAAAAGGTCAGGGCAGAAAGCAGATTAGGGAAGATCCTAGCTCCCTTACTGGGTTTCAAATTCACTTCCACTCATTAGATCTTCAAAGGCCTATGTATCAGCGCAGAAGGCTAGTCGCCACAGGACCAGATAATTATATTGCGAAGCTCAATTGCAAATCAACTAATCACAGTTAGTCCCTTATGTCGCATCTCAGAGAGAGCTCCATGGCAAAGTGGTTAGCGCAAGACATGTTTGTTACTTCATGACAGTGGCGGCGATTTAGTAAAAAAACTAGGGGGGGCAAGATGAAAAAAGGGGGGCAAGGATAGTTTACTTTCCCTTGGTACATAAGGTTTAGCATAGTGCGGACGCAAAAGTGTGGGGGCAACTGTCCCCTACGCCCCACCTAATAGCCGCCACTGCTTCATAAGCTTCATGAATTCAAAAATTCATCCTCACCGACGCCATTGAACTAGAAAGGAACTCAACGTGGAGTAACAAGAAATACATGTCACCATTTTTCCCTTCAGGCCCAATGTAATGGCTAAATTATGTATTTTTGTTACTTAGCGTCGCTTTTTGCTATTGTAGCTAATCGCAACGCTGAGAATGATTACATGAAACTGATGAACCAACACTCAAAAAGAACCGGGGAACTTCTACCGGCTTCGAAACTGGTTATAACACAGTACAGTAAAACCTCGTTAATCCGGACTAATAGGGGTATAAGTTGACCGGTTTAACGAAAGTCCGGATTAACTGAAATAACCTAAAAGAACAGTAGAAAGTGCATTAAAACTTCGTTTATAGCAACAAAACACGTTTATTATGGTGTATTTAAAGGGCATAGGCCTAAATACACTATACAGTACAGTACAGTACAACGTCTGCGGGAAAGAGAATTTCATCAGTGGTTGACTGTCTTTCTTTGGGAAGTTCTCTTGTTGACTTCTAGCCACATTTAAAACCTTGCAGTCTGCTTCTTTTCTTTTTTTTATTAAGCGAAGTCCGGCTTATCGGGGGTCTGGATTAACGAGGTTTTACTGTATATAGTTCCACCAATAGCGTGTAAGTAAGTACAGTTAGGTGCCATCACCTGAACATATGCACTGTAGTATACCAATTAAAGTGCAGACTGAACTTCGATTTGTTTTGACCTTTATTTTCGTATTTATTTCAGTTATTGTTGTTTAATTGCTACGCAGCATACATTATTTGGCTTTTTCTCAATGGGCTATCTTATTACAAAATACTACATTACACACACACACAGTGTGGAATTTGGAATGTTTTTAGAGGGGAGGGGGGACTCCAATGAGTATTTTCAAAGTATGTGGGTATATAAATTATAAATAATATATGTAAACATCCTTTCAAAAAAAAAAATGTTAGAACCAGAGCGTCATATCGTAACCCGAAAAGGGAATTCCCCTTGCCCTTCCATTCAAATATATCCCTACATAGTATGTGTGTGTGTGTGGGGGGGGGGTGTTCGTGTGAATATAACTGCTCATTTCTTTGTTTTTATTATTTAGCGCCGCTTTTGCCACTTTTTGGCTAATCGCGACGATGAGGATGAGTAATGCGTAGTAAAGAGCTGTGCTGCTAACTACTCCGCCACGGAGGTAGGCTGTTGCTGCTCATACTGTGGACACACAAAAATACTAAGCACAAGGAATGTTCGAGCTAAATTAAAATTAAATGAATTAGGCATATTAATCTGATCTTTCTTTTTCCAAAAAGTAAGACACATTTCTACATATGGAACAAACCTGCATCCTCTTCGCTCTCCTGCAGTGAGGAAAATGGAATTGATAAGTAACTAATAATTGGTCTTAGGATAAGAATTCTAAAGTTGCATGCACACTCATAGCTTGCAATGGGAGAAACAGAGCTGGGTCCAGAAAAAAAGGGGGGGGGGGGTCTGGTCTGATAGGATTGGGATGAACCAGATGTTCCGTGCTTGACGCTTTAATCTAGCCTGTTATGGAAACCAGCTCGTAATTGCAACTCTTGGCGATTGCAATATAATATCCTGATTTATTCCAATGCCTTAGTCCACCTTAGAACCTCAATTAATCATGACCATCAACGTATGCCATCAACGGTAGCTGACGCGATTTCAGCGCCATTAGAATGGCCGAATGTCCGCGAGGAATGTCTTGCAATGAGAAATCGCTCCCGAGTTGAAATGCTCCTTCGCATTCGATACCGCAAGATAAATAGTAATGCAAAAATCCCAAGGCCAACGTACTGGATGACAGCGATAGGGACATGAAAAATGAATCAAGGTTGCCTCACATGTGTGCGAGGAGGAACTTGATAAAATGGATAAGGACAGAAACAAGATCAAAAAACAGAGCTGGTGTTTAATGATCCTGGCTTGGGGTCCCAAAACCTATTCACCAATGGCCTTTCTGGTATCAGCGTGCGCATCGCCAGAAGTAGTAATTGCCCAATTCCAAACGCTCTGTTTACCTGCAGCCAACATCAGAAAAGAAGAAGAGAAACTAATGCTAGCCTTCTTTGGATGTTATCGCTGGCTGGGATCGCAGCCTGGGCGCAGGGAACACCATAATGATGCAAGGCTGAAGGCAGCTTCCATGCGCAGAGATCTGGGCCGAGCAACAAGATGATAGACCTGAAGAATCCGGGTTTGGCTACAGGGATGGTCACCAGCGTGTATTATCGTGATTGCTAGCGCTGTGGATTTTATGGTGAGTCATCTGTGTTACGGTATGTCAGACATGTAACAGGCTGAGTGGGGAGATATGTTTTTGGCAAGTTTACCTGACAAGGCCAATTTATTTTACCACATTGCGAAATAAAATGACCAGTTAACATTGTCCCAGATAGAATACTTTAACAACAACAATAAGAAGATGTGCTCTTAATTATTTTGTGATTACTCTTCGGCCGCGAAAGGCTAGCCTAGCTTGAGTGGACGAGTCCAAACTCGAAAGGGGAAGCAGGTATACCCCGTCCCAGTTAACTCTGGAGCAGAGAAGTGGGGGAAATCTAATTGGCGACAGAGCGAACCAGTGCACGCTGCTGGGAAGGATGGTAACTGCAGTCGCTTTACACTCCTCCACGCAATTACGTTCCTCTCACGTGTTCATTGGTGGAGCCGTCTCACGTCACTACTTGCGCAGAAACTTGTTTTCGTTCGCCTGCTCCAGACACAGCTGGGACAGGAACATGCCAACAGATTATTATTTCGCATATATGCTTCCGGTTTTTCGTATGTGTTATTTGCCATGGCGCTGAAGCAAATAGGGCGCAGAAGAAGCAAAAATGGAAAAAAAAATTGGAAAAGAGTAGATGTTTTGTAGTTCTCTGTGAAATTACTTGTGCACTGCTGATTTAATATAATAAAGATGTAAGAAAGAAAAAAACATAATTTGCGAATGGTATATTTTTTACATAAAAAATTCTCGGCATCGATTAAGCACAAAAATGGAAGAATACGCTACCACCACAAATCAGGCACTACTGTATAAAATTTACCTTGACGTTCTGCACACGAAAAACTACAATAAGCAACTCTACCCGCACTTCTCTATTTCATCATGATGATATTTTTCGAATATTTCCATGTCTCGGAACAGCAGAGGATTTTTTTTTTCCTCTTGGAAGAATTACGTTCACGCCCCGATCCTTTGGATCTCGCCATCCCGACTGCGTTCTCTCTCTCTGGTCAGTCACGAGGAGGGTGTGTCGCAGGCAGCTGACTACGTAACGCTTAAAAATACCGCAGAGAAATGAGTGTGCAAAGCCAGCAGGCCCATATTATCGAATTTTCACCCCAAATTATCACCACGTATTTTGACATAGAGAAGACGCTTCTACTCAATAGATCGTGAAATCGAAATTTCAGCTCCTTCAATATATTTTCCTTTTGATCCAAGGAAACAATTTACGTGAACGGCACTCTCTCACCAAACCTTTTTATGGATGCATGCGTGAAGTACAACTCTACACCTAGAGTCCCTTTCAACTACGAAGGCGGCCGAGGTTTCTGCCCTACGATTGGAGAACAAGAGCGCTGTTGCCAAACTTACAATCAAAAGACTCTACGCTCTGTTAAATACTGCTTTCCCTAAGCGTTGAGACAATGTTCACCATTTCGTTCACCAACTGGGATGAAGAATGGATGACAGGGTTCGATAGCTATTGTCTTCTTTTCCGCGCGCTCTTACAGAAGCCACTGTAGGTGACGGGGCTATAGGGCCAATCTCACTGGCGTATTCGAAGTAATGCATGGGGTCTCAGCCCCACAAAGAAAATAGCAATGCTAAAATTTACAGAGGAAATAAGTGATCTAATGCAGCGTTGTCTTGAAATAGAATTACTCCAGGGAAGAGGCGGTGCTGTGACTTTGAAAACAGAAACACAGGCCAGTAGTGCGGCACTCAAAGCTCATTTTTTTATGAAGAAATCAACGAATATGCGACGACGAAATTTACATTTTGCAGAGGTAAGAGGAGAAGGAAATAAGGTGTTACTCGACCCTTGTTCACATTGAAGATTGTCAAGTGATGTAGTGACCCCTAGATACTTCCTTTGGGGGTGGGGGGTCCACCACGTGAAAATAGAAGTAGTCATTGAAGCCGGTACGGGGTTAATAGGATGATGTTGGTGTTGCAGCAATGACCACATCATTCTTATAGGGAAGTAATCATGTTGTAACAATGAAGACGTCATTCTTTTGGAGATTTGATGGTATTGTTACAATGTTCCTTCAGGGGCAGCGCCAGCGCCTTGTAATCAAGAGGTTCCGGGTTCGATACCCGGTGGAGGCACATAGTGGTTCGGATCCCACTTTAAACTGTAGGTCCAGTCCTAAGTAGCCTTACTGTGCATAAAGTGGACTCAAAAGACGAAATCAATCAATCAAAAAAAAATATGGTTCTTCACGAAGTGGTCTGCTGTTCCACCATCATGGTTCAACATCCACACGTAACAGGCTGGCAAATCCCACTCCCAACAAAATAACCTTTCAAAAAATTGATGACTGGATTGAGTCACGTCATTTTAGGACAATTACAAAATTGCACTTGCTCTGGTCTGGACGCTACAATCAGTCGAATCGCAATTTCTAAAACACTCGGTAATCTACGAAGACTCTTCCAAGTTCAACGGACTTCGAAACGGTCCAACTTGCCTTCGCACCTCAAGAACGATTGAACACAAGTCAGTCACATATTTGTGGCCGACAGACGCCCTTGGCTCAATCGAGATGCAATTGAACAAATCTTTGGTAACCAGAACGAAAATTGCTTCTCGCTAACAACTTGCCAAAGAACTTCGCAAATTGAATATTTCCGGGAACCGACAAAGGAACCAAGGCCAATGTTCCCGTAACAGTCTTGGCAAGAAATCTCAAACTCAAACAGAAATTCCTACGAAGTGGGGGCAAGGGGGGGGGGGAGGGGCCGAGAATGGAAGTTTCCCCGTCGTTAAATTCTTCCTTCGACCGCACACTTCTTCAATATTTCAGTCCCCAAACAGTGTTAATATAACATGATAAGGGCACCCTTGGGGTTAAAGAACAATAAAACCGGAAGCACTTTGAAGTTGGCATACTTGACACACCAACATATCCTTTTTCCCTTCCGCTTCGGCATTTGCCGGGTTTGATTTCTCCCCACCCCCTTTCCTTCGCGATGGAAGGAAACGTGGAGGGATATTCAAAGCTAGTAAATCGATTACCAAATCGAAAGTTTTAACTTAATCACGCTTAGCAAGTTCGAAAACCGCGAAGGGGTTGGTTTTCGAATTCCTCCGATGTACCAGGCATGGTTTACCATACCCATTCCCCGAAGGCCGTTTAAGGGAGCTTGGCACATTAACTTAGTATCAGGAATCCGAAATATGCAATGCCAAATACTTTTTCTTTCAGTTACCTTACGTTGCTTTGCTACCTCTTGGATTAATCGTGACGATGATCATGCAGCAAACACAATGCCTCAACGAGGGTTCGAACCTAAGACCTCCGGCTTCGTAGCGGTACGCTGGTGACTCCAAAACGGATTGTTTTATTTTGCTTCACATTTCTGCCACTTTTGGTTAATCGCGGAGATGAGGATGAATGGTGATGAGACGAGATGGATAATGGGACAATCACAAATATACAATGACGACACAACACGAGCCCCACAGAGGATTATAATGGTTATAGCAGACGCCAGAGCCTCGCTAGTCTGCAAAATGCAGTCCAGGGTGGGGAGGTTGACATATATGTGTATTCAGAAAAGGTCACCTCTTACTCCAAAACGCAGAGTGGAATATACAGGGTGTCTGATTTGTCACTCCCTATTTTTAAATGTTTATAACGTTCATGTTTGCTAAGCGATTTTGTGCCAACCATTGTTATTCTACAATCCACTCCCTTCTGATTATTGTGTTTACAATGCCACATGAATCATGAATCAGTTGACGAGAGGTCTGCACTGCACGAACGCGACCGACTAAGCCTTTCCGCCTCTCTTACAACGCTCCAGTATCGCTGCTCGCTCTGCAGTCGATACGTGTACACAAGAGCGCTCTTTTACAAATGCGGCGGGTTGCCCAGGCATGGTTCAGCTGATCGCACCCCATTTGGACAACATGACATGTAATTTTATTGTTGGTGAGGAGCAGTCGGCAAAAGAAGTGAAATTGCAGGAGCACGTATCATCCGCAAATTCCCCGTAACATACTGTACACAATTTGCTCTCTACACTTCCCAGCATGTTCAGTTGACACGTGCTTACTACCAGATTAGCAGACGCTAACAAAACATGGTGTGTTTATATCAACTGGAGTGTGGCCATCTGTTTCAAATGCTTAGACAATCAAAACGTGCAAGCTGGAAGTTTTGATCTCCAGTGTCAGCACGAAAGTCATGACAGGCCAAAACATGGTTGTACCACCTGCCATGGTTCTACATTTTCCCAGAACTTCTAGTTATGAATCATGTTTTGCAGCCTACCCTATATCTCAGCAATATTGTGATTCCTCCAAATTGATGCAGTTAAGCACGCTTGACTAGGTCAAACAGATGCTCTCTTCAGACTCAAAACTGTATATGTACGTGTCCGTGAAACAAACATTCATTTTTATCTGTTACAGATATTGGGACACAGTAATTAAACGATTTAATTTTGCATAGTGAAGCTGCTAAGTTCTCAGTCCGAACACGGTTAGGGCATGGCATTTTTTGATTATTTCCTAATTCAATCCATTGTTGATTATTTACTAATTCAATCCATTGTTGATTATTTACTAATTCGATCCATTGTTGATTATTTACTAATTCGATCCATTTTTTACTATTTACTAATTCGATCTATTTTTGATTATTTACTGATTCAATCCATTGTTGATAATTTACTAATTCAATCCATTGTTGATAATTTACTAATTCAATCCATTGTTGATTATTTACTAATTCGATCCATTGTTGATTATTTACTAATTCGATCCATTGTTGATTATTTACTAATTCGATCCGTTGTTGATTATTTACTAATTCGATCCTTGTTGATTATTTACTAATTCGATCCTCGTTGATTATTTACTAATTCGATCCATTGTTGATTATTTACTAATTCGATCCATTGTTGATTATTTACTAATTCGATCCATTGTTAATTATTTACTAATTCGATCCATTGTTGATTATTTACTAATTCGATCCATTGTTGATTATTTACTAATTCAATCCATTGTTGACATCGGAAATTGTCGATCAAAACCGAGAAAATCCTTCTATAATTTCTCCAGCTCCAGCAGATGTTCCAGATACTTCTGGAAACAAGACTAAAAAAGAAGCTTCCACCACTTACGGTGAGAATGTGAAGCTTTACTTTACATTTCATCGGAGGGGCGGAACAGCGTACGGTAAAGATGCGGGCTGTACTGTTCGAGCCAGCACTGAGGATGAGTACAAGGACTGCGGGGGGGAACGGGGGGAGGGGGAGACGTTGTTACCTCGAGCTAGATTGCTTCTGTAATTACACTTGCTTTGCTCTGACATGTGCCGCCAAATTCAGGCAACATCTCTTGTTCATCCTTCAAAGTCGCTACAGGCATAGAAAGTTAGTGGGAGGATGAAATGCCAGGCGATAGGTAGAGGGTGGGGTATCTATTTCGCAGTATTAGCCCTGACGGGGACATGCACATCTCTCAAGTCCTGGCTTCAATTCTGACGTGCCACGAAATTCCAGAACGAGAAGCTTGACAGATAAGGTTTTAATTTTCTTGCAATCAGTTCATGCGCTTAATGGAATCATTGAAGTCGATATCGCAAAAATAATTTTTAACATTCTTGACATAACGAACTGTAAAATCCCTCATACATCTAGTGGAGGTTTTCAGAAAACTGGATTTATTTAGCCCATAACTTATTGGTGCTTGGACAAGATACATTTAAAAAAAGACGTTTTAAAAATAAAAGAGCAATCAGAATGTACTAGATTATGCTTTGATTAGTCTTATATAAGTGATATTGGACACTGACTCAGTCGGACATGATTTGGGAGCTCCCTTCTTATGTAAGTGATAATAAGTGATAATGTATAATGACCCAGAAAGGAAAAATTAGGAGCGGTATCTTATATGAGTGATATTGTTTATTGACTGAGTGAAACACGATTTGGGAGCCCGAGTTCGATGCCCGGTGGAGGCACATGCCCAGTTGTTTAGATCCTACTTTAAACTGTAGGTCCAGTCCCGATTAGTTTTTCTGTGCAAAAAGTGGACTTAAAACAACAATTCAAACCAACAAATGATTTGGGAGCGCCCTTCTTATGTAAGTAATATCTAGGCTGTTCGGGGAAAAAGGACTTCAGTCAAAAATTGCAATTTTACAGCAGACATTTGTTTCTATTCTTTTAATAGCAAACATTACAAACATGATATACATGTGGGATCATCACTGTTTGGAATCGTTACAAATGCCCAAAATAAAATTATAATATTTTCTTTAATTGATTCAGTACGACTTAAAATTAGCTTGTGACTCATATGGCTTTTCCCGAACACCGTAGATATATACCCTTCACTGATTCAGTAAGTCAGATCTGAACTACATGTAAAATTTCACCCATACCTTCACAATCCTCCTAAGTAAACGAAGGAGCCGTAATATAGGGCGAGCGAAAAGTTACGGGACTCAACTGAGATTTTTTTCCATAGCTATTTATTTATAAATTCAACAGATTGAAATATGCACAATGTAGGATGGATGTATCTTCCTGTATTCAATAATATGTCTTGTTCCTGAAATTTTCTATTTATTGTTATTGTTATTATTACTACTATTAACATAGATCTTAGTGCGATATTAAGAAAGATAAGATAATGAAGAAAACAATTGCACAAAATGAAATCCTGTACAGGATCATCGGGATACAGTCTTCTCCACTTTTCCACACACAAAGTATAGGTCTTCAGCTCAAAAAGCAACACGCTTCTCGCGATTAAAAACCATCTTGCACTGCGCGGTCAACAAACAGCCACTTCTGCAGTTGCTTTCAAAATAGGCTCGTCCGCTTCCCAAGGGTTGTCCAAACAAGCCGTGCGCTTTTGGTCTTACGGAACGGAACCAAAGTTTGAAAATATTTTTTTCAACTTTCAGTTAGTCGCTCACCCTGTATATCCATATTATTTATTGAGTATTCAGTAGCTATTGGAGGGATCTTTCAGCTTGCCAAACATTATCTTTGAGTATATCAACAGTTGAGTGTATTGAAAATCCATTTCTGCAAGGCGCAAAATTCACAAAATTTGCGAGAGCATCTCCTGTTTGCGGAAACACTTCAACGTATTAAAAATGTGGGGGAAAGCTTACAAAAAAGTGAAAAATTAGCACGAAAAGACACCGCAACTCTGGTGATGGTTTCCTTAACCTCGTAACAAGTCAGCAGCCAACACTTTACTGCCAAATCCCGTAGGATAAACACAAGAGCCCGGCGCCGGCGTATCCAATTTCCTACAAGGGCGGTCCGAAACAGCGAGAAATGTAAAGTTAGTTTTAACGGCACGTTTCGTTCGAATTCTAATGTGTTTCGAACTATTTTCCGTTCATTAAGAAACGGCTGATGTTTGCCAATGAGGAAGTTCCCTCTTCGTCTTTGGCTTCTAGCGCAGAACCGGAATTCATTAAAATGCAACTCCAACAGACTTTGCGAGCATCTGATTTCGACAGTTTAAATCTATCGAAAGCGCTCTTAAAGGTCTCCAAAGGACGCACAGATAGGAGGCACGAGATGTTGTTCTTCCACAAAGGACGGGCAGGAAATTGAGTCTAGGAGGACAGGGAGAAAAGAAATCTTGATAAAATGCTACCAAGATAGAAATCAGGAGAGGGAGGTTGTAGGAAGAATGGGCAAGAGTCATCTTCCTGCCTTTCCTCCTGCTTTATTTGGGTTGAGACGAGACTTGTCTAGGTCTCGGTGTTGGTTGTTAAGTCTAGGTTCAGGACAGAAATCTTACTTCCAAATTGTTCCAGAACTTTTATCTTTCTTGCGTGAGTGGCTTTTTGATTCTTGGGGGGTGTAAGGGGCGACTATCAACCTCCCTTCGACGTACTATACCCTGGTGTAGCGGGTAGCACGTCACAATACGACACAAGAGGTCCCGGATTCGAGACCTGGGTGTTTGTGAGTGTCCTTTCATCGACTTCATCACACGTCGTCGCGATTGGCCAAGGGTGGCAGAAAAGCGACACTAAATAACAATAATCAAATCCAAATTAAACGTATGCTCTCTCCCGGGAATCTCTGGAGCTAACGAAAGCAAGAAGTGACTCGAGAGGGCTCGACCAATGAACACGTGAGAGGGAATGGGATTACGTAGAGGGGGCAAAGCGATTGCAGCTACCAGGTTTTTTGCAAGCAGCGTGTACTGTTCCGCTCCGCCCACTCGCTTTCCCCCTTTCTCTATCGTTATGCGCAACCTTGCTCCACAGATTCCTGGGATAGAGCCCACCCTGGACTGAAATTTGCAGACTAAAGAGGCTCTGACGCCTGGATCTACAGCCAGTATAATCCTCTGTGGGACTTGTCCTCTGTCGCGATTAGCCAAATGTGGCAGAAAAGCGACGTAAATAATTTAAACGATTCTGACTCTTGGGCTAATCATTAAGACTAATTAGCATGAAGAGACAAACACAACGACACATCAGTAAACATAATGATTTTTAAATAATTACAAAAATAAAAATGAAACTGTCGAAAAGTAAAAAAATACAAGAAAAATAAAATTTCAAAATTTGCTAAAAGCTCGATTGAAAGCAAAACTACTCGAAACATTGGTTATAAAAATTTACTGAAGTTTTGTTGAAGAAAGGAAAAAATAACGCTTTGATTCTAAAATCTCTTAAAATTTACTACAACATCGTTTGAAAGAAATACTTGCGAGCCTCCCTAATGGCTTAGCGGTAACTCTGCCGCCTTTTATCCAAAGGGTCCCGCGTTCGATACTCAGTGGAGGCACGTCGTAGTTCCGATCCCACTTTAAACTGTAGGACCAGTCCCGATTAGCCTATGTGTGCATAAAGTGGACTTAAAAACAAACAAAACTAAAGAAAGCCTAGAAAATTTCTCGATATAGGTCTCGTTTCAATGAGTAAATATCTACTATTCTCTACGTACAAAGTTTGAAATTATAGTATCGGTTCCAACGTACCCCATTAAGCATTGCTATGGCTCTATATAACTGCTCCATAATGGATGCTAGAGAAGAACTTTCTCTTTGGAGAAGCAAAAGTATTGTTTCGTCTATCTCTTACTTAGCTCATTGGAGATAAAACCGGGACAATCTTAGTTCTAATCCCGTAAGAAAATCCCCATATTTTTCTTGCAAGAATTAAGTGCGCACCTACCTTAATACATTTTCCTGCCTTTGCTCCTTTGTACAAAGATCGTTCTGCTTCTCGTTTCGCGTAAAAGCTAACAGAAAAGAAACAAAAATGAAAAGAAATGGAAGGAGGGGAAATAATCATGAATCAAGTAAAGCAAAGATGCAAAGAAACTGATGCTTTTTTTTTTTGGAAGAGATGCTTACCGCTCTCTCGGTGGTAATGTCTTATCTGCGATGAAGCAAAGAAAACAACCATTTTGGATCTCTCTAAGAAAGAAAAGAAGCACAAAAAAAATATTCTTTTGAGGAACCTTCTGAAAACGATACTAAGAACCTGGCTGTTTTGTGTGTAGTGGTAGCGGGTGGGGGGCCGGGGAGTGAGGGGGGCTGGGAGGGGCGCAAAGCAGCGGAAAAAGGATATTCAAAAAGCTCTTGCTGGTGCTTAAGTCGTAAGTCCGCGTTTTCCTCTCTCTCAGAAATCCTTCACAAAGGAAATGTTATGCGTCAACCCCCCTTCCCCCAGTTCCCCCTCCCCGAATGTACGTCTGGAAAGCGAGACGCATCTGAAATTGTCTCTGTGGGACGAATAGAACAAATCTGAGCAGGACAGACAAGGGGGCTGTTGTCAATGTTGCTCTTCCTTACGTGTGTCTATCTCCACATCGATACATCAGCGAATTCTAAATAGACATCTATATTTGACGCTTGGATAAATTCACGCACACACTTCTTCGAATATTTCATACGTAAACATTGTATTTTACGCTCCAGATAGGACCACGATTTTCCCATTAAATGTAGTAAAAGTGCCCACCTTTTTAGATGCATTTAGCGTCGCTTATCTTCCACTCTACTAATCGTGACGATGGTGATGAAAATGAAGACACACTTACAAAGAACACCCATGCATAGGCCGGGAATCACACCCACCAACCTTGGCGTCGTAGTGCTAACCACTCCGCCACAGAGATCGGCGCAAATCTAATCGACGAACTGAAATAGTACCACACAGATGAATTTAACTTTTACACAAATTACGATTAACAATATTTATCGTTCATATTATGCATACGTTTCTAGACATTTTTCCCAACTGGAATAAACTTAATCAAGGATTCCAAGTTGAAATCCACTTTTTGCGCAGATGGGCTAATCGGGACCAAACTATAGTATAAACTATAATTTATATGTAGACGTTGTGAGCCACTACCGAGGTTCGAACACGGAAACCCTTTATTACAAGGCGTAGCGATTACACTACGTCAACACCTTTCTTACATAAAACATACCCAATACCTGTCGATTAAGAACTAAGACTCTTTCAATTATTTTAAATATTTTTTATTTTAAATAGAAATGAAATAGCGCCCATGAAACTGAAAAATTCGAAAAAAATTAATGAATTGTTGCATATTTTTTAAACATTTGATGACTTTAAATATTTCCTAAAATTTGAAATATTTTATTAGATTAGAATACAGGGTTCGTTTTTACCAGGCGTGTTCCAGTCACATTGGGCCCTATAGGAAACAACCCTCGCCTCCAAATAATAAGGAAGCTGTCCATAACTGAAAAATACTACAAGATGAAATCTAATTCTATCTAATATAACTGTGGGGGTAAAACACCCCTAGCATTCCTAGGGGTGGGGTGGGAAGGGGGTGCCATGTAAAAATAATCGAAAACGACCTATCTGTGTGGAATCCTTAGTTTTCGGGGTCGCCAAGATGAATAGTGACACTACGAATGCCGTTCAACTCCAAGTTCATCACCTATCGGCATGGGGGGGGGGAGAGGGGGTGAAAAATAAAATGTCAGAAATGGCCTACATTAGTGTCGAATCTATAGTTTTCGGAGTCGCTAAGCTAATTGGTGACATTCACTCTAATAAGTACTGCGGAGTGGATTTAAGATCGCCATGTTTCTCCCACGGACAACTTTAATAGAGGATTGGGATACATAAATACTCGAGCTATGCTGGACAATCAGCTAGTATATGATAAAAATGGAAAGTGTAGGTTTTTGAATACGGAATCGTACTGTAAGTCTTCTCTTCACACGTACCTGTAGCAAATGTGATTAATATGACAATTAACACACAGTTACGAGGACTGTAATGAAGAAAAATAATGCAAACATTCGGTTGTAACATTGAGAATTCAGTTGGTAAAAGCGTTCAAATCACCCAGAACGTTCATGCCGCATTGAATCATTTGCCCATTAGGAACGACAATTTGGTTCTCATCTTTCCCCATGACGAAAGCTATCAAAAACGCACGAGAGATTTATTTTCGCGACTGCGAATAAGCCGCTGTATTCATGCGAAACGATTGCCCCATTGTTCCGAGAAAATTCCGCCAGCATTTTGTTGAATTGCTGAAATATGCACATGCAGATATATACGTGGGTAAAACTGGCAGTTTTAGCCCATGGCGATTTCAGTTCGCGATTTCAGTCCGCAACCTCGTCCAGACGAGTCCGTCACAAAGGACTGTCTACCGCGGACAGCGTGGTTTAATATCCGACTCAGCATTAAACACTAATGAAGTGTGTTCCTTAATTAGCGAAAATGAAGAGGAATAATGGGTCTCCCTGTCGTATCGGTGCGACGCTACCCAAACGGACATAGCCTGCGCATTTTACGTATGGCGATTTTAATAGGACGGCGTGGTGATGTATGTTGGCCAAACAGAAAGGAGGGAGGGGGAGGGAAAAAGTATCCGTGGACCATCAGTAAACTTGTTTGTTAATTACTGCGAGGTTTTTCCAAGCTTGGAATGAAGGAATTCCATTACACTGTCGTTGATTGAAATCCCCCCCATGGAGGTATAGCACGCGGGACACTGCTACTGTCAACCGGCATGCAGTGAAATGCAATATGCAAATCGAGTTATGTCTCCTCTTTCGAGAGTATAATCGATATAAATATCGATAAATGCTTGTTTCTCTCTGTTGTGACGTTTGGTCTACTTATCAAGGACCTTTTCAAAACCTCTTTTTCGTTTTCAAGCAATCATTCGCTACAGCGTTTATAAATTCATTGCTCAATCATCGAGTGAATAATTCGATTATTTTTTTCACTTCGATTATTCGGATATGAAGTTGCTGGTCTAAACCGGCTGCTGAAAAGAACCAAAATAATTGAGGGATATACATGAACTTGAAAGTATAAATCTATGGAGTGTTCGGGAGGGGTTGGTGGGGGTCATACCCCATATCTCTTGTACCCAGATATCATAAAAGGAACGAATACATGAAAATATGACAAAATATAGGAGTGTCTTGAAACGTATACGAATGCACATTCCACCTTATTGCCAAATCAACGCTCACGGAGAAAAAAAGGAATGAGTCTGACGTGCAGTTATATTCTGTGTGCAAGCAGGGGCGTAGTGGCTTACAAGTAGGGTCCTGGTAGCATGGCAAATGGGGTCCCAGCCCTAATACAAAATCCGACATAGGTCAGTGCAATGTTCTTCAGGAATATTATTGAGATGGAGGGGGGATAATTTAATTGGCTTGTAAATGCTATATTTTCTTAACAATTACCGGCATATATTTCCAATTACTGTAAAATTACAATCTTTTTGTTCCTTACAAAGTATACAATTTGCATTTTTTCTGCTAAACTATGGTTTACCAAGATTATTAGTGGTAATGTTTTTGGTCTATAATTGTTACACGCACTTTATACGATAACTGGCAACTGACTTAAAAATGTATATTTTCTACAATTTTGCTTTCTGGATAGTACATCCCTTGTTGGGACCAATGGGGCAAATGCCCAGTACTCCCCTGCATGTAAGAGTTACGTGACTTTATATTGTCACGTACAAAAAGCTCAATTTATCTCATGGTCTAGCAATCGTGCGTCTAGTTCTAAATATTGAACACATTACCGAATCTAGAACATGCATAAATATCAAACGCGAAAAGGTCTCTTTTTACCAACAGCTGTGGCAATTAGCATGAATCAATGCAATCGAAATTAATTTACGTTCATTAATTATAACAAAGCAAACAAGGCAGTGTTGTAGTTGTCAAGGTAACTGTGACATGAATATTTGTTTCGCATGCACGCACGTAACCACCACAAGTACAGTAATTAAGCACCAAAAGGTAGGTGTTATTGTAAATTACGAATCTATCGGGTTTGCTAAATATAGTTACAGAGTTACAGAGGTGAAAGGGAAAATGGATATTGATCAAGTGAAATTAATACTTGTCTTATTCTGAAAGTTCCTTTAACGTAACCAAACAGTAATTCGAGTTACGAACATATCCTTGTAAAATTATTTTGAATAGCGTTCTTCCAATCTAAGGTGTAGTAGATTATCATTGGTAGTTGGTTGATTTGTCCACTTTATGCACTAATTTGGACTGGACCTACAGTTTAAAGTGAGATCCGAACCACTTGTGCCTCCACCGGGTATCGAACCCGGGACCCCTTGATTACAAGGCGACGACGCTACCACTGCGCCATCGGGGAGGCCCTGTAGTAGATTATCATGTTACATTGAATACACTCTCCTTTTTCTATTGTAAGATTAAATTCATTCATTGGTTGGTTTGTTTTACTTCCCTTCTCTGCCATTTTTGACTAATCGTGAAGTTGAGGATGAGTTATGATATGATAAAATTAATGACGGGACATTCACAAAGAACATGCATGCCCAGATTGGGATTCGGAACCGTGACACCTGGCGTCGTGCTGTGCGAACCACAGCGTCACGGAGGTCGGCTTTTCACGTAGAAATTAAAATGCATCAAAATCGAGGCTGATGCATTTTAATGCATCAACTGACACAGTTAAATGTATCATCGTGTTATTCTCTTCTTTTGATATCTTTGGGAAGATCTTCTCAGATCTTCCCAATTGATGCATTCTAGTGATAAAAGTACCTTTTATGCATTTCCGTGTGTATTTTGGCACACTTAAAAGTGCATCATTTGCAGCTTATGCATGTCAATGTGTTATTGGAGTCAACATGTGTGTTAATTGACACATTTCGGGTTCTTGTGCGATGTTGGATTTTAAACTTATTTTTAGAGCAAAATACACTTGGCGTTGTCGGCGGACAGAAGAGATTTTCAATTTTCAGTTTCTTTTATCTCCATAAGAGAACCGGCGATGATGAGTAGATGAGACTACCAGCATAGAAACAGAGGCAGGATTCAAACCCAGAATTTCTGGCATCGTATCCAATCCGAGACAAGAGATGTTATTTAAGTCACATGGTTTAATTGAGAAAAATTGGAAAACTTTGCGTACAAAACTAAACACCACTCCCTCACCTGGATTTGAAGCCAAGGGTATGCTGACATGTCACGGTGGTTGTTGCTGGAAAGAGCAAAGGAATTCTAGCTAACAGTTCCATAATTAGTTACAGGATCCCCCTTATAAGACGGATGGCGCCATCAGGGGGGCAGAGCCTATTAATGATGATGAAAAGTATCCTCAGTCAAATAAGAATGTCCCAAAGTTATTATCCATAAGGATAATTAGAACGGAACAGCGGTCGCGTGGTTGAGGGTTGTGCATCATTGGTGAATTTCCACCACGAGAGAGAGAAAGAGACTTACCTCAACCCACTGTGGTATCCAATCATCCACTTCCACCTTTCGGTTCATTAGTACAACTAACAAACCGCCACCCTTCCCCCCCGCTCATCAGTTACCATACCCATCAAAACCCTTGTTCCCCATCCGCCTACACCCGTCTCCCTTACATCATTAAGTAGGCATGTCCAGAGACTTACAGCATCGGCATATCTTTTTTCATCCATCGCTTCGGAAGCCACAGAACGACACCAATTACAAACACGAATCCACGTGACAGACAGCAAATCAAAACACCTATCATGGGTGTGTTAAGGGACAAAAACAGGGCGTTCTCCGTCCAGTAAACGAAGAGACACACGAAAAAAACAAACAAGGATAATTATCGGAACGAGCATAGAGCAAGAGTAACAAGCAAGAGTCTGGCTTGGCCTCATTAAGCCACAGCAGCCTGCTATAAATTGCCATAGTTTCGTCAGAAAAGGCAGGAGCCATATTCTCGTATCTCACTCGAAATGATACCAGAGGCGTTAAGTTTCCATATTCCTGACGTACTTTTCCGATCTTTAATGAACCTTTCTGGCAGCCAGCGTTGCTCTGTTGAACGCTAATAAATTGAGGCGGGCGTCTGGGAGATAAGAAGTGGTTTGCCTCCGACGTGGGCTTTGCATGTAATAGAGTAGTCAAGAAAAATGTCCCCCTTGTGTTCGACAACATGAATACGACTAACTGGCGCTAAGAAATTGGACATCAAGGGCGTGTTCGTCTCAGAGTGAGAAGCAAAAAAGATAGAAAAATAAAATGAACGAAACTAAGGACATGGGAAGTGTCAATGTTCTTCTTGTCACGTGTGCGACCTCGTGAGAAACCAAGTTACTGTTCAGAACATCACACATGAAAAACAACGTTTGTAGGATTTAATCAAACCTCATACACTCTATTGTCGCCAGACTATTTAGTCCTTTATCAATTCCCACCTTCTGATGGCGAATAAAACAAAACACCGATTTTCGGTTACGAGTTAAAAGTTGGCAACCAGGTAGGTTCCAGGCCCTGAAGCCAGAGGTCAGTAAAGTTCCGGGGCTTCGAGTCGGCAGCCTAGTAAGTTCTCAAGGCTCGAGTCGGCGGCCAGATAGGTTCGGGAGACTAGAATCTGTCGAGGCAAGTTCCGGAGCCTCGAGTCAGCAACCAGTTAAGTTCCGGAGCCTCGAATCTTCGACCAGATTATTTCCGGAGCTTAAAGTCGGCGACCAGGTACGTTCCGGAGCCTCGAGTCGGCGACAAGATAAGTTCAGGAGCGTTGAATCGCCGACCAGATAAGTTCAGAAGCGTCGAATCGTCGACCAGATAAGTTCAGGAGACTCAAGTCGGCAACCACATATATTCAGGAGCTTCAAGTCGGAGACAAGATAAGTTCCGGAGCCTCTAGTTGGCCACAAGATACGTTCAGGAGCCTTGAGTCGACGACCAGATAAGTTCAGGAGCCTCGAGTCGGCGACCAGAAGTTCCGAATCCTCGAATCTGCGAAGAGATAATTTCCGGAGCTTAAAGTCTGCGACCAGATAAGTTCCGGAACCTCGAGTCGGAGACCAGATAAGTTCCAGAGCCTCGAATTTGCGACCAGATAATTTCCGGAGCTTAAAGTCGGCGACGAGATACGTTCCGGAGCCTTGAGTCGGGGACCAGTTAAGTTCAGGAGCTTCGAGTCGGGGACCAGTTAAGTTCCGGAACCTCGAGTCGGGGACCAGATAAGTTCCGGAGCCTCGAGTCGGCAACCACATATATTAAGGAGCGTCAAGTCGGTGACCACATAAGTTCCAGAGCCTTGAGTCGGCGAAAAGATAAGTTCAGGAGCCTCGAGGGTCAGCGACAAGACACGTTGGATCCTCGAGAATCGGAGACCAGATAAGTTCAGAAGCCTCGAGAGTCGGCGACCAGATACGTTCAGTTGCCTCGAGTGGGCTATCAGGTAAGTTCAGGAGCCTCGAGTCGGCAACCACATATATTCAGGAGCCTCAATTCGGCGACTAGATACGCCTTGTAATCAAGGAGTCCCGGGTTCGATAACCGTTGGAGGCACATAGTGTTTCGAGATCCCACTTCAAACTGTAGGTCCAGTCCCAATTAGCCTTATTGTGCATAAAGTGATCTTAAAACACCAAATCGGCGATCAGATATGTTTCGGAGCCTCGAATCTGCAACCAGATAATTTCCGGAGCTTCAAATCGACGACCAGATAAGTTTCGGAGCCTCGAGTAGGGGACAAGGTAAGTTCAGGAGCCTCGAGTCGGCGACCAGATAACTTCAGGAGCCTCGAGTGGGCCATCAGATAAGTTCAGGAGACTCGAGTCAACGACCAGATAAGTTCAGGAGCCTCGAGTCGGCGACCAGATAAGTTCAGGAGCCTCGAGTCGACGACAAGATAAGTTCAGGAACCCCGAATCTGCAAACAGATAATTCCTGGAGCTTAACGTCGGCGACCAGATAAGTTCCGGAGCCTCGTTTCGGCGACAAGTTAAGTGCAGGAGCCTCGAGAGTCGGCGACCAGATAAGTTCAGAAACCTCGAGAGTCGGCGACCAGATAAGTTCAGGAGCCTCGAGTCCTCGAGTCGGCAACCACATATATTAAGGAGCGTCAAGTCGGCTACCAGATCAGTTCCGGAGCCTTGAGTCGGCGTAAAGATAAGTTCAGGATCCTCGAGAGTCAGCGACAAGATAAGTTCGGGAGCCTCGAGAATCGGCGACCAGATAAGTTCTGTAGCCTGGAGTCGGCGACCAGGTAATTTCCAGAGCCTCTAGTAGGCGACCAGATAAGTTCCGGAGCCTCGAGTACGCGACCAGATTAAATTCTGGAGAAGCTTCCAATCTTTCAAGAGCTAATAAAGTATCTTCAAGAATATTATTTCTCGCAATTTCCAAATTTACTCAAGATCTCCTGTGGCCAACAGCTACAGAGAATCTTGTCATTTAGAAATATTCATATCCGATTCCGCCAAGTGAACAACTTTTGTAAAAATAAATATTGTAACTTAAAAAAGAGTTGAACCCGTACAATGGCGTTGGAATTCCGCGTTACGTAAGGTTGTCCCATGTTATTTTAGGCGTTCTCTCACGTCATTCAAGATAGACGTGCTCACGCACGAGCAGACACACAGCTTCGACCACGCAGCTCGACGACAAAAGTCACCAAACCCAATGATTCCTCCGGGCATCTTCCTTTTTCATTTTTTAAAGCGCTTTCTTCCCGAAATCATCAATCCTGCTCTCTCGGGCGCATCTGTCCGTTGCTACGTCACAACAGATGTCCGACTTCAGTGAATCAATGCTGCACGAATGGCTGCGACGAATCTCCCTCCCTCTGTGGCCCAGTAGCATTCAGGGCCCGCTCATCCGAAGGAAATTGACTTGTCGTCTTGATCCCGATTTTTGCTTAACTGCTCCCACTGGTAAATCTTCTTTGTCCGCAGGAATCAATCAAAGATGGTGTCTCCCCCTCCATTCCCAACCCTCTTCTTATTGCTCCATTCTGAGGATTTGAAAAGGATGTTCTATAATCTTTATTCTTGCTTCTTTCTTTTTATTCTTTGTCATCTTTCATTCTTTTGTGGCTTTCTGCGAGTATTCCGTTTCTAGTAATACCGACATGGAAATAACATGAGGTCTAGGAATACTTATAGCGCAACTATGAGGTTGCGGGATGCATATTGGCTCATCTCTTCAATTAAGAATATATTCAAAAATACGATGCAAGTAAATTTAATACGAAAACCGACCATGTCTTTACTATTTCGATTATTTGCGTCACTTTGTACCTGTATAGGTTAATAACGACGATCAGGCTAACCAATCCTCCAGGACAACTGCTCCCTAAACTCGTAGCGCCTCGTGCTGCCTACTTCAGCACAAACTCTTGCCACGGGTATAATTTCTTACGGTTACATGCCTTCAAATAACATTAAGTGGCAATTTTTACGATTTTATTTTCTTATTAGTGTAATACAGTCATATTTTCCGACTCGCCTCCGTTAACTGAAATGAGCTACAGGTAACAAACTCACTCCACTATCCACTGTTTTTTTAAATAGCCGGCGAAACCTTTCCCCACAAGTCAGACTGCCAGTTCTTTAACTTACCAACCAACAACTATTTTTTTGCAAAAATGTTCGTAAAACATTTTCCCTCTGTATTGTCTTACTTCCAAAGAACATTTTATGACAATGTTCAGCGACAGACATTTGCCATTATTTTTTCCGATTGTCTCCTGTTTCCAAGAACCATTTTATGACACTGTACCGCCTAAACATTTGCCTTTAGATTTTCTAATTATCTATTGGATTGATTTGGATTGATTTGTTGTTTTAAGTCCACTTTATGCACAGTAAGGGTAATCGGGACTGGACCTACAGTTTAAAATGGGATCCGAACCACCATGTGCCTCCACCGGGAATCGAACCCGGGACCCCTTGATTACAAGGCGACGACGCTACAACTGTGCCATCGGGGAGGCCCTCTAATTATCTATTGTTTACAAATGTTCCAAAGAATCATTTTATGACAGTGTTCCTCCTAAACATTTGCTTTTAGCATTTCCCATTATTCTCTGTTTTAAGATGTCCCAAAAAATCATTTCATGACACTGAACCTCCTAAACATTTGATTTTAGAACTTCTCATTATCCACTGTTCGTAAAAGTTCCAAAGAATCATTTTATGACTGTCCTTCCTAAACATTAAATTTAAAATTAAATTTTGCCTTTAAAATTTCACATTATCCACAGTTTAAGAAGTTCCAAAGAATCATTTTAAGGCACTGTTCCTCCCAAATATTGGCTTTATAAAACAATGCATGAGAAATTATAAAGTTCCACAGAACCACTTTTATTGAGATTTACGTTCAGAATTTCCGACTGCCAATTTTTTAAAAAAAGAAGTGTCAAAGAACCATGAAGCGACTGACAGTCAATCCGCCCACAGATTTATCTTAATGTCCAATTTTACACTTTATTGAGCACCACCTCAGTAAACAGTGGAGAACTAACTCTCTCTGTTCATGTGGAAGAGACAGAAAAAATCGCATTCTCTCATATCCAGCTGACGCTCACTTTGAGGTTTCCCCCACGATAGGATAACAGTGAGGGGTCCACAAGACTGGTGCCTTCGCTCTTGGACAATTTGCAACCATATCAACCTTTCAAACACAAATCTTTTGATGCAACCCCTATGGAATCCATTTCACCCTCTCTACCTCTTCCCTGGCAGTGGATGAGACTCTTTCAAAGGCCTGTTGATTGCTGATTTCCACCCCCTTCTTCATCCTGCCCCTTTCATCTTCTATATTGATCCATACAACTGGCCTTAATCAGTGATTAGTTATGCAAATCCGCCTTCGGAGATTCTGGGGCAAAGCGGTGGCCATTAACGAGGGAGTGGCATGGACAGAGATTTTAGTTCTGCGGCCATCGAAGAGGAGAAGACTCAAGTGCTTGTTTGAGGTTTCGAGATGATAATTTCCAGGTTTCCTCAAGCAATTTCCATCGGATTGTTATTACATCTTCTCCTTCAATTTGTGACTGCCAAACTGGAAAAGGCATCTTGTGAATGCTTTCAAAGCTGCGATTCGTAATTTTAGTAATCTTAAGCAGGAGTTTATCCAGAATGTTCAATCTGGGAGGAGGTAAATTCGTATTTTTAGGATGTAAAGGTAAATTTCGAGCACAAATGACCAAACATTGGGCCCTTGTGAAAAATGTTATGGGGTGTTGAGGAAATCTGGAGGGAGTGGTGTTATGGGAATCTTTGGGGTATGTGGGCAAATCGCTGATCTTAAACTTCAGATGTAGTGTACGTATATGCTCAATTATTCTCAGAAGAAATTGCTCGCCTACGTGACGTAGTGGTCAGCGTAACGCGCTTGGAAGTTAGTGTGTCCAGTTTTTAACCTTGTGTAAAGTACTGTCTTTTTTTTATCCATCTTGTTTCGTCAGTTCATCCCTCATCGTCGCTATTTACCATAGAGATAGAAAAGCGACATTAAATAATCTAAGCAAGAAGAACAATTTGAACAAATTTTCTCAAACTTGCGGAATTCTTTTGAAAACAATTCGTCATGCGAGAACCAGAGGGACATAACTACAATTTATCAAATTTACAGAAGAGAGGAAAAACAACGTGGTCTTAGGAACATGCTGTTAAACCGGAGATGCGTGACTCCACCTTACCGCTAAGGATTAGAAGAGGACATATTTCGATCTGACTGCAAAGAGATCTTCAGATGAGTAAATTTAAACAAACCTGAATACAGCATTGTTGAAGCTACGTTTCCCTGGTTCTCATACGACGAACTATTTCAGGTACCAGAATACTACGCTATGTTCTTTTCATCAATTTGTCATACACTGTCTGTTTTTCAAAAGACACTCTCACTGATTGAAAGCCTAGAAAGAGTTGACTCGCTCAACATCAATGTTTATATCCAGAAGTATGGTTTATTTTAATTTATGTTATTCAGCGACGCTTTTCTTCAGCTTTAAGCTAATCGTGACGATGCGGACAAGTGATAAGATGAAATTGGTGAAGAGACCACTCATTCCTACGCTGGGATTCGAAACAGGCATCTCTGGTGTCGTAGCGGGTTGTACTTAATCACTATTCAGAACTTTGGTTTTTGGACTTAACACAACATTCTCTTCCACACAGTCTAGAGTGCTTTTTATACCCCATTTCCCGTTGCGTAATCTTCGTTCCTGCATTAAACTTTGTGCAATTTGCTAGCCACTGTGCCTTTTAATTAATAATTCCAGTTTGAAACCCACGAGGACACAAAATTTTGGTATCTCCGGTTTACGGTTTTTTATTTCAGAGCGTACTGAAAATCTCGTGCTTTGTAGGAATACCATTTATCTATTATTCACGATTAGATAATGAAATTGTTGCGAACAATGATAAAACGTTACTTGGATAAAACAAATGTGGTTTGCATTGCGATCTATTGCAAAAGACTATGAACTGTGAATTCTAGGATCCAGGGAATTCCACAGCCTCAGCATACATTCTCGTTTTATATTTTTATGTTGAAGTATTGTAACGGCACGCTGACATAAATACTGAACTAGATTATGTTGTACCATGAGTGTAAAGTTTCAAATATGCTGTACAAGTGTACACATGAAAGCCACTTCTCTCAGAGGCATTTCTGAAGGCTGGTGTTTTTCAGTGCTGGCCGCTTTAAGCTCACATATTCCTACAAATCCACAGATTATCCTCGTATTCATCATGAGGAGGGAACATCTATTAAACTTGAGCCTAATTAAAATTAGGTTTTTCACCGAGGCTTCATTTGTCTTGTTCGTTTAGTCCCTTGTTTTAACAATTCATATTTAGGGATTTCCCCCCCTTTTTTTTTTACCAAAAAACCTCTGACATTTATTTTGAGTAAGAGAACAAAGGCAGGAGGGATTGAAAGGAAAAAAGAGGAGGGATTATTTAAGGTCATGTTGTTCGCGGATTTAACGCATAAACGTACCTCATGGGCATCACATAATCAGTATTTTTAGGATACAGCGTGCTCTTTTTGTGTTTTTTTGTTATTTGCTAGCCATTTGGAATTGAAGGGAAGGAATGTAAAAAAACATACCTCCCCCCTCTGGTTGTGACGGCACCGGAACTTGATAATTAAATTTTTACTCCGATATCGAGATATGTAAACAGGTATTCACAATAACAGTGGCTGAAATATGTACAAAACATCTACAACGACACGTGGTGTTGGAATGGATTTTTTTTTTACATATCTTCAATTTGTAGATACGAAATGTGGCTGTGACAGACAATATTTACTTAGCAACATTTCAGGTAAGGATGCTTCTTAGTAAATGTAATGTTTGTAGAATGGATTATAATACTCTAGTATACAAGGCTGCATACGTTATAAGGATGACACGTAAACCAATGGTAAGAAGACATAAAAATGCATCTCCATTATCTGTTACAACAAAGCATCCTCATTTCACACAATATATCCGAGGTATACTTTCTGCTGAATTAAAGAAGACAAGCCAATAGCCCGAACAAACGTGCCACACAACTGAAGAAACATTTCTGACCACACTGTAAACTTTTAGTGCTCAAACGTTATTAACGGTGAAGTAATTTCAATTATATTTGTCATGCATCCTAATAGATGAACAAATGTCCAAATGCATCTGAAGGTTACCTAAACAGGTAAAATACAATTTGATACAACACACAATTTGAAGAGAAAGCAACATATCAATTTTGTACTTACGTGAAAGGTGAAACCTCCACTACTCGCTACGTTGAAACAAGAAGGAATTTCTTACCTGAAAAGATAAAGTAGAGTAAGAAAATAATCGAAATATTACAGAATATACAATCTGCTCACATCTAATTAATACAGTGGGAAGGAAACTGTTGTGTGATGGTGGTTCTGTGAAATACTTATACTTAGCATCAAAATGAACTAAGTGAATGAAAATTATCACTTTTTTACACATCTATTTCATTCACTTTATATCATTCTCAGATTGATACATTAAATAGAAAACATGTCTTATGATTTCCTCCATAGAAAATATGAACTTTCCTTCTGACCTCTTTTCGAAAGTTGGCTCTAAGTTCGAAAGTGCCAAAAAGAAAAAAAATATATTAACAGTTCACTGTCACCTTGAATGGTACATATAATCGGTTGTATTATCCTGGAAATTCGCATTTGAATTATTCCCCCGTAAAAGGAAAGGTGCGACGGAAAGAGGGAAGCTGTGACGGAAAGAGGGAAGTTGCGACGGAAAGAGGGAAGCTGCAACGGTAAGAGGGAAGTTGCGACGGAGAGAGAGAAGTTGCGACGGAGAGAGAGAAGTTGCGACTGTGAGACTGAAGGTGCGACGGGAAGAGGGAAGCTGAGAAGGGAAGAGGGAAGCTGCTACGGAAAGAGGGAAGCTGCGACGGAAAGAGGGAAATTACGGCGGAATGAAGGAAGTTGAGACGGAAAGAGGGAAGTTGCGACGGTAAGATGGAGTTTTCGACGGAAAGAAGGGATGTTATTGGTTCATGTGAGTGGTGCGTTTTACCATCATTTCAAGTATCGGATGTGGTGGGAGGGGGGAGATAGGTGGCTATAATATCTCACCAACCACTGAATATTCACTATTTGATGTACAGATTACAAGTGGTAGAAACTTGTTAAACAATACTCATTTAAGTTCAGATATTTGTTCGATTACAACTTTGCATTGTAGATCCCAAAACACGAGTGCTAAAATATGGCTATCTTGCATGAACTTGCCGGGAGTAAAAAAAAACAAAAATGTAAAGTTGTATCGAATGACCTTGTGACAAGGGTCAAGCAATTTGTCGATAAGTTCTCACACCCCTGCAGTGCGAGTCGTTTACATGCAAGACAAACATATATAAACATACACGGTGCTCCAGCAGATCTGCATGTGTTTAAGGGCCCTTGTCTGTCGCTTTCCAAGGTTTTATGACACCCTTGCGCATGCAAAAGGATCGTGATTGGGCTCCGAATGGGGCGTGGTCACGTGACCTTTTCCCTCCGCAATTCACGCCAAGGAAACAGAAAAGGTGAAGGGGGAAATTTGTAATGAAAAAGAATCAAGATTAGATGTCAGGGTTGCCAGATCAATTATTTTGACAATCTTGCGAATAATAGGATCAGGAACGGTCCACTGAAGTTTTGACAAGCACAGAAATTCAGGTTTGCAAAATGAACGACAGTGTTGCCACCCACGTTTTAGTTGTAAGCGTTGCCATATTTCAGTCTATATTCGAAGAAACTTCTGATTATGTTTTGTAACTGTAAGGCAGATGATATTGTACCGTGATCCATGACCTACCACAGATAACATGCATATAAGAAGGTACCTGTACGGGCCTGATGTGGGTGGTTAGCATAACGCACTACCACGCCAGGGTTTCCGGGTTTGAACTAAAATAAACCAAATCAATCAGTTACTAAAATTGATTGCTAGGAGCTCTAAACGTTGCCCTCCTAACCTAACCACATATTCATTATTAGAACTAAGCGGAATTTAAAGGTTAGGAATCAGTGGCGTGCCCAGGCCATTCGAACGGAGGGGGGGGGGTACGTATACTTTTTGTAGTAAGTCCTTATTTTGTCATCTTTTCCTGCCTCTTACATTCTTCTTTTTTAGGAATACTTGGCCAAAGGTGGGGATGACCCCACCAACCTCCCTTTGGCACGCTACTGTTGGGAATTGTTAGGTTAGGACATTCTACAGCGAGATCAACAATGGGTGGATCTTTACACTGAAAGACGCCCAATACCACCACGTAGCTAAGCACGGGAACTTTAACATTTGAACAGAACGTCTGGAGTGTTTAGGCAAATCACCTTAAGCATATAACGTGGCTCCATTACCAGGATAATTGCCGTTACTTAATGTTGCAGAAATTCTTCTGCCGTTTTATGACCCTAGCTTATACTGTGGTGAAAGACCAAAGCTATATTTCTCCCTAAGCCCACTGGTGCGATGGTTATTGCGGGTGTCAGAATTTCAACGACCTTTTTTTTTTCCATAGCGGCCAAGAAGGATGGAGATTCTTCATGCACCAACCAACTTGGTTACTAATCTCCATTATTAGGAGAAATAAAATTCTCACTTGCACAAGAGAAGGAAATAAAAGTAATCGTTGCGCACGGGGTAACCACACACAGCAAGCCTGTGTGTTTATCCTGGTCGAAAATTTTCTATTTTGGTCCGCACTTGCAGTAAATAAAATCGCAGGCATTGCACAACCCAGCTTTAGCTTGCGAACTAATTAACATGGCATTATCTTACAGATGCAGCATGTTACAATGCTGTTAAGAGTTAATTGCCTTTCGACCAATGAGAACAGTCGTTTCTGTATCTTATCAAGATGTTTCAGAGAGCTTTGAACTCGAAGTCTGGATTTGAAGATGGCTCAGGACCTATTGGGAAGAATCTTCGAAATCCTTGCTGCTCATAAAACTTTACCTCCCGACCAGGTTGCAGAGGGCTTCTTTATAAATAGATCGACATTGTAAACGATCTCCCGTTTCGATAGAGAATTGTTTGTAAGACAAGCTCCAGGCAGGTCGCCTTTTTTATGGCAATGTAATCATGCATTGATTGCGACGACTTGGGCTAAAACCGATGGATCATATCGATACCTGAATAATTGAGATAACGATTTCTCATCGCGTGCAATAAAGGCAACCTTTCGGCAGCCATAAAACTGGTGGATCATGGATGAAATGAAGAGGGAAAAAAAGAGGCTATAGAAGCACGGGAACCAGGGTTGTTAAAAAATACAAGAATTTTAAATAAATTCAATTCCGGTCCAGGAGAGAAAATCAGTAAGCGTAAATGTGTTATGGACCGTAAAGAACCTTTTTATGTTTAAACTATTTCAATTTGGTCCAGGAACCTTTCTTCCTGACCAATTTAAACACGGTCCACACACCTTTTCTCCGGATAAATTTAAATGCGGTACAGGAACTTTTTCTTCCGGATCAATTTAATACGGTACAGGAACCTTTTTTTCGTATCAATTTAAATACGATACAAGAACATTTTTTCCGTATCAATTTAAATACGGTACAGGAACATTTTTTTCCGGATCAATTTAAATACGGTACAGGAACCTTTTCTTCGGGATCGATTTAAACACGGTACAGGGACATTTTTTTCGGATCTATTTTAATACAGTCCAGAATCCTTTTTTCCGGATCAATTTAAACACGGTCCACAAACATTTCTTCCGGATAAATTTAAATACAGTTCAGGGACCTTTTTTCCGTAACAATTTAATACGGTACAGGAACCTTTTTTCCGTATTAATTTAAAATACGATGCAGGAACATTTTTTTCCAGATCAATTTAAATACGGTCGAAGAACCTTTTCTTGCGGATCAATTTAAATACGGTACAGGAACATTTTTTCCGGATCAGTTTAAAAACGGTCCAAGAACCTTTTCTTGCGGATCAATTTAAATACGGTCCAGGAACATTTTTTCAGGATCAATTTCAATCCGGTCCAAGTTCCGTATTGAAATTAAACAATACGCAACTTGGACCGAATTTAAATTGTGCGAGAAAAAAAGGTTCCGGTCCTGTCGCGAAACCCAATAGAACCCATTAGAATTTATGGGTTTCTGAACCTTTAACAACCATGCTTGACGGAAACCTCAACAGTTTATCATTAATCAAGCAGGAAAGCCCGTTTCCGTAAGGTTGAATAAAAATGTCTGCAGCCACAACACTTTCCATTCAGCGGGTGAAGAGGATTAAGAAGGCATGAGGACTTGCTACCGCCAGCGCACCTGTCCTTCTGCGTTGTGATTTATTTAGAGCGCTCTTTTGTTTTTCTGCTTCACAGGCACTGCCAAGGTTTGGCTGTCACGGAGCGTAATTCATATGGAGACCTAAAATATTCATTGCGCCACTGAAAAGCTCTTTACAGTTATTGTGCGTTCTTGCTGAAGAATGGTACCAGAATTGTTGAAGCATTTTCAGTTATTCTTGCTGGATGTTACCTTGTCTAGTACCGCGAAGGGTTTATGGTGACAAGCTTATGATCTGAAGTCAAATGCCAGCCATTTGTGCTTGAAATATACCTTGTACTGTCGGGTAGGTGCTACTGTTGACCATGGGACATGCACAAGTACTCTAGCAAGAGTCTGGAGACAAAAGAAAATCGCCGTTGTTATGGCATCATTAAAACGCACCATAAGAATGCATATAATTTATATGCCTTCTTTTGGCAGACAACACCAGATAATATAAAACTCAAGATGTTATAACCGATGCAAGGCTATTCAGCCTACGCGTAAGGTTAAGAATTTCATTACTCTTGACTGTACAGTCACCAGCAATAAAAATGAGACGCGCACATCCTGTGGTGGGTGTGGTGGCTACTAGCTACGACGATAAGTTAGCCTTACTAGCAAAATCTTTAATGGCAGGTTCTGCCACAGACGCAGAGTTAGGCAACACACATAACGCCATGCACGGAAGCGAGCTCAATTTTTATTGGCGGTGACTATACCATCCACTATTCTTATACGTAAATAAATGTAACGTTCTTCCACATTTGATCTCGAAGGTAATCTTTACCTACAATGGCAATTGCAATACCCATAGCGGGCCTTCTCGATAGCGTAGTGGTTAGTCGCCTTCTGATCAAGGATTCCCGAGTTCGATTCCCGGTGGAGACACACTGGTTAGGATCCCTGCAGATCCAGTTCCGATTGTCGAATAGTGGTTATATTGCATAAAACTGTCTCAAACGTTGCTAAGAACCTAGCAAAATGCTGTGCAGAGGCGAACGGGTAAACAGAAATATGCATGTTTTAACTACATCCCTTGTATAAAGTACAAAACAACGATGAACAAAACATTTGGCCAGTTCTTGGTTTAAACGAAAAATGAACCTGGAATTAAGTCGAAAGAACTAATTGCCGCCAGCAAATTAACCGATTTCCGTGACTCATGGCTGTTAAAAGGGACTAATTTGTACTGCGTCATTTCCTACACGGAACGTTCATTGTAATACCAGCAGAGCCATTCTGCGCAATTTCCAACTGGTGCTATTTTGTGCGCTCTTGTGGATCACTACAGAATAAGGTTATTATTTTATTTGACTGTTTCCTTCCTTAAAGCATACGTCGTTTACAAATGCCTTCCTAGAGATTATTCCACTCAACAAGATTAGAATCGTTTCTACGAGTACATGGACTGATTAATTTGCTTTATTTTACTTCGCTTTTCTGCCACTTTTGGCTAGTCGCGGAGATGAGGATGAATGGTAATGAGATGAAACGTCAAGCACAGACACACAGACAGGACAAAGCACAACCCTCACTGGTTGAGAATGTCGGATGTCAGATCCTCGTTTCCCTGGAAACTGCAGTCCAAGGTGCACCGCGTGAATGAGAGTTTCATATTTGGGTGCCTGCAGAAAGGATCAACCATTTACACATCACTACCAGTACAAAGTTCTGAATAGTGAGCGAATTCAACTTATTCAGCTGTAAACAAAACATCACTTCCTTTTTGACAGGATATAAATATGTACATTACGTGCAACAAATTTTCTACAAGAAATATTCAAACTAAACTAATAACATACTTTGGATTTTTCTTTGTGTATGAACTACCGAGAAGACACCAACTTATTCTTGTTGAACGACGCGGTTCCTGCTTCACGAACAACTTTACATTTGGTAAATGTTAAATTACAAATGTAAATATTATTATTGAGGTGGGGGTTAATCATCTCTCGTATGGATGAAAATGTAGATGGTTGCTTGGGTCTCTGAGGGGAAGGGTTGGAAGAGAAATCCCTGGGCTTGCCCTGCTTCAGAACATGGCTAAACAATTGAGTTATTGCAAAGACAACTGTTAACATTTGGACAAAATATCACTATGTTGGGTGTCAGTAAAGTTGCAATGGTGTTATAAAACCCTAGGACTTAAGCTTCGTATCCACAAAAGGAGCAACAAATACAGACATGAGAATATTCAACCTTTAAGTGACAGTACATTACACAGTGACAATTGCCAGTAAGTTTCATGCAAGCACTGTGATACGTGTAATTTAAGAGTTTAATACAGAAGACAGTTACTCATAAATTCTGATAACAAACAAGAGCATTACCAAAAGTGCCTACAACATAAACATTTCAAGTGAAGCGATGTACTTTCATCTGAAAGGCGTACCTCGAGGATTGATTGACTGATTGATTTAGTTTATTTTACTTCGCGTTTTGTTCCTCTTGGCTAATTTGCGAAGATGGGGATGAGGGATGAAATGATGAAATTGATGAATGGACATTCACAAACAACCAAGCCCGACCAGGATTCGAACCCGGGACCCTTGGCGTACCTCGAGGAAGTCGTACGTTCGGTCACAGTTAGTTTTATTATAGTAAAGGTCGGTATTGCTGCTACAACCATATATCGTCGTCGTCGTCTTCTTCTTCTGAGAGAACCAAACCCAACAAGCCTAACCTAACCACCACAGATTATTTACTACCTCAAAAAGCTACCAGCCAATGGGAACGCTTGAAAAGGTTGTAGCAGCGATCACTACCTATAGTAAAAATGATCTTTACATTATCATAAGTGTTTTGATCCATGTTTGATACTTGAGACTATAACTCTTTCACAACAATGTAGAAGCATAGGCAAACGAAGCCGTAAACAAATGCAAGACACATGAACATGACACACGGCCGCAATTACATTCAATGCGGGGAAGTAACCCCCCACACATACACGAGCCAGAAAGAAATGACTGGCGCAGACTCTGGTTTCAGCACTTTATCAACGCCCCCCAGCGTTTCAATTCCCATTTATTGTCCGTGGGACTGCGCCTGGCCTAGAACCAACGCTGCTCGATTCTCCGTTGTTTTACGCCTCGCCGACTACCCCATTGTTCTCTGGAGAGACTTTACACGTTACACCAATCTATCCCTCCGCCTGTTCCCCCCTTTCTGCTTCCGTCTTCGCCATAAAAGCTGGACCGGATCGAACACCTTACCAAATTGCCGCCAGCTTCTATTTTTCTAATTCTGTGACATTACCTATTACCAACACGATTAGCGTGATGGGCTACCTTCAGCCCAGGCCATTGCTGCTAGTGGCTGAAAGGACCAGCGGCACCAAGGACCATTTGTCTTCCGGACTTGAGTGAGGGCTGCTGAGGAGAAAAGAGAGAGAGAGAGAGAGACCGGAGTTGCTCCGGAATTTCCGGGCCCTGCTACCGTTGATAAAGGCAGAAGAAGAGTATTGAAGCTTGAAGGCGTCGCGAGTTGGTCTTCTAAAGTGAACATGGTTATTCTTTACCTCCCGGAAACGCCCGGAAAGCGGGTTTCCTGCACTGAAGTGTTGGTAGAGAGGGTGCGAAGGTATTTCCAAGTTCTTCAGAACGCATCTTCAGTGTAGCAAACCTATTCTTTACACAGAATTGTTGCATATGTCTAACATGCAGATGCAGAACGAACAATGAGTGTTCCCCTTTTTTTGTACAGCATTCTTGAGTGTAACTTTTTTTCGCGGGGCATTGTTGTTGAAAACTAAATTATCAATCTTCTCTTTTAAAGAGCTTTGTTGAAGAAACCTATGAAGAATCTGAGTGTACGAATCCTCTCTTACACAAAGAGTTGTTCAAGAAAACATATTTCAGTTTACAACAAACTAAATTGTTGAAGAAATCGACGCTACAGAAGAATTTTCGAACGCTTGTCTTCAATACAACATTACACTACAATCTAAAGTTACGGGAACATCCACAAGAGACTCTAGTGAACATTTCTTTTCGTAAGTCCACTTTATGCTGAGATAGGCTAATCGGGACTGGACATACAGTTTAAAGTGGAATTCGTCCCACTGTGCGCCGACCTCCGTGGCAGACTGGTTAGCACAGCGGGCTTCGACGACATCAGGGATATCTGATGTTCTATGCGAATGTCCCTTCATCAATTTCATCATATCACCATCTTTGCGATTAGCCAAAAGTGGCAGAGAAGCGAAGTCAAATAAACCAAATCAATCAATCAACCACTGTGTCAAATCAGGACATCGAAGCCTGGAGATCTTGGTTACAAGGTAACACAGTTACTACTACGTTCTCGGGGACGTACAGTATCGAAAAATCCAACCACACAGATAAAACCAGAAGCGCGTCCTTTTTATATACAGCATTTCAAATTTGAAAAATCTTTTGCGGGAAATTCTTTCAAATTACCAGTCTTAAACACAGCATTGTTGTAGAAACCTAAGCAGCAAGAGGCCTGGAGAAATATTGGTGCAATATTTCACCGTATTTTATTAGGTGTGGTTGAAATTTGAGATGGTGGGTCTACATAGGAGTTTACAATACTTAGCTGAAAAATCGTCCCCTGTAACAGACTCTAATGGACGTGAAAGATAAATCGAACAGTTTGGCATCTGTTTTCACCCTCCCAACAGACACACCCTCGCAGGTGGTGGAATGCAAAGTACCAAGACAAATGATTTTTCATCTTCTCCCCCTTCTCACCCTAGCTAAAATAAACCCAGCACCCCTCACCTGGGGACTTGCAGTATATTTCGCCAAACGACCCGCCTGTGGGGGCAGGTCCACATTTTCTGTATAGAAGCCTCTTTTACGCGACACTCGTATACGGGGGACATTCCTGAAGACGAGTAGAGTGGCATAAAGTATAACTCCGCGGCATTTGCAAGTAAAATGGAGTATTGCAATTTTTCTAGCTTGGGGTAAAGTTCACTCAATTCTGTTGTCCTTTGTACCATTTTTCAAGTCCCCTTTTTAATAAGTCAAGCATCTTATTCGTGAGGACCTCGTAAGTTTTGTAATTAATGGAACAATTAGGAAACTGGAGGAAAGTTTCAATTAATGCATACTATTAGTTGCATAAATCACCCCCAAAGCTCACTTTGACAAGCTGTCGATAATGATGCAAATGAAGATCTCTCATCACCATTACTAATGATGGGAACACTTGCGCTTCCCCTCCTGTTTCACACGTAGGGGTATATTCACGTGCCCATTAATTTTGACGCGCCCCTTTCAGCGGATTATGGACATACCAATTCTGAACATCAGCTGACATGAAGTTTAAGAAATTTAGAAATTACCCACGTTTTCTTCACTTAAAATAAGAATTCCCACTCTGAATTCTACATGCAATGGTAAATGTACCTCTCAACAGAAGTATCCCAAAATCTGAAATGGAAATTCCATGAAGATGTGTACACACACACACTTGTGCAAATTTCCATCTGCTGGTACGTAACTATGACAAACAACTAGAGCAAGCAAATACATTCTACACAGACCAAGAAAGAATGCTCTAGCTCAAATTCCAAGCAGATTATTTTTAGTGTATTTTGGAGACCCTATTGGTGAAATATGAGGTGCAGACCAAGTTTTGCGCATATACACCTCGAAGTGTAAAATACAAAATATATGCCGTTCTTTTCTTTTTCAAAGTTACTGTACGTACTCTATATTTAAGGATCTATGAGAGAGTGTCATGGAAATGTTACAGAACATCAATTGAGATAAAATTTGAAAGAAGTCCTTTGAAACATACAGCATGGCTGAGAAGGAGATGAGGTGAGGGGGCACAAGCCATCAATTTCGAGATAACAACTGCTGTAAATCTGAAGGTTTGCAACAGAACATTTTTTGAGTATTGCATTTGAACAAAAGCTTAAAGATGGCAGAATAAAACCTATATTTTCTGTTTTGGAATTGTTCTGTCTAAAATGAATTTTCGGAGACTGAACCTAAACAAACAGGAATTTTAAAAGCATTACTTTTTTAAAACTAATGAGGATTTCTGAAAACAAAAGAGATGTTCGAAAAAACTATGGCGTTTATGATCCTGCATATGGGTTATGAGTAGGATAATAATCATGCTTGTAATTCAACACCATATTCACATTATAATTCAACACGATATTCACATTATAATTCAACACCATATTTACGTTACTGTCTAAAAATGGAGACGGTACCTCTTAAAGGACAATTTGAAAATTTACCGAGAAGGGGAACATAGTCGGGTTAGTAATGCAAACGATAAACAAAAACACAGGCAAATTAGGGTATTTATGGACGATAATATTACACGAATTAAGGGTACGAAAAACAGCATTGTATGAGCGTTCCGCGGCTGAATATATTTCTTGAATTCTATTCTTCCAATGCCTCACATCCGCCCTGAAGTACAACGACACCTTCTACCCAGAAATAAATAACGGGTGGATACCGACGGTCCGTTGAAACACAAAAGAAGAAATAACACAAAAAAGAAGTAATAATAATAATTTCCATAGGAGAGCAAATAACGTAGGATGGGGTGGAAAACAAAAGAGAATAAAGCCGTGACAGGGCGGGGCACGGATGACGATGAAGACAAGAATCTGCCTTGCTGTATGTACGTGTGCGTGTGATGAACTCGGAACTATTGAAAACGAAGGGAGGAGTAGAGGGAAGAAAGAACAAAACGTATGTTGAGAGAGCAGTGTAGCCAACCTGATGGGAATTCCACTGGAATAATGAAACGTGGTGGTTAAAGGTGATGGCCAAAGGGTTCTGGACATATTCTTGGAATCACAGAGCTGCTGGTTCGAGTCCGTCCGAAGCAATGTGTAGTCTTGCTTCATGGCAAATCGCAGTAAATGTTCCTGTCCCACTGACTCCTAAACTACGTCCCAGGCCTGTCTGGAGCAAATCCGCGAATAATGGTAGAGAAGATGATTTGATTGATTGATTTGGTACATTTTACTTCTCATTTCTTCCATTTTTTGTTAATCGCGAAGATGAGGATGAGTGATGATATGATGAAATTGATGAAGGGACATGCACAAAGAACATCCATGCCCAGGCCTGGATTCGAACTTGGAACCCTGGTAGAGAAAAAGGGAAAGCGAATGGATGAAGCTGTCAGCAAAAGTCGCGTTTTCCCTTCCATGCAATCCCTTTGACATCCCTCGCATTCATTGGTCGAGCTCTCTCGAGTCACCACTAGCGCAGGGAACTCGTTTTCTTTCGCTTGCTCCACAGACTTCTTGGACAGAGTATACTCCCTTCACAATGAAAATTTAAACAAATTTGACAAATTCTTAGTTAACCTGGATTCAATGAACCCTAAATTGTTGATTGTAGACGAGAACATCGCAAATCCATCTCCCTCGTCGTCTTGTTTTCAACAAATCTGTACGAATGCTCTCCACCTGATCCTCACTTTTATTCGAGACGAGACGATATCCGAGACAAGTCGTCTTGTTACACTTCATACTGACACAAGACAACTTTCTTGGAAGTGGCTTACTGGGTTTCTTGCCAAGGTCATAGAGCCTGACTGAAGGTCATCTGAAGATTAGAGAGGAGGAGCTCTCTGGCCAGTGTCCAAGTAAGATTATATGATAGATGAGGACGAGTCCCATCAAGAAAAAGTCAGGAGGGTTTTGTGTTAGAAAGTTATATTGTGTACGGTAAATCAAAACGCCACCCAATGCTTTTATCAAGAACTTTCATACAGGAAAATTTAATGATTAATAACAAGACTACACGACGAAAAAAGCAATTTTAGTACTACTCTGTAATAGTTGAATTACACACAAAAATTGGCAATTTGTGTTTATATTTTCTGTCAGATATAAAGGCCTATAGTGGATAAGTGTTCCGCTTAAATTTAACTTCCAGATAAACTTCGAAAGGCTTTCTCTGAAGCCCAAGAAACTAGGACGTTCCATTGCATTCCATTCAACCTTTCTTTCGGACTTCTGTTTTACTATCTTCGTGTTTTGGTTAGTGTAACAACGGTTCAAATAAGCGACTCGCATCAAACACTAAGGAATGCAATAACACTAAACTGTTTGAATTCTTACTCATTATACTGTAAAATCCAATCGTAATAGATTTTTTTATTTGGGGGAGAGGTGTTTCTGGATTCGATCTCGACTGGTGATTGAACATCGTGAGGATTGGTAGAGAGGAGCTATATGTGGAGCTCGTGTGTGGCGAGATTCAACTCACTGACCAGACGCAACTTAGCAAAATACCACCTAGGATTTCGTGACCTTTAAGAGCTGTTTTACTGTGAAAACGCTGCTAAAATCTTGTCAATGGTGTAGTAAAAGCATCCCATTGTCATTTCTGCAAGATAGTCAAGACGGGAAGAGTTTAAAACTGGAGGAGTCGACACAGAACAGAAGTCGAGCAGTCAAGAAGATAATTCAAAACTGGAGAATGCGGCACAGAACAGAAGTCGAGTAGTCAAGAAGAGAATTCAAAACTGGAGAATGCGGCACAGAACAGAAGTCGAGTAGTCAAGAAGAGAATTCAAAACTGGAGAATGCGGCACAGAACAGAAGTCGAGTAGTCAAGAAGAGAATTCAAAACTGGAGAATGTGGCACGGAACAGAAGTCGAGTAGTCAAGAAGAGAATTCAAAACTGGAGAAAGTGTGGCACAGGACAGAAGTCGAGTAGTCAAGAAGAGAATTTAAAATATGGAGAATGCGGCACAGAAGAGAAGTCGAGTAGTCAAGAAGAGAATTCAAAACTGGAGAATGCGGCACAGAACAGAAGTCGAGTAGTCAAGAAGAGAATTCAAAACTGGAGAATGCGGCACAGAACAGAAGTCGAGTAGTCAAGAAGAGAATTCAAAACTGGAGAATTTGGCACGGAAGAGAAGTCGAGTAGTCAAGAAGAGAATTTAAAATATGGAGAATGCGGCACAGAAGAGAAGTTGAGTAGTCAAGAAGAGAATTTCAAATATGGAGAATGTGGCACGGAAGAGAAGTCGAGTAGTCAAGAAGAGAATTCGAAATTGGAGAATGAAACGCAGAACGGGGTCGACAAGTCAACGGAGTAGTCAAGAAAAGCAAATTTCAAAAGTTGAAAATTCGGCACACGAGAGTTGGAAACACTTTAAAACGAGGTAAAAAAAAGAAGTGGGAAGAAAACATCGTCTTCTTGGGACATCCCTGCTTTCGCTGACAGAACAATAGTGGGCGTCGGACCTCTCTGCGGTGAAAGAGATGGATGAGAACATCGCAAGTCGACAATACACCACGTGGCCACACTTGGGACCATGTCTTCACGTTCATTATCGCATCTGTCTGCTGCATTGAAGAATTCGATTACGGTTTGCGATAACAGAGCATGGTCTACCCTCCGTGTTGTTTACTTCGAAGAATTTCCTTTGCCAAGGATTTGTTTTAAGACAGGAGGTTCAACGGATGTCTGCCACTTGAACATACCGATTATGACGTTTCGTCTGAGGAAAGATGTATGTTGTCCCCCCCCCCCCCGCCTCTCTTCTCCTCTCCTCCTTACCTTTATTTTAGTCGAACGGTTAGTACAGGTGAACATTTTCATATCTGGAAGACAAAAACTTTCAATTTCTCTTGTGACGTGTCGTGAAACAGACACTGGTGACGGAGTGGTTAGCGTGATGCGCTACGAGGCCAGAGTTGTACGGATCGAATCCTGAGCAATGTAAGAATTTTTGACATTCTTCAATATAAGTCAACATTTTACCCGTTACAAACACTATAAAAGTGAGTGAGTGTGATTAGGAGACCCGTTGTTTTACTTTCAGACAATGCCTTAACAACCAAATTCCTAATAAGTGAATTTACATTTGATCAGAGTAATTTTGAAAAATGTGAAAAACCTGATAAGAAATATGTAGGAAGGCCAACACGAAGATGGAGAGGGATGACGTTGAGATGGACCTGAAGGAAATCGGTAAGGATTTTATGATGTTGCCCAGGATAGGGACAGATGGAAGGATTGTGTTGCTGCAGCCATAAACCTTCGGGTTTAAGAAGGCTAGAGAGTAAGTTAGTGAAAAGTCAATAATTCGTTCCAGCTATAACGTAATATAACAAACTAAATGTTTATCTCTATTGACTCAATGGCTGTCGAAAAAGATTTCCTGACAGTTTTGTGTTGGTGGCTCGGTACAATTTTGATAAAGTTGGGTTAATGTGAAAACGTCTACAATTATCTGTTAATGAATGTAAAGCAGGGCGCGAAATTTCCGGTCGCCAGGTCGCCATTGGCGACCAAAAGTTTGGGGCTGGCGACTAAAATTTCGTTGTTTCGAATGTGTGTCAAACACGCCCGAACATCTCAATCCAACATTCGTTCATGGTTTTGGAAAGCGAGCCGATTGAAAACCCCGCGTCCACTCAATGCCGACACCATCTAATCGGCACAACAGTTCTGCAACTGTTGGGATGCTACCACTTTGGATGCACATGCAACCAAACCCAACCCATTTTCCCTGCTTTGCTTTTCCTCCACTCGGACTTGAGGTGGGGAGGAGTAGAGTGGAGCAGACCGTGGCCCAACCGAGACTCCTTGCTTGTGCACGGAAAAACCCTGTTTTCACAGTTGTGAACTGCTCTCGCGCGTGCCAGTGTCCAGTCTTTGTTGACAAAAGAATGCGATAAATGCACTCGTGAAGGTTGGTTGACGTGGTAGTAAATTCGTTCTGTTTACCTAATTTTTTTTTGGTAGTAGTTGCCTGTGAGTGAAGTGGTTCCAGAGAAATACATACTTCAGCCTTCTGATTGATGGATGTGTATGTTCGATACGTGGATGCAAATGATTGGTGACATCAAGGAGGACATTTTAGGAGTATTAGAGCTTCCTAACTCTACTTCTGCTGGCTACTTCACAGCCATAACTGATTATTTAGATAAGGCAATAGGTTCAAATAAATATAGAAACAAGTGTTACATTGTAGGCTTGGGTACTGCAGCAAATATGGTCGGGCACAAATCAGGATAGGCTTTGCAAATTAAAGCTATTTGTAATAAAATGATAAATATTCACTGCCTTGCACACCGTTTGCAGTTAGCTGTGCTGGATGCGTGTCGTGAAGTTGAATATCTTAGAACATTTTATTCCGTGATTAGGAATATTTTTCAGTGTTATCATGGCTCTTCTAAAAGACTTCACCTCTTGAGAGAAACGGCAGAAGTTATAGAAGAAATTCTAAAACTGAGTGATATCCACACTATTAGGTGGCTAGCCAGCAAGAAGTGCTGTAAGAGCTCTCTTGCAATCATGAAAGCTTAAATAGGTGGCCCATGGAAAAGACAATGATGGCGCAAAAGCTAAGGGTTTGCTGAAAAGTTTGAAGCAATTTAAATTTGTTAAGCTTCTGTACTTCCTTTTGGATTTCTACAGGACATTGAACCCTTTAAGCGTGGCACTATAAAATAAGAATCTTTTGATTGCATCCCTGAAAATAAGAATTGAACACTGGATGACCTAGAATCTAATGTTGGACCAAGCAAACAAGATTTCTTGGACCATGTATCCATTTCAGGAAAGATCAGGGATGTGCAGCTCACAAACATTCAAAATGGAGAGCAAGAGTTTCAGACTGTTAGAGGAAACTTAATTAACAATGCGAAGGTGTACATCACAGAAAGATTGCAATCTATATCAACAGATGTGATTGCATCTCTGCATGTTTGGTCCGCCTCCCAAAGAAAATATTCTTCAGTTTGGGATAGAAGAATTAAAGAAGCTCTACATGTACTTGAACTCGAGCCTCTATAATGAGAAAATGGATGTTCTGTTAGCAGAGTGGACAGAATACAAACTTTTGTTTCCTTCTCTGACTTTGAATCAGATGCTGGAGAAAATTCACAGTGAGGAGTGTTCAACAAGTTTCCGCAATTTGCTCCAGATTTTGACATTTTGTGCTGTTCTACCAGTGAGCACAGTTTCATGTGAGAGAGGTTTCAGCGGTCACAACAGACTGAAGACTACTTACAGGAACTCTCTGAAGATTAAGACACTGGATGATTTGTTTCGAGTTTCTGTAAATGGACCCCCCCCCCCCTGTCACCCTGTCAGAGTTTAACCCAGCAGCTGCGATTGATAAGTGGTACTTCAGTGCAGAACGACAGCGCTACACAAAGATTAATTCTTTTTAATACTTGCTCATATTTTTATTACTTATCAATATAAAATAGTGGCGACCAAAGCTTTTAGTCTGGCGACTGACTTCAAACATGAAATTTCATGCCCTGATGTAAAGCATTGTATTTTATTAAAAATATTTTATATAGGCTAACCGGGACTGGACCTACAGTTTGAAGTGAAATCCGAAACACTGTAATGTGCCTCCACCGAACCTGGGACCCCTTGATTACAAGGCGACGACGTTACCACAAGTATATGTAAACCACTGCAGATATCAAGTGTGGCTTCACCATTTAATCATCCGCTTACTGTTGATCTTTGTCGATTGTAGATTCGTGGAGAAAGTGGTAGCCCATTTCTTCCCCTACAACCCCCTCCAGATGCTGTATTTATTTAATTATGCTTCACAATAAAATGTATCTGTCTACATTTCTCAGTAAACAGTACAGCTGTAGAGTTCGTAGAAAGGAAGAACGAAGGAACAGAAAAACAAAAACGTCTTGAAAAATCCAATTAACAAATTACCCAGTTGCGTGATAACCCCAAATCAGATAAAAGAATTCACGAATCAGAAAAACAGCGGGGATACTCAACAAATTCTCTCCTCCTTTTTGCACAGGCATCGTATAAAATGACATCATAGGTCATGTGTGAAAAAAGACATAACTTAAAAACACAGAAAGCTGGAGATGGGAGATAACGTCAGCGAAAAAGAGCGGAAAGTTGGGGGGCGCTCAAGCACGAACGTAACATTCATTATCTTACATGCTTCCTGCTGAGTAGGTTGAACTATACCGGAAACCCTCACACCAGGGATGGAAATGCAAATAGTGCAGGGGGAAGGGACGTTATGGGGTAAGTCCTAGGGCTGAATTCCTAATTACCAGTTACCTAGACAACAGAAGTATAAGCGTAACAGCTTATGATAAACTACATTTGAAGCACAGAGTGACTTCTTATTTATCAGTTAGACACCACAGAATGAGGATAATATTCAGCCTTTGATAATCCAGATTTAAGCCAAAGAATGTATTCCTATTAGCCAGTTATGTAGACACCACAGAAGAAGAATGAGCATACTATTCAGCCTTTGATAATCCAGATTTAAGGCAAATAATATATTCCTATGTGTAGGTACCACAGAAGAATGAGCATAATATTCAGCCTTTGATAATCCAGATTTGAGCCAAATAATGTATTCCTATTAGCCAGTTATGTAGACACCACAGAAGAAGAATGAGCATAATATTCAGCCTTTGATAATCCAGATTTGAGCCACAGAAACTATTTCTATTATTCAGTTATCTAGATACAACAGAAGTCTGATGATAATATTCAGCCTTTGATAATTTACACTTGAGTCACAAGACTCTCAAGCATTTATAGACATAACAGAAGAATGAGCGGAACAATAACGAGATTCAAGCCTCAGCATTGAATCCAGGTAACAAGTTATCTTGACAAAATTGAGAACACGTGATTCTCGCTGCATTATAATCGTGATTATATTGTTATAGATATCAGTTTGACTGGTAGCGTTTGTGTTTGATAATGACTGTCTACATAAACAACTACAATTTTATGAACTGTAGTAACGAATATGGGGTCTTCCTAGAAAGAAAACATAACTCCAAGCATAAACTCACCTTCTTAAGGATAATGAGGCGAAGGCCAAGAACGTATGGAAAAGCTTGAGTTAGTTATGGTAATCTCAGTCTCAGGTATAATTCCAATGAGTGCTCAGTTTCTGATCCGATGTATAAACTTTAGGTCCAGAGGTAAATTTTTTCGGGTAATCAATCAGATGAGTTCTGAAGTGTATGCTCACACTTCTTGAAGACAAGAATGATATAATTACCTCTGCAAAGCTCGGAATCAAAATTCTGAGTGAAACGTAATTATCTACGTGTGCGGCGAGAGGCGAACCAAGGATAATATACATAACGTAACAGCCACTATGCTTTGAGGCAGTCACTATTCTGTTGAAATTATAACGCAATATTGGACATGTCAAACAATAAACGCTAGAAGGGCTATTCAACCGGATTAAGGGGGTGGGAGGAAGTAGACTATATCTCCAGATCGAATACGCGACAAAACGTGCCTACCACCTGGGCGGCTACCTGCGAAGGGTCTTCTAATGAGTCTTAAAATATTTGCGATTCGACAAAATGTACCACTTGATGGGACGGCATCAAAAATGATTTACCGAAATTACGATTTTCTCTATAGTTTTCCTGATTTCCATCACACTTTATCCAGGCTTTGGACAGTTCCACACTGTTATTGGAATATCCGCGTTTTGCAACCAACTATTCATAAAGTATTCAAAGAAAAGAGTTAGCTTCGCTGATTCTGGGGCTTGAGAGTGTATTTCCAGCCATCCATCATAAACTTCCTCCGTTTTTAAGAAGGCCAGAGCGGCACACATGCGTATATGCAAACGGATTTCCTCATTCTCTCGATACTCGACCAACCTAACCTAACCTAAAGTCGTAATGACTAATGAGGTAAAACGAATAACCTAGCTGGGTGCTGGATAGCGCACCGTGTTGTAATGTCTGTCATGTCAAGGGCAAGTTCAAGCGTTTTCCTTGAAGTGGTACGTTTTGTCGCGGAGTAAATATTTTGAAGTTATTAGTGCATCCTTCACAGGTAGCTGTTTATCTGAGTTGTACGTTTCGTCGCGAAAACCCAAGTGGTACGTTTTGTCGGGACACCCCCCAAGATCTTCACATGCACAGGGATATCAATGGGGAACAATCGCTTTGGAAAGGGGCCAAAAGCCGAAAGAGAGTTACCTGACCAGCAGCAAAAATATATCTAACCATAACTTGGCCTAAAATTTATAACTGAAATTCACACTGTTGTTAGCCCGGGCCTCCACATATTATAAATCCGGACCTGGACTACCTGATTGACTCTTCTTGCAGTCTGAGTGGCCGAGCAGGTCGAGGTATCTTGTTACCAAAGGTTCAAGCTCCGGTCTGGACATGTTATTTTTTGTGTTAAGTTTTCTTTCGTTAATTCCATCCAATCTCGTTCAACCTCAGCATAGCCAAAGTAGCTAAAAATACAGATCGACCATCTTGCTGCGGACTTTCCTAGGTACGTCACGCATCTGACAGGGAGAGGGTATAGTTGTACCTCACGGACTATAATCCTTGATTCATCATGACTTATGGCTCCGTTACAAAAACCTGTTCTTCACAAATCTTATTCGAATTGATGTGAAACATTCATGGGCGATATAAATCACATTGAAACGATCTCTTTCTTTTGGTAACAAGAGCACACGAAGAAAACGCCTTCTGTATCTCAGATTTCAAACCCACCTGTTAAATCCCAAAACCATTCATTTAAGCAGCAGGTGCAAGAACGGTCCACACCCTCTGGAGAAAAGAAATGCTGCTGGAGGTATCCGAGATGAAAAATCCTGCCTCTGAACCAACATTGACCAGTTTTTGTGTGAATGTTTCTGGGCTACTATAAGCTAAATATCATGACCTTGATTCCCAAGATAAGATTTAGAATCACGTTCGGCATCCCGCGAAGCTGCTTCGCACAGCGAAATTTCGATCGAGGTCGATGCACTCTCGTCACGCTGCGAAGCTCGGATTTCTTCTACGGGAACAGTTATTTGTTCTTTCGCCATTTTCGGCAAGGTGTCTTTGGATCAAGCTCCGTTTCTGGTACGTTAATAACACTCCACAACAAATTTGAAGACATTTTCTGTCCTTTAGATGAAATCATATGATTTGGACTAAACAAAGGATATAGAATTGAAGTGTGAAAACCGTATGCTTCTATCACGTATCATTTTCATCGGACAGCCACCTGATGCATTGCTACAAGTATGTGTGATAGGCATATTACAATACACTGTACAGTAAGAAAACACAGTAACAATACCTACGAACATGACGTTGTGGAGGATTTACGCTTGTCCATATCTGTAGGGGTCTCCCTGATCATAGACCAACAATAGTCAGCAAGCATACTGTCGTTCCAACGTCTTTTCAAACACAACAATGTCCTGGTGGAACCTTACCACATGATCATCACTGACTGCTCCCAGGTTTTTCGGGGATAACCCCACATGCGAGTCCAGAAAGTGTAATTTGAGGTACATGTGGCACCCCATATGAAATCAGTGCACCATGTCACGAACAGCGACTTCATATTTGTGTGCTTTGACATTACCCAGGAAACCAGAACACACCAACTTGAATGCCTGCCATGCTGCATTTGCTGGGTCAGGAATCAAACGGCTCCAATCTGTGTGCCAACAAACACACCTTCCTTAACCTTTGCCTCACTTAAGTGTGGGAATTTCGTCCAGAGGTACCTGAAAGCTTGGCCTTCTCGGTCTAGTGCTTTGACGAAGATTCTAATCAAACCAATCTTGATGTGTAATGGGGCAGAAATACATTCTGATTGATTGATTATATTAAAATAGCTGCTTCCTCGTTGTCGCATCCCACATTTTGGGGCTTCTCAATTAGATCTCGTGATATGTTCTTGATGCCTGTAGTAGCGGCCAGTGTTTACGGACATAATGATTATCTCTGTCCCCACTGTCCCACTCACAGAGGAAGCAACAGTATTTCATGTAACCTTCTTGCATACATCTTATCCTGTTATACCAATGTATAATTTCAAGCATTCGTTCTTTGTAACACAGGAGAAACACACTTTCGGCTATTGTACCATAAGTTTCTTACGTAACTTCCAAATTTTGTGTTTTTGGCTAAATTACATGTGATACACGGAAACAAATTGCAGATTCGTTTTTGTTATGTACAAATACATTAGAATCGCACATTTTCATCTAAAGGACAAATTTCGTGTTGTGCAGTGTAATCAATGAGTCCAGGGTTCGATTCGAGGTGGAGGTATATTTTATTGGTTGTGATCCCGCTTAGATATGTGGTTCCAGATCCAGTTCGTGCATCATGTGGATTAAAACAAGAATTGAAAACACCGACCTATATGAATATCGCCTTGACACTGAAAAAGAAACCGGGAAAATCCACAAAAAACTTCCGGAAACATATCCGGGTTCGATACCCGGTGGAGGCACATTCCAGAGTGGTTCGGATCCCACTTTAAACTTTAGCACAGCGAGCTATGACGCTAGGAGTGCTGGGTTCGAATCCCGGCATGGGAGAGAGTGTTATTTTGCGAGTGTCCCTTTATCAAATCATCACTCATACTGATCGTCGCGATTAGCTAAAGGGGCAGAAAAGCGACGCGAAATAACTAAAATAATATCAAACCAATCCCACTTTATTCTGTAGGTCCAGTCCCGATTAGCCTATGTGTGCACAAAGTGGACTAAAAACCAAACTCAATCCAACAAATCCGTTACCCATTTCAATTCGCAGTCGCGTTAAAACAACAAGTCCATAAATATCCAATCACATGTCATAAGCCAGTCACGGACCATGGTCTGTACATTATTGTGATAATCTTTCAACCGCATCATCTTGGTTAGCCCCAGAGGAAGAAGCGCGACTTAAAAAATGAAAATGTAACCCAAAGGATGTGGCTTCTGAGAAATCCAATTGGTTGTTCGAATGATGAATACTGCGCATAGGAACAGGATTTATGTTATAAAGCCATTTAGCACTTAGCTGCTTATTGAAGTTGTGGAACATTATGAATTTTACAGCTACGACCAATATATTTATGGGCAAGATAACAAGTAGAGTTATTATTTCAAACACCATGTGGTCTTCTTTACATTATCTTCGTTCTTACAAAGGATGGGGAATACGCATAATGTGTAATAATGATAATATACGGTAGCATTTCTCTGTTACGGATTCTTAAAGTGGGACCAACATTTATATATATATATATATATATATATATATATATATATATATATATATATATATATATATATATATATATATATATATATATATATATATAGAGAGAGAGAGAGAGAGAGAGAGAGAGAGAGAGAGAGAGAGAGAGAGAGAGAGAGTTTCGTTCAATTCCTATCTAAGTCTTTATTTGCACGTCAATAGCTTGAATCAGTAGGATTTTCTCGGCCTCCCCAATGGCGCAGTGGTAGCGTCGCCGCCTTGTAATCAAGGGCTCCCGGGTTCGATACCCGGTGGAGGCACAAGTGGTTCGGATCCCACTTTAAACTGTAGGTCCAGTCCCGATTAGCCTTACTGTGCATAAAGTGGACTTAAAACAATAAATCAATCAATCAATCAATCAGTAGGATTTTCTCATAGCATATAATTATACTTTACAATAAGATATTACGTACTGCAGAAAACAAACTGACTACTTTCGGTAGTCCTTTCTGGCGGTCATATCGACACCTTCTGACATCACATCAGATCCAATATCATGTATATCCTCCACCCTACCCTAACATAAAATACCGTCACACGTTTTGATTGGATTCTGGTTTATTAATATTAATTAAATATCAATGAACCAGCCCTAAGGACCTGACAGTTGTTATAACCTGATAAATCAATTCCCAGTCATCGCTATTCTAGCAGACGACGAGCTGTGACGCTATGCTACATGGGGTGTGTGGGTTAATATAAAAGAAGTGGCGGTATTGAAAAATAGATTTCATCTGGCAGAAGCCGCAGTTTATGCAAATCCCGATGCCTTTATTGCCAATACATCAACAAGCGTCACGTGCTCCAGTCCGAGGTGTTATTGAATTAATGAAGATTTTTACTATCATGCAAATGTATTAACGCATGCCTCTTTTAAGCGACGCGATCTTGAGATTTATACAGGAGACTCCTTCAGCAACGTGATGGTCGGGGTAAGGTTTATTGGGCAGAAACGCATTAGTGACCGGCAAGAGATGTTAATCTATGAGAAGCGGACAAGGCGTACGTTGATTGCAGCACGGTTTTAATAGGCGAGCGCCACCTATGTATATAATTAATAAGATTAGTAATTAAGGCAAACCTGCTTGACGCCAACGAGTTAAGCTTTTGGGAGACGAAAAGCCGTGTGGACCAACCGAAGAGAGGAGAAACCGGTATTTGGCTCTAACAGCGGGGTAGCAGTTGAAGCTCATCTCGCCCTGCACCAAAAAAAAAGAGAAGCATGGTCGCTCTTGGGGAACCGGCCTCAAGACATGTAATTGCCTTTGGTGTTGCCATGCCGTCAGGTTTTGCACCTGAGCACCAATTACTTGCACCCACAACCGTCATGCAATCATCTGGTCTTCATCTTCGTATCCACCCACTCAATCCTATGTTTTCTTTCGGGCTTCGCCTCGTCCACCCAATGTTGGATCTAATTCCGAAATTGATTTTCCTAAGACCCATTCTTCAATCATTGTCTTCGTCGTGGCTTGACAAAACTTTATGCTCTGCCGCTCAGCGTGCCTTGTTTTTTATTGCGCCAAGACCAAAGCAATCAAGAGGAAGAATCGTGGTGAATTGTGGCAAGGCGTTCCCTAATTTTTACAACGCCCGCTCGGCGTGCTGACTGACCGTGAACTTCAACTTCTCCTGAAGGTCTACCGGGCGTGATTTTGTGACAGCTAGCTGGATTTCTAAACTGACAGTGCTTCAACTTGAACGCGTGCTGCTACGGCGACCTCCAGGGCATGAATTTTCTTCTGCAACAGGAGCACGGAGAAGATTGCGTGAACCGGTTGAAACGAGCTTACATTACCATCATCTACATCGACTCAAGAATTTTCACCACATTTGTTCTTTCTGTAACCTACCACTGGCATGTACCAATTGTGGAGATCCTCATGTTGGAATTTGAACCACGAACCACACATCGATATCAAGATGGGGAAAGGAACGTTTCGACATTTCTAACGTTTTCAGAATCATGCCCACAATACCTTTTCTTAAATTAGGCAACTAGGGATTTCTGTGGGCTATAATGCGGCCTCAAAATCTTTCAATATTATGCCGTGATTTGAATGATGAGTCCAGCAAAGAGAGAAGTTGTTTTTTGCCCACAATCTTCAAATGCGTTGACCAATTTCTCTCAAATACTATGTACATAGATGAGATAGAAATATCAGCTAAAAATCTTTAGTTTTGTGGTAGTTATAGTGGTCACAAAATTTAAATATTTTAATATGAAATTTCAATACCATTTAGATATATTTTAGAGGAGTTGCCTAGTATTGCATTTACGCGAAATGGGTCATCACATTTGAACATTCTGAACGAGAAACAATTTCCCTCTCTTACGCAAGCCTCATGTGCTGTATATTAAGAGATATTAGGGTTACATTTTTTAACAGCTAGAGGATATACTTATGGGCTACTGATTTCAGACTTACATTTGAGAAAATTATCAGTGTTTCAAAATGGCGCCGACCACCAGCAACCAAACAAAACCAACTATGAAAAATACATGAACACTGTTGATGAACACTGCACGCATAACCAATGTTTAAGTTCAAAAGCAATTCCTGATAATCGTTCTCTCCCTAGGCAACGTATCTAACAATGGCTAACAAATGCTCTGGTTCCAACAAAGCATAATGGCTAATACTATCAATTTTATGGATTTCCAGAGGGTTTAGCGAAGAGCGTCTTCATCTTCAAATGGCTGTAGCGCTATAAGAAAGACTTTCATAGGCCACAGGCGGCAACTTTGATTACTAGTAATCCTTACGTATATTTTGCATGGGAGACAAATTCTTCACATTTTTCATTAATGTGGTTCAATAAACGAGAGTTGTGAATCGACGGATTCATGCGAAACCTTGTTTTTAAGTCCACTTCATGCACATAAAAACTAATCGGGACTGGACCTAGAGTTTGAAGTGGGATCTGAACCACAATGTGCCTCCATCGTACCACTACGCCATCGGTGAGCCCCTTGCTATATTCAGGGGTACTTTTTCAAGGAGTATGAAACAAAATTTACATATAATTAGGTACGCTATTAGCATATTGGGAGGGGATGAATACAAATGGTGAGTGATATATTTGGCATTGGAAATAATCTAGTTTTTGCAATGTCGAGCAGAAAAAATAATTGGTGCTCAATGTAGTACAAAACAAACTCACATCTTGGTACTTTTACAGACAATGAACATAATATATATTGTATTAAGATTACAAATAATATAAATCATAATTAATATAATGTAGTATTAATATGATTGTATTGTTTCTGGCAACAATTGAACCATCAAACGCTTGCGGCGAACTTCGGATCAGCGGCGATGCCTAGGATGTTGATATTTTCGTGCTTCGCATCGAGAATTGCGACCTGAAATAAATACTGTTCCATGCGACCAATCTCGACAGCTCTCTAAAGCCAAACTAATCGAGCTCGAGGGAGAAACAAGAGCTTGCAAAACCTGGTTGGGGCCCATTTCAGAAAACGAAACGCGGATTTCATCTATCGATCGATCACCAATGTTCGAGAAAACCCTCGGGAAGTTGCTGGTGGTTTGGCGGAGTAGAGGGGGGGTGGGAGGGTGGAGGACCAGTGATTTGCATTCCACAACTTCCCCCAGAAGTTTCATTCCTGAGTTTACATTGATTCCACACTTTTTTCTCTCTCTCTCTTCCTTTTTCCATTCATCCCGTTCCCACTCATGCTCGCATCTCGCTTTCCGTCAAAACTCGGAACCCTCCCGGCTCATGAGCCGTCTATCGATTTCCCGGTCTTCCGTTTCGGTTCCTCGTCAGGAGTCATAATACCTGTTTCAATTCTGCGTGGCCCAACGTAAAGGACCTGGTCTTGAGAGAAGATGCTTGCTATTCCCCATCTGCTATCGCAAACATCTCGAGCAAAAAAAAGGGACGAGCATGCGATGCGACACCTCTCCCGGGCGAGAGCTCTGTAACGCATAACATGCAAACACATACGGCCAGGGGTGGAGCAGAAAAATAAAAATCGGGAGCGGTTTAGACACGATCATAATTTCCGTAAGTGTGTGTGGGGGAGGAAGGGGGTGTGTAGAAATAATAAAAAATTGGGGGAAAAGCTACTTTTTCATGTTGGGGGCTCGAAAAAGTAATCTTTGCTGACTCCATGAACGATCAAAATGTATCAGCTGGTATCGGCAAATAAAATCCCACCGATACTTTTCGATACCAATACCGATCGGCTCAGCTCTACTCTAGCTTAATCGCGACGATGGGTATCAATGATTAGATGATATTGATGAAAGGATGAATCTGACTAATTCAACATCTTTCCAGATTTGTAGAGTCATAAGGGTAGATGCGTCTGAACACCTGAAGGACCGCACAGACATGCGACTCACGTCATCCTCATCTTCAGTTACGTCCCTCATGACGGGTTCGATACCCGGTGGAGGCACATAGTGATTCGGTTCCTAATTTAAGCTGTAGGTCCAGTCCCGATTAACCCATCTGCGCATAACAATGACTTTAAACGAAACCCAACTTCATGATGACTTCATGAGCTGAGTTCAGGGGATGGGGAGCTTCCGAAATGTCGAAAGAGCTAACGTCAATTTCATCTTCATTTGATGAAGTGAGTACTGGGAAAAGTTTACCAATATTTTCAGAGCTACCATCATTACTCTCATCTTCACTCCAATTTCTGATCATGACTTTATGGAAGTGAATTCTCAAGAAAAAAAAACGCTTCCTAGTTTTCCACAACATTTCTAAAACTCCCTGGTCGTTAATCTTCATGATCTTTTAAACACTTTTTCAATATTGCGAGTACATTTAACTTTATAGCAAAATAAAAGTTACATACTCCGTATAAGCCTCAAAATACCCGACCTGGAATTCGCCTTGTACTTAAGATCCTAATAGCTACAGTGCAAATCTATCATATGATGCAAGTCAAGAAATCAAATTTATCTACCATGGCATTTTATATTAAATTCTCGAGACCAACAACAGCTAACGATATTTTAGTGCTCTTCTTAAGCTCCTTGTAACACTAAAACAGACGCGAGACGTCATAAATTAGAGGGAACACTGTAAGAAAAAAACGAGGGAGCATCTTAGCTAAACAAGATTAAATTATTTACGGCCGTAATAGTTTAGTGTTAACAAGCCCTTGCGGAGTGGATGAGAATAAAGAGGAGCTCGTATCGCGGCGTTTTATCATAATTTTTTCGACCTCCCCCGAGTTCTTGGAAAAAGCCTTGCTTTTTCTCTGTACCTGTTTAACTCATGTACTGGATATATCATCGTTCTTACTTAAAACCGTGTACCAAGAATGGCCTATTATCTTGACGTCTTCAGGGATGCTGTGACACGAAGGCCTTCTCCTCCATACACGGATTCCCAACGATGGCTATTATTTTGAAAGGTTGAGGATTATTTAGCTGTTTAATATCGGCAAATAAATTTAAAGGGTAAATCGATTACAATTTTACCCTCCAGTGGTGTCTAGTTCCAAGAAATTGAACCAAATTTGTTAATTTTACAAAGAAAAGCTGTTTTCAAGCAGTTTAAATCATTGTATTTGCCACGCATTTTTTTTCGCGATTAATTTGCAATAAGTTACGAGAAGCAAAAGACATAGCATTACAGTTGTATGTTACTTATCGTTGGAATTTTGAGTTGGCGCATTTTTTATTTTGTCAACTGTTTAGTACGTCACAGACAACCAGTACCAGAAGGACAAGTAGATAGACTAACCTGTAGATGTCAACCTGGCAACGAGATTTACAAATAATCAACTTATCAACAGTTTGGCAATATCCATGGCAACGAGTTAACAGGATGATGATGAAGCCGAGGAAAATACCGAGGCGAAAAAGTTGTGAGTAATCGAGGAAAAACAACTTTTATTAAGTTAAATATTGGGTTTTGTTCAACACGACTTGAGATTATCAGAATATTTTGCTCACGACGTTAGTAGAAAAGGATTAATTCCTAGTAGAGGCATGGAGGTATGTAAGAATATTCACTGGATATATGGAGGAAGAGCGCAGTAATACACCTAGAACTAATTGTAGAGTACTCTACATATCCTACGTTGATTCAAGGAATTCAATCCTGTTGATGCAAAGCAGATGTTATCCTCTGTTATTGATCTTTTTTTTTAAAAAAAAAATCAATTCATGATCGGCACATTGTAGAAAGCAGATTAAATGGAAATGGTTACGGACAATCCACCTACTATTAATTTTACCGTTGGGTGTACTAGAACTCTGTATGGCCTCCACAATAAACGCGTTAGTGCAAAATTCACTACTTGAAAACAAAAAAGTCCGTCGTCAGCACACGCGGCCGAGTGGCGGTAGCCGAGTGGTGGAGTTCAGCGGAAGTGCCCGCGCGAGCAACATCGCCGTGCCTCTGCTCGTGAACCGGTGAGTCATCGGGACTCTGGCGTGCTAGACGACGCGAAACGCGTAAATTTTCAAGTTACGTAAAGTTGTTGAATTGAAAGGAAAATGGAAATTCGTCGTGTAAATACGCTAAAGTTATGGTTTTCAAGTGTGAAGAAGTGCCCAACATCGCTGATGCTTCATCGTTGGATACGGGATACTCTTGCATTGACTGAAGACCAGGTATTAAGTATTGAACTGGACCAATACCGTAAGTGTGTATATATTAAGTTAGTGACGCGTCTATTAGGCGAACAGTTAATTAATAAATTTGAAGGGAAGTTAGTGTATTGTGATGAGGATGATGAACATGAAATTAGATTAGACTGGGCTGATAGGACAACTACACTAGTGCGACTACATGTTATACCAATGGAAATAACCGATAGCCATATCCGTACAGTGCTTGCGCAATATGGTGAAATTAAGACCCCTCCGGTGGACGAGCGATATTCGGACGAGCATATTTATAAAACTCGTACAGGAATTAAGTTGGTGAGAATGGTTCTGAATAAGCCAATCCCGTCCTATGTATCAATACAGGGTATGCAATATTGGGTAACATATTATGGACAGAAACCTACCTGTAAAATATGTGAAGACACTCAACACACAGCACGGTTTTGTCCACAACGACGTGGTGCTATGGGGGAGCGAGTGATACAAGACAATATTGGAGCATGTGCTACTCCTGTAGAAATCCAGCCTAAGCAGTCATATGCAGCAAAGGTACATAGACCACCTAGCCAACGTTCCGCGCATGAGACGGAGATAAAGGCTGACACACAATTTACAGTGTTGCCAATTCCAATGCAGTTTCAAGAAAAAGCTGTGAACAATGAACGCGATAAAGATCTGCAAATAGAGCCGAAAAATGCTGATGTTTCAGAACACCAACTAGACCCTACCAAGGAAACACCTTTACCTGCGTCTATCCACAGCACATCGTGGGCGGAAGATGTGGCATCTTTAGACAACCTCCACAGTGACGTACGGGATAACGTGTTGGTGACTGACAGTCTGGAAACAACTGATCAAGCGATGCGCGAGTCTGACTCTACGAGTAATCTTCAAATGGAGACTGACATGTACGAAGCAGGAGGATCCCATACACTGGAAGATCAACAAAACAAGGTTCAGCTTGGTGAAACCACAACAGGTACGAAGGACAATGCCAAAAGAAAATCAAATGTGAAGAGACTCCAGGAACAGAAGCAGTTGAAGAAGAAAAAAGTACAACAAAATGTGGCACCCAACCCCCACTACAAGAAGAACGTGAAGCAGCAGGCAATAGCCCCCTCCCCAGTACGTATAACCAGATCCCAAAGTGTGACAAATTTAACCCCGAGTGTTGATTTTCAACCTGTGATCGGATCCAAATTCAGTGTTTCCCCTAGTGTGTCTAGTGAATGTGTGGGTGCAAGTAAAAATGAAAGTCAGAAATAGCATGTGTAAAATGAGTAAAGGTATATGTGGCTTGGTCACGTGTTTGCACGAGGTACCGTGCACATATGCAAGGTTTACGTTTCGTGGCATGGAAGGGAGTGGAAAAACAGTGTACGAATATTAGTGTCCACTGGGCAAAATGTATAATTCGAAGTGTTGGGTAACCCTAGTTCTTAAATTTCTGTTAATTGTATATATGATGACTACTCTCCGTTTAGCTACGATCAATGTTAACAAAATGCGATCTTTTACTAAACAGGAGGCGCTAGGAGATTTTTTCCTACAATCATCTTTAGATATAGCACTTCTTCAAGAATGTGGAATAACAGCATTTAACCTCCCCCCAAACATATTAGTCTATAATAATGCGACCTTTCAAGCGACAGGAACAGCCCTGTTAGTACGAAACACCGTACCGATTACAAATGTGATGTGCCATCCCAATGGTAGAATTATCTCAGCAAAAATAGCTAATGTTTGGGTATATAATTTATACGCACCTTCAGGGACACAATTTAGGAAACAGAGGGATGCGTTTTTTGCGACGGATGTCGCTACTGAAATGCAGGGTACAAGAGAACATATAATTTGCGCGGGCGATTTCAATTGTGTCCTGCATCCGCAGGACCAAAGACCTGGCTTTAATACCTCCAATACTTTGCAAAAATTAGTAAATGGGTTTAATTTTACAGATGTATGGAATGACAAATATTTTGGACAGAAAGGGTACACGTACATTCGTAATAATTGTGCTTCCCGTTTAGATCGATTTTATGTAACACCACATTTACGCCAACAAATCAAGTCACTTAGTATAACACCCACCTGTTTTTCAGACCACAGTGCCGTAATCATGGCGATAAATGTGGATATACCAATAGTACCTAGAGGGTATGGCTACTGGAAATTAAATGCTTCTATCCTTACAGATGCAAATTTCCAACGAGCCTTTCAGGACCAATGGAATGTATGGGAAGCGCACCGTACCAGACAAAGTGATATAATTCGCTGGTGGGATGAAATTCTTAAACCGGGCATAAAACGGTTTTGTCTTAGTTATTGTAAGGAACGTTCTAGTGACTGGAATAATAAATATAATTTTTATTACCGTGTGCTGCGTGAACTTATACATGAAGCCACTGAAGGGAAACAAGTGCAAACAGAGGTAAAACGTGTACAAGCTGTACTGCTGAGGATGACAGCTGAAAGACGACAAGGTGTAAAAATTCGCAGCAGACTCCCCCACTTTGATAAAGAAGAGGTTGCATCGATAAGCCATGTACTGCAAGAAAGACACAATGCAAAAAGACAATTTATTAGCGAAATAAACGATAATTCTGGAATTAAAATAAAAACAGCCCCGGAAATACGTAAAAGATTTTACAACTATTTTGAGAATCAATTTTCCCACCCAATAACACAAAATGTAGATTTGACGTATAACTTGGAATCCTTGTCCGAGGTCCTTGACGATGAGGAAAGTGAGCAATTAAATAACGACTACACAAGCGAAGAAGTATTCCGTGCGGTTAAGTCGGGGCAGCCGTTTTCTGCACCTGGTCTGGATGGGATACCAAACAAACTCTACCAAACATTTTGGACGTTGATGGGAAAAACACTAACTGAATGGATAAATGCAGTGTTCCGAAGGTATAAAATGGGAAAATCCTCAACTACTGGGATTATAGTTTTAATACCAAAATGTGTGAAACCCATTGAAGTTGGTCAATATAGACCCATTACCCTCTTATGTACTGATTATAAAATATTCTCTCGCTGTATGCTAGGCAGACTTATGCCCTATGTAGAAAAACTAGTTGGAGATACACAATATGTTTTTGGTATGAACAAGAAAATTACAAATGTCTTACAAACGCTTCGTGAAGTGCTTACCTGTTATAGAGTCAATAGAAATAACCATGATAATGCTATATTAACAATAGATTTTGAACGAGCATTTGACTCGGTACACCATGATTACATATTTAATGTGCTTCAAAAATACGGTATACGTGGACATTTTTTGTCAGCATTTAAAAGCCTTTATAGTAACGCAACATCCAAAATACAAATAAATGGATTTATGACAAGAGAACTTCCTATTCACAAGGGAGTAAGACAAGGTGACCCATTATCGATGATAGCTTTCTGTATCTCATTGAGACCTCTTCTTTCTGCATTAGAAAAGCAAGTACAAGGCATCACCATACAATCTATAAACACAAAGGTGTTGGCCTATGCTGATGATGTTAATGTATTAATAAATACGCAGACTGATGTTGCTGCAACGTCTAAAGTATTACAGGAATTTGGTCACCTTTCAGGGCTCACAGTAAATCAGAAAAAATCAACTCTTATGTATTTAAACCCGGATATAACTTACCCTCAGAGCGGAGAATTTCATGTTGTTCCATCGATAAAAATACTTGGAATCATTTTCGCGCGCTCCCTTCAACGAATGATCCAGTTAAACTATGACAGAGTGATAAATGGTGTTAAAGCAGTTCTACAAATGAATAAATTTCGAATACTTAGTATACAGTCAAGAGTGACGTTTGTACAGGTGTACGCTCTCTCCAAGGTGTGGTATGTAGCAAAAATCCTCCCGTTGCGGCAACTGGATATTTTTAAGCTCAAGAGTGCTGTGAGCTGGTTTGTCTGGAACGGTCAAATCTTGCGTGTAAATCACGCAACGCTTTGTTTACCCTATGCAGAAGGGGGAATGAACCTTGTAAACGTGGAATATAAAAGCCAGGCTCTACGTATTCAAGCTGATGTAACGACACTGATTCAACACCCTAACAGCCTCACTAGTAAAGTTCTGAGACACGCCTTGGACAACATTCAATTGGAGGCCCCCATTGATGTTACAAGACTTCCAGACAGATTATGGTATTTTAAGAATACAATAGTGGATATCAGTTACGCTTTAATACAATCTCCTATCCTTCCAACGCAAGAGACGTCAAAAATATATAGAAGAATGTGTTCACTATCACAAAAACAGTGTAAAATTGTAGATCGGAATCCAAGAGTCAATTGGCGGGAAGTATGGAATAATATACAGGCCCGCCACCTTACGTTAAGAGTCAGATCAGCGTGGTATATAATTGTACACCAAATATTCATTACTGGAGCTAAACTTTATGATATAAAATTAGTAAATACTCCAATATGTGCTACATGTAATGTACAAGATAATTTAGTGCATAAGCTTAGTGAATGTCAAATAATCCAAAAATCATGGTTATATATCAAAAAACTTGTGAGTACAATTTGTCGTACGTCAGAACGTAACATTTCAGTAGATATTCTTTTGTATCCTTCCTTTGCATATTATCCAAGAACAAAACGCCACAGTGTACAATGGCTCTTAGGCCAATATGCCCTTTTTGTATCCATATATAGGCAACAAGATTTTCACATCCAATTTATCAATCACCTGCACCAGGAATACCAAATGATCCCTCGTTGTAAAAGATACATGTTATATGCAAATTTCCTAAATGTAATGTTAACTTTATAATGACAAAAAATGTAAACATGCACAATAATATGTAATAGTTTCAAATAAAAAAAAAAAAAAAAAAGTGGTTAGCACATTGCGCTACGAAGCCAGGGGTCTCGGGTTCGAATCCTGGACTGAGCATGGATGTTTGTGAATGTTCATTCATCATATCATCACTCATTCCCACCGTCGCAAATTAGCCAAAAGTGGCACAAAAAGCGAAGTAAAATAAAGCAAATCAATCAATGAATCAAAAACCTCTGCCATGTTGAAAAACGGAAATGTGATATAATAGAATTTTAGTGTTGTTTTGCATGAATTATGTGCAATTTATTCTAAATTTTAGCGTTCGAGAGCAGAGAGGTGTAGATTTTTGCAGGTTTCGTTTTTCTTAAGGTTTGCCGGCGTCTAGAAAACCTGAGACTAATGGAGAGGCAGAGATGTTAGCTGGATCAACAGTCTTTAACGTCACTCCAGAGAATATGCAGAGCTTGAGGATTATATCATCCCCAATCACGTCGTCTCAGACACTTTTGTTGCCATACGCTTATGTGTGTCTCCCAGGATACCTCCTAATCGTTTTTGGTAAATGCGTACATTTCTTGTTCCTCCTGCCAACCAGTTTATCACTCTTTTATTCCGCACCTTCGCCCCTTCACCTCGACAACACCAACCATCAGTTAGCAACCAGAGTTTTTGTCGAAGATAATCCCAACGCCTGTCTCTTCCTCTCTCTCGCGCGCGCATCAAGCTGTTCCGCCGCTTGTGATATACGGACAAAAGCCGGACAAAAACGACGGACAGGATTGGAGAAAGAGAAAATAAAGACAAAAGAAATAGTCTCTCGCAACGAGAGATGGGCAAGGCTTTTCAACCCGACCATTTATAATGGAGAAGAAGAGACGCCGAGAGCGAAATCGTTAGTTTCATTTTTGATGGAATTGATTTGTAAGCGGGATAAATGGTCTCTCAGGACTCCCGGCTGCTTGTTTCTCCCTGTGTGGGAAGCAAGGAAAGAGGAAAAGGTGAAAAATATAGCGAGAGACTGCACAAGAAGGATTGCCAGAAAAAAAAAGCAAGCAAGGACCAACTTTCTGTCTTCGACTCTCGCGGGTGTCAGCCAAAGCAGTCGCACCAGAGGATGCTCAACAGTTTAGACGCTCTGGCAATACATCTTAAAACTCTTTACGGTCTAGTCTAGGAATTTCAAGCAGCTCTGGTAAAGAACAAAAGCACTCAGGACTACCCCCGCTGAACTAAAGTGCTCCTCCAATTGGGTCTCGAATACCGGATGGCACAAGTTGGTCGCTAACGTCGGTTGCAATGCCGAGGGAACTCTAATGAGCCGTAACTTGCCCTTTTTTTTCGGATCCTGAGGCAAGCGTACGAACAAACAGGTCCCCAGTGTTTGTCACTTTTCCGCTTTCCAGTAAATGTCCTGGCGATTTACGTGACGGCAAAATTATGCATTGTGTAAACCTTCAGCCCCCGGTATTCTGTGTGCTGTACACCTGCGGCTCAATTTACAGTTGTTCTGAGTAAGCAAACGGGCGAGGTATGCCATTTCAAGCGTCAATGTGCTGTGTAACTACTGCGCTCTAGAAAAGTTGCTGTTCAGTTCGCATCAAAAAGTGGCAACTCATTTCGTGTATCACAATACGCTTTCCACTGTAAAAGGCTTCTACAGCTGTTGTTGCTTTACACCCTGTAACAAGACACCAAAAGAAGTGTTATGCTACACTACACTCTGTCCCGGTTGTATCTGGAGCAAGCAGGTCTCTGCGCAAGTAGTGACGCGCGAAGGTCCACCAATAAACACTTGAGATGGAATGGGATTGCGTGGAGGGGAAGAAAACGACTGCACTTACCAGCCTTCGCAGCAGCCGGGTCTTGTTCCACCTCCACACTGTACCGTTACCCACGAATCAGATGACGATAGGTTTCCCATTGCACGAACGCGACTGACGAAGCCTCCTGCCTCGCTCACTCCCTCCTTTCCGCCTCCTCTCGCAACGCTACAGTACCGCTGGTCGCTCTGCAGCCCACACGTGCACACGAGAGTACTATTTCACAAATGCGAAACCAGGACTGACATGTTACAATGTCAAATAAAGGCGGAACGAACTATTTTGACAGAGGCGTTCAACAACAAAGAAATTACAACTATTTGAATAGTAAATCCAATTTCAAATGCAAATAGTTCATCACCAACAAGATTAATACCTAAGCCTGTCACGGTACCTAGTGACATGTAAAACGCAGTTCGATAAAAATTATTTTTTGTTTATTGATTCATTTTATGCACCAACTTGAAAGTGTGAGGTTGTTTATTTTTGTGAATAAACTTGTATCCGACCCAGACGTCGGGAGTTGAGAGATGGGGTTTTTCCTGAGTGACAGCCGCCGCTTGGAACATGACACATTTGCACCAACGCGAAGATAAGGAAGGATTATTTTCACCTCTACCGGGCTTGAGTCGCAGCAGGCGTTCGAACCCATGTTCACGGATGACCAGGAAAGCCAGCTGGAGCTCAAGCCTGTAAGGATCGACGACGCGCACTTGACCGCGTTTCAAGACAATGGAGAGGGGTCATTTCCACCCCCTCAGAAAGGGAAGCGAAGCCACCTTAGCGTCATTCCCAACGGACGAATTTGAATCCCTCTTAAATACGCGGTGCTACCATCCCAGAGACAGTTTTTACCCGGATTTCACAGAGAGAGCATCTCCGCGCTACACTCTCGCGTGATCATTGTTTTGTGTCCGTGAACTTTGTTTCCTTACGTACCGTGAGCGAATCGCAGATAGAGCGTTACCAGTGTGCGCCTTATTTTGGTGAAGATTACGCGGTGATTTGTTTTTACCAAGCGTGGGCTACATAAGGATGGAGGGCTAAAGAAGATAGAGAAGGGGGCGTCGCTTCCCTGACGCCTGCAACGACGCCGAAGCCAGCCAGACGACGCCAAAACCAACCACTGCCCAAAGCCCGAAGGACGCTTTCAGATCGACGTCCCCAACCAAAGCCCGAAGGACGTCTTCAGAACGACGCCGATCGAAGCCAGAGGGAGAGATTGAAGGACGACCCCAGAACGACGCTTCTAGAACGACGCCGAATCGAAGTCCGTCACCAGAGAGATTCCGAACCTGCGCGTGACCACGTACACCCGACGCTAGTGACAAGAGGAAAGCCCGAAGTACTGAGGAGGTGCAAGTACACCATGACGTCGCAAATATTCCTCGTCGCGATCGACCTCGGAGGACAATTTCGCCACAGAGGAACCGTGTGCAAGTCCCGCGTCCAGGAGAGATGAATGACCACGCCATGTAGCAGAGTCTGGTACTGTATACTTCAGAGGGTCTATGTTCATGTAAACGTGCGTCGTTAGTGTCAACACCGTACAGTTAACGCCGAAGTCTCACTTATTCGCAAAGTTACTCAGGAAAAACCTAAACCTAATTTCCGCGTCTAAAAATTGTTTTGGTATTGTTGTAAAAAAGGGATATTTCATGTTCAGATAGTCTAATTTAATTGTCTGCATTCAGCGTTAGAAGCTCCATTTCATTTCTTTAATATTTAGTATAAATTGTCAAAGTGTGCTCCATTTCTTGTGTAACCGACCGCCCCGTCGCGCCATTTAATTTGTCAACAGTTGACTTATGAGTCCTTTTTAATTGTGGAAAGCGTAGTGGTTTTTATTGCAAGGTCGTGTGCGTGAAATAGTATTATTTGTTGCATAGTGGTTTTTAAGGTAATTTTTGCTCGCGCCGACGATTGATTAGTGTATTCCGGCAGCTGGAGCCAATTAAGTTTTGCATCACTATGTAATTGAGTAGTTGTTCTCATTGGACGAGAGAGGCTGATGTGTAATACCCCCGTCCGGGAAACTAGTATAAAGTCGAGCTTACGACTCGATGCACACGTTCATTCGAACGAAAGATTTAACCACGCCGACCCAATTGTCTTAGTTAACCGCTTTCCGAGGGCTGGCACTTAAGTTAATTTAAAAGAGCACAGGAGCTGGCAGACAAATGCCCTAAATTCACATTAAGGTTTAAAAGTTAAAAGGAATGATATGTTAATGAGATCCATGATTTGTATCCATACTTCACATGTAAAAATACCTCATGTGTGTGAAAGAGAGATAGAGTGAATGTTGTGAGAGTGAGGAGGATTTGTAAACAGTTGTTGATTGCAATATTTTTTTGTTGTTACAATATATATTCACTTTTTTTACCGTTCGTCAGTGTTGTTATTTGACGTTTTTCAGGTACCGGATATTATGCTATTAGTGTGTTATGAATGTTCGAATCTACATATCAAAGGTAAACAAAACAGTGTAACTTTTCAAGGTATTAATCTCCGCCTCGCAATAGTATGACAATAAACGACCGTCTCAGTACCGAACTTGATAACTGGACCGTGAGTCACGACCGGTCTCCCGTACACATAACGACGTTTGGCCCCGTGGCGGGGTATGATTGACACGTCATTTCGGGGATCGTGAGTGCACTCGTTACAAGCCAACATGCTGAAACTCCAAAGCACAGCGCTCTTCCCACGTCAGAGTTTCGGGTAACATTTCAGTTGAAGGCACTTTTCAGTAGCTTGGACTCAACATTCAATCGTATTCACAGTTGATTAAAAACAAACTTTGCCAAACTATTTTTTTGTTTCAACAGCCAGTGAACATTCTTTATTAATAAATAGATCTGCAGATAAGATTGAACTCGGTGTTGCAACTTAATTCATATAAGGGATCTTCTAGATACAATAACTACAAATTCTCATGGGATCCATATATATACGCAACACATCAACATGTTTTTGAGACAGAATAGTGTAAAGAGAGGGGGAAATGTGGAGTAGATAAACAAACATGAAATAGGCGAGTAGGAAATAGACTGAATGTATTGATCGGTTATTAGGACATTCCTCGTGTCAAAATTTAGACTTAACGTATCAATCAAAAGTAATTCGATAATCATTGTAGAGGTTGTGTACGTTCCTAAGGTGTGGTAGTTCTCGAGATATCGAAACTACGTATGATATCACTTTGACTCGAATGGACTGTTGAATTTACATATTTCCTTAATGTTGTCAAACCAATTCCTTATAAAATAATAATAATAATAATAATCGCAAAACATTAAATAAGTAACATTTTAAAATACGATATTTCGTTTGCTCTTTTTCCTTTAAAAACAACAGATTTTCAGTTTCAGTTTTCTCGAAACACAGACTAATTTGGACCAGTTTTCTAAAAAAAAAAAAAAAAGGAAAAAAATGGCATAATCTCTAGTTTCGCTTTTCAATTTTTTTTTAAAAAAGAGGGGTTTGGGCTTCGTTTTTCTAAAAGACAGATCTTTCGGCTTTGTTTTTCTCAAAACACTATTTTTGAGTTTAGGTTTTTAAAAAAACGCGGTTTTCTGTTTCGGTTTTTGAAAAACACGATTTTTCTGTTTGGGTTTTAAAAAAGCACGATTTTTCTGTTTCTATTTTAAAAAGCACGATGTTTGTTTTGATTAAAAAAAAAAACGGACGTTTCAGTTTTGATTTTTAGAAAGAAAATTTTTCGGATTTTGAAAAAAATAAATTTCGGCTACGTTTTTCATAAAAAACGTGTTTTCTTTCGTAAGCATCAAATAATCCACAGCACTAGTTCAAACCCACATCCAGCAAGACAGGTGACGTACCTCTTAGCCCGTTCACATAAAACAGAATCGCTGCACGTGGAATTCAAAGTTATGATATTAATCAGAGCTCCTCCTTTCGGAGGCTCGCCAGTTATAATTATTTTAAGAAGTTCATAACGTATAGCGCGCGCAGTTGTTTCATCGTATAAACCATCTTCCGCCTCCGGCCTTTCAATTCGATGAATGCTCCCTGGCACCTGTCTTTGGGGGAAGAAAATGTCTTTAATAGCTTTCGGCACTGCTCGGAATGTTGGATGGAATTCGAGACGTCAGCAGGAGTCTGGATAGCTGCTCTCCCGTGCACAAAAGCAAGGAGATAGGACGTCACGGAAACAGGACACAGATGCTTCTAGTCCCTATCTTATTAAAGGAGTAGATGGAATGAGCAATACGCGCTCACATTAAGGTTTTGAGTGTACATTTATGTAGCCTATTTTACCAGAAAAGCATGATGTAAGTTATAAAATGTTAAGTATGTTTGAAAAGCAAGGACAAAAACAGGATTGCCGTAACTGCATGGTTAAGACTGTTTATCCTTTAACTCAGTTTAACGTCATTGGTTAAATTTCGTTAATCTCGGATCAAGTTTAACATCTATGGTTCAGTTTGGGCAACCTTGGCTTGTGATTAACAGTCCCAGCTTTGATTGCATTTATGGTTCAATTTGCTTAAACTTATTATATTACGTTTAACTTTTATGGTTCAATATGTATAACTTTGGATTATATTAATCATTTATGATTCAATTTACTTAAATCCGGATTACGTTTTACATCAATGGTTCCATTTTTAAAACATTGGATTGTATTTAACACTGCGATAGTTTAATTTGCGTAACTCTGGATTAAGTTTAACAGTTATATTCAATCTGTCAGTGTTTATACTAACAGTTCAGTTTCCTTAATTTGCATTGCGTTGTTCGGGGTCAACGGACTTGGTAGCATTGTGACTTTCATATCGCCTAATGGATATATATTTTTAATCGTTGTGAATATAATTACACACTTTCCACGTCTATTAAGCAGAATATAAAATATATTGTACGAAAGGGTAGAAGATATGACAATCACAAGAATATAGGCTTAATAGTATAATTTGCAAATATTAGGTATAAAGCAAACGAAATTCAATTTGCTAACCTTGTATTGTGTTTAACAAATATCGTTTCCTTTATCTGGCGTTAGGTTTACGAGTTACAACTTTATTTAAACTTCGATTAACCGTTAGAATTTTGTTAATAAACTTTACATGACAGTTACCTGAAATTTCATCATAGGTAAGTACATAGTTCATTCAAGTTGCCTATCCTTGGATTGCGTTTAACAGATTTAAGGATTCCGTTTAAAACCTATAGTTCAATTTGCTTGATCTTAACAATAGATTGTCTCGTTTATTATGGGTTTAACAGCTACGATTCAATTTCCTAATTTTATATTGCGTTTAAAAAATATTACTTCCTTAATCTGGCGTTAGGTTTAAGAGTTACAACTCTACTTAAACTTCGATTAACCGTTAGGATTTTGTTAATAAAATTTACATGACAGTTACATGAAATTTCATCATAGGTGAGTACATAGTTAATTCAATTTGCCTATCCTTGGATTTCGTTTAACAGATTTAACGATTCCGTTTAAAACCTATAGTTCAATTTGCTTGATCTTAACAATGGATTGTCTCGTTTATTCTGGGTTTAACAGCTACGATTCAATTTCCTAATTTTATATTGCGTTTAAAAATTATTACTTCCTTAATCTGGCGTTAGGTTTAAGAGTTAAAACTCTACTTAAAGTTCCGATTAATCGTTAGCATTTTGTTAATACACTTAGCATGACAGTTACTTGAAATTGCATAAACATTGTAGAGGAATGATTTTATGTTTAAATCGGCTTCTGAATACCATCGCAAGAAAATCAACATAGGCAAGCAGGAAATAAAATTCTTCTTCGGAAGAAAAAAAGCGCATCATCTCCTCCACACGAGAAAGGAAAAACGAAACTCCCACCAAAACGTCCATCTCATTAAGTAGCCACTTTTTTTCTTTCCAATTAATAAATGGGTGTTGCCCCATTCTCCGAAAATCATTACTATCTTCCGATCCTCATCAAAACCAACATATCGCATGGCGATTTATTGACGTTATTGGACATGGCTAATACAAACGTTTAACCTTTGTCCCGGTGTAGGGTCGGCGATTTGACCATCGCGTCATATATCATGGGGTTGCGTGAAATAGCAAAAACGTAAAAGCTACCAGTCAATGCTTAATCGCTTGGGTAGAGGTGAGCGGTGCATGCTGGGAGAGCCGTGTCATCTTCCTCCTCTTGCTGCTGGCTATGGTTATTTTTGTACCGTATCTTCAAGGTAATAATTTTCATATGTTATGTAACGGTTTGGCCGTTGTTCTTTTTGCCTTTCTAGTTTTCCATTTGACTGTAATAATGATACTGTTGTGAGGTTATCGCTTTCACTAGTTACCTCTGCTTTACTCCACCTTTGTCGGTCTTCCTCCCTACTTCTATTTGTTTGCCTTGCTCTCTAGCTCTCTTCGTCTGCCTTGCCCCCTAGCTATCCTATACTATGTCCCGGGTATCTGTGGAGCAAGGCCGCGCATAGCGGCAGAGGCTGCTCAGCAGGCTGGTAACTGCAGTCGCCTCCCCCCACGCTATCCCATTCCCTCTCACGTGTTTATTGGTGGAACTCTGTCGCATCACTACTTGCGCAGACTTGTTCTTGTTCGCTTACTCCAGAGATAACCGGGACAGAGTATAGTCAGTGAAAAGACGTGTGCTTACTGAGGAGAAAGTAGACGACGTTGGAACATACTCCTAAAAAATCCCTCCGGCGCCTTGCACAAGAAACATACATTTTTAAGTCGTCTGCATGGCGAGCTAACAAGCTTTTAAACCTGAAGCCATATATTAGAAGAATTGAAAGATATTATCAGGAGATAAATTCAAGCAATTTCGGAAGTGATACGTGTTAGTGAAAATTTGCTAAAATGTGTGGATACAGGAGTAGAACATTTCCAACGCCTCTTGTAACAGCGTACGTGTTTATTCTAATTGTAACTGTTCATGAAATTGTACAAACTTATTTCATTTCATAGCTAGCGTTTCCAGTTACGCAGATGTTGCACAAAGTTTGCCGGAAGATGAGCTCTCGCTGCCAGGTGCGCTTGCCGCCGCTCTGCGGACGATTTGACCGTGACAGGCATTAAATATTCTAAAATACCAAACCAATTTCTCTGTCAACCATTTGTTATACTGATATTAGTACGAGTAAGATGAGAAGAACATACGGTAGAGCTATCATCATCCACACAGCGGTTGATATGAAAGACCACTATCTATTCTAGCAGACTCTGAAGATTTGTGAAGACCTTGAAGCATCTATTCTCTTGTAAATTGGATTTCTGAACGAAAGAACTTAAAATAAACCAGCATCTTTAATCTATTTCAATTTTCCCAAGCGATGATGTCCTCGAATGACGATAGGGGGGATGGGGAAGTTTGGAGTTGGGGGTTTTAAGGGGGGGAGGATCTCTGCTATTGATGGAACTGTAAACGAGCGGGGAAATTTGAGGGAGGAAGGTATTAAGATCAGCACAACAAAAATAGCATTATAGCGGTTGCTGGATGAATTATGGTAATAGCTTTGTTTGCCCGTTTCCCGGGCTCCATTATCAAATATTAGCAAAGGCGAGAACGGTGTAACGGGAAATTTGAAAAAGAAATCTTAATAAGTACTAGCGGGGGTGAGACAGCGAGGGGGCCAGAATTATAACTCCCTCTCCCCCTGAAAGACATTTGGAGAATGGGATGTTGATATAAAAATGGAAATGAACCGCGATCGAGTTTTTTTCTGGATGAAATTGAAGATGGGGCTGTTCTGGCTAGTCTCAAAGATGGCAAACGGAGAGGGGGAAGGGTTTTTGGGTGTGATTTTCCTTCAGGTGCAAGATTAGGACAACCAATTCCTTTTTCTTTTATATCTGTGCACAATCACTGCACAACAACACAGTTATTGTTGTTATATGCGATACTCCCAACTTTACACAGTTCGATAACCCCGCCTTGATTTCTTTCATTCACATGCAGAACATGATAACGATTAAAAAGTATACTTTTGGACAATGCACCTTCATTGACTACACAGAGTAGTACAATGCACCTTTATTGGCTACACAGAGTATCTCTGGGAAAAAAAAAAAAACATCTTCCGTTCGTCAACAGCGCAACGTCGGCAAGTTTGTTACGGCAGGTTCAAAGTCGGCCACCTTGAAAGGCAAATCAACCCTTTTGCTCGAATGGAATATCAAGAACGGTCTTCTGAGATATCTCGCCTCTAAGAGAAATTGACAGTCTTCATATGCCCTCCTCTACCTGTCGACAAATTTCCATGTTCCATTGTTTCACTGGAGTCCGAACGATAGGGGAAGTGGGGGGAAAATGGGTACGTGGGGAATATGGGTACACGTAAGGTTTTTACGTCACAGCACCAGCTGTGTGTGGTGAAAAAAAATCTACTGCAGGTTGGCAACATCAGTGGAGACCAAGTTGTCGTCTGTGTTGGTTGTCACGTCGCAGCTGAAGACAAGGAAGATTGTGTGCCTGTTGAAAGGTAAGTGCTGTTCCAAATTTTAGTAAAAAATGCACGTGATGTTATTTTAGAGTAGTTGGAGTTAAGATCTGAGCAGAGCATAACGTAAAATAGCGGGAAACCGACATAGCAACAACGAAACTACAACAAAGGAGCATGCAATGCAAATGGCATCACGCGGTGTCCCGCGTTGTGAATGCAGTAGTACAAACTTACGTAAAATGTTGCAAGTTGTGGAAATATGAGCACAGCAAGTCGGGGTAAAATGGGCATAGGAATTCTGATAAGGGGAAGATGGGCATTTCAAAAACAAATAATTCAGAGACGTAGAATATATTTCCAAACCTCAGAACACTCATTACGCTATAAAGAAAAACTGCATCCTATGATATGTTGCTGCTTATAGTATAGATTCTGTGTGAATAGTTTGAATTGAAAACTTTAAAAAAACTGTGGACTGCTAACGGAAGTGTATCGAAATGCCATCTCGCTCGCGGTGGGCACGTTCGTATCAAGCCTACATATGTAGTTATTCTTTGCTGATTCTTATCCTAGTGACCTCCTGGGATAGATATTTTCTTGCCCTTGCTAAGAGTTGTGTTACATTCATCCATGTATCCTGTCCCTTGGTTTTGTATGATATTCATTGTTTCATTCTTGCATTCCAGATGCCACGAACGTACAGACGGACGTCCAATAGGCAAACCTGGCAAGCAGAGCACATGGAGAACACATGATGAAAGATCCTTATTCCAAGACGACACAGCCTCGTTCAACCAAGAGGTTAGAACTACACCGGCCCAACCAATTCCAAGCGGAAGCTCTCAAGTGGTTGTGGAACAATCTGTCAACAGTCCATCCTGCTCAGGATCTCAGAGGTGTGAATCTACAGTTCCTGGATCGCTCAATGACGCGGCTTCTCCTACATCTTCAAATGCAGTCAGATCAAAGTGTGCAAACACGCTTGCACGCACAAGATATTCACCTCGGAAACTTGTGCGCACATGTCACCAATTCCTGTTCTTTACAAGCCACCTGTGACCCGGAGAAGGCAAGAGAAGCAAGGGAGCTTACCTCATCAGAAACTATTTCTGCAGTCAAAAAGAAACGTCTCCCTCATGTGTCTGCACGATCTATGGAAAGTTCAGGTACTATTCCATCTACAGTTGCATCTAGCGGTGAAGAGCGCAAGTGCCGTATATCCAAGGGTTGGTATCATTGAGACAATGAAGGTGAAGAGTGGATACGTTGTGAACACTGTTCCGTGTGATATCATAATAATTGCGTTGGCATAGAGGAGGAGGAAGTACATTTTATCTGCCCTGCTTGTCGCGGGTGAAGGACTATTTGAGCCATGCAAGTTAATTTTATGACATATACCGTATTGAAGAATCATTAAGTGTTATATTGTGACTTGCCTTTAGTGTATATTTTGTAATATTTACTTTCAAACTCATCATGCTCATATTCCCCAATAGTGTGCTCATATTACCCCCACCGCTCGGGGTAAAATGGGTTTTGTAGTAGTTTTGTTTTTCTATTGTTTCTCATTTGCATGAAGAGAGTTTCGCTCATGTGTACTACTATGTATTGCGGAAAGACTGTAGTAAATTTTGCAATACGCAATTTTTCTGTATTTCAATTCATCTCTGAAATATTATAAATTTTGTCTTAAGGTGGTCATATTCCCCCCACTTCCCCTAATCTAAAAATGCTGAGAGTATTCTTTGTTTCTTTAGCTCCCGATCATATAACCTCAACAGAAATTTGAAAATATCAGCACAATTTTGAACTCTCGTGCGTTATCCTGAAGGCGTTGACAGATTTCCCACAAATGCAATACCATGTATGCAGCAGTATTGAAAATGTAAGTTAAAAATTATGGTACTCGTATTTGGCTTAGTCTCAAACTGCTATTGGGCCCATACCCCATACTAAACTACACACCAGGCCTCCCCGATGGCGCAGTGGTAGCGTCGTCGCCTTGTAATCAAGGGGTCCCGGGTTCGATACCTGGTGGAGGCACATAGTGGTTCGGATTCCACTTTAAATTGTAGGTCCAGTCCCGATTAGCCTTACTGTGCATAAAGTGGACTTAAAACACTAAATCAATCAATCAATCAATACACTACACACCATATATTAAGTCTAATTGCAAAATTATAGCACAAATAATTCCTAAAGATTCTTTGGAGTTCGAATTCTAATGGTCTGAAAATATAGAAAGCACACATGCACATTGAGGTGAGGTTAGTGATATGAGGGAATATTCCTGTAAGGAGCGGCTCTGGGGTTCTACCAGACTAATAAATGGGTACTTGTGGGCAGCCCTCGAGAATACGATGGTCGGGGCGTGGTGCTGATCACATCACCTCTACAAAAAGCAGATATTGTGAATGTATGGAACCCTACCCCACACCCTACCGTGCTCCTGCAATGTTGCAATATGCAGGGAATAGATTTATCCTGATTTATATACGTACATACATGCTGAGAAAATATCGAGTTCCCAAGATTCAGATCTATGCATACCACAGGTTCGGATCTCGGACTGCACCATGTATATCAGGCAGAAATATATTTCTCTTTCGAAAATGCACAAATTGTCTGATTAAGAGTCAAACTGATATTAGTTTTGGATTACATCATGAAATTATGTATTTATTATGTACCATGATTCTAGATTTATTCACTCGAACCGGAATGATTCTAGATTTATTCACTCGAACCGGAAGAAACGCAGATGTTCATTACGCATGTACCCATGTTAGCAAGCAAGGATGCAAAATTAGGAGCGAAACGCAACCTCATAAAAACTTATTGCTCCAATCTCTAATTTTGAGTTTAGAAATTCTAAATATACAGGTAACTGCTTTCTAACAAATAAGAAAATTTCAAACTTCATATGGAGCTTGCTTTGCTTCATGGTCCAAAATTTAATTGTAATCGCCATTTAGAATCAACAAATCGAGGTCCTATCTGCATCCATAAACCAGCTCCCGAAAATGCAGCGGTAGTGTACAATGAAATCCAATGATGTCGGGCTCGAATCTCGAGGAAATACTTGTATTGTGTACAATTGTTCTCACACATTTGATAGGTCAATCAAACTGATAAGTGACTGAAGTACAAAATTTTGCGCGCAGACACTTAGAAAAAGACGTAGTTATGCAACCCGCAGTTATGCCCGTACAAGCATGGTTGCCTATTATTCCAGGATACCTGCGTGATCAATAATTCAACCTTTTACCTTTCGAATACAGGTCCATCGCCTCGGACCATTTCCTCCAAGTCGGTCAGAGGCGACTACAAACGACGGTGACGCTCAATTCGCAGGCCAACAACAAAGAAAACGTCAGCAGGGTAAAATGGGCCTCGCCTATTGCGAGGAAGAAAGCTCACACACTATCCGTTGACGTGAATTCAAACCGTCTCTCATGGAGATAGGAAGGAAATAGAACTCCCGAGGTCACGAAGGTCCATTTTTAGACGTACGGTTCAGGCAATGCATGCCAGGGGATACTTATACTCAACCCGGTTATGCCGAGATGTGTTAGTTAAGACATTGGGTACGTTGAAAAGATGCCATAATAGACCCTTCAAAGGCATCTATCGGAAACCTATATTTTATTTTCTCTCTCCGCTGTTATTTGTTGCCTCTTTTTGTTTGTTGAAGAGAGAAAATAACAGAATAAAAGTAAATGGCAACCCGGGGAAAAATGGCTATAGCAACAGTGTTGCTAACTATAGAGACTTTCCTTGGCGATGCATACTTTTTCATATAAAGTCGTCACGCTTCTTCCATACACATACAAGACAATGTTTATTTTTACCAGAAGCAATATTCAATTGGTTTTTACAGCAGTGTAAATATGATTTTCAGTAGGCTAAACTCAAGTATTTCGTTATTTACGTCACTTGTCTACCTAATTAGACTTTTTCTAGACGATGAGGTTGAAATTGCACTAAATGTACACAGGAATGAGATTTCCAGGAGATTCCGACCCATCCTTATGTAAAACAGTGAGATGAAAAAAAAGGAAAGGAAAACTACAATCCAATTAATGTTTAAGTCCACAAGAAGGAATTTAAATTAAATAGCAAATCAAATGCCCTTCCTCTCTTACTCACAAGGTATGTGCACATCTTTGTTCTCAATACATAGCACTCAACGTATGGATTACGGCTCACATAGTTTAGATATAATCTGTAAGTTTTGGGCTTATTTCAAACACAATTTCAATTATGTTTGGTTTAATCTTACGCTAAAAGAGGGAGAACTAGAATATTTGTAGTGAAATAATGGACTGAAAATAATTCGAAATACACTTTTACAGATAATTCTTAATTTGGAAAATACCATTAATAAAACCAGCTCGTTGAATATTTCACTCACGGTTACGCGTGGATTTCACATGGGCATTTGATTATGTAAGTCTATTTATTTTAATCATGTATTATCCTAATCGTTGCAATTAGCCTGCAGAATTGGGAAAGCGACATTAAGTAGGCAAAATACAAAACCCACTTATTATAAGTGATGTTATGAACCAACTGTCACCAAATTGTTATTCCCATTGTGCACAAATTGTCACGCTGAATTTTACACGGCCTTTTTGGCATATAATACATAAAAAGGTAAGATGTTGAGGTAGACTATACATATTTCATAATAATTTTTAAATATTGGAATTTCGTGTTCTTTACTACAAAATTTTGTTGGCCTTAATGAGTCACGTAAACTACATTTTTCACATTAGTAACAATGGAGAACAGTTACATTATCGTGATTCGCATTTTATTCAATTTTGTATGCCGAGTCCTGATGTGCAAAATGTTGAATTTCAAGACAATTTTTGAGTTAGACAGCTTTAAAAAATCAGCAGTTTGCAACACTGTATCTATATACCAGTGAACAAAAGAAGGCGCGAAGTGTATTTGATGCAAAGGAGGGGTTGGTTGCTTGGCTGGCTATGTAAAACACACGTCCCAAGAGAAATGCAAAACAGGCGAAGGAGAATACGTAAACAGGGTGTTGACAGAAGCTTTGCTGGGTTGCAGAACCGACAGGGACAAAGAAGACGATACAAGGTGACGAAGAGAGCGAGGGTGAAAAACAAAAGGGGCGTGCTCAACCCTACCTTGAGGGAAGCTATTGCCATGAATGGGAGCAACAAGAGGAAAGCGCAGGGGATTATGGGAACAGCTGGTGAATAGGCCAAATGCGCTGTTAGGCCTAAATGAATCTTCAAAGAACCCTAGAAATGGGATATGAGGGATTTGGGGAGGGGGTGTCTGGGATATCTAGCAAAAGACGTTAACTAGTTTTCCCATTCCTTGTTGCTAAGTAAGTTTTCTTGGTCCTTGAAGCTATAGTCACGTGATAGAGAAATCTGGATTCATATTATAACTCTGGCGTATATATACCGAGTTGAAATGTAGATTTAAGACAATTTTTACTCTGAATTATGTATGCTGAGATGAAGTGTAGAGTTCAGACAATTTGAACTCTGGCTTATGTATACCAAGATGAAGCGTAGAGTTAAGAAAAGTTTAACTCTGGCTTATGTACACTGAGATGAAGTGTAGAGTTCAGGCAATATTAACTCTGGCTTATGTATACCGAGTTGAAGTGTAGAGTTCAGACAATTTTAACTCTGGTCTATGTATACTGAATTGAAGTGTAGAGTTCGGACAATATTAACTCTGGCTTATGTATACTGAGTTGAAGTGTAGAGTTCAGAAAATTCTAACTCTGGCTTACGTATACTGAGATGTAATGTAGAGTTCAGACAATATTAACTCTGGCTTATGTATACTGAGTTGAAGTGTAGAGTTAAGACAATTTTAACTCTGGTCTATGTATACTGAATTGAAGTGTAGAGTTCGGACAATATTAACTCTGGCATATGTATACTGAGTTGAAGTGTAGAGTTCAGATAATTCTAACTCTGGCTTAGGTATACTGAGATGTAATGAAGAGTTAAGTTCTACTACTTATTTTCTTTACTGGCAAATAGGTGGCAAGTTGGACAAAATGGAAATGCAGGATAAAACAGGGAGGTTACACGTTCTGCATAAACTAGTGATTATAACTTTCGAATAGGTGGCTAACTACATTTATTGTGTTTTACTTGTGTTTATTGCAATTGATTATCATCTCCGTTTTATCATACCGGTAGGACAAAACGGGTAGAAGAGAGTTTTTTTTAAAAAAGAAAAGATAAAATTTTCTCCCCTTGAAGAAACTTTTTGAAAACTGGAGACTTGAACTACAGGACATAATAGCCAAAACTTTGACAAGTGTACTAAGGTAAACAATCCCATCCCAGGATTCTTCATTTTTTTGTAATTCGGAAAAGTAAACACTAGCCTCCTCATTTTGTCCAATTTTCCCCTACCTCAAATAACGTTAAATATCAAGAAATAATATGCAAATTCCTTGTTCAGTAAAATGGGTATAAATTGTAGGAATTCCAGCACGCCTTTCGATATTTCCATAACGGCATTTTTCTTATCAATGTACAAAGTACGCATTATACGATTAATGAGTGTATAAAAGAAAAAGCGGTAATTACATTTTACCTTTATATTTCGGACGTCAGTCGCGCAGTGTGTACTAATAAATGTACAGTCGGTGCTAAAAGTGTTTGTATTTTATCGAAAGTACAACGGATTGTATAACATTAGAGGATGTACATTTCTACAGACTAATCTTGAGCTCAATTTCCTACCGAATAACAACAACTTCTTCCTTTCACTGTACATTAGATAGATTGCATTTCGGTATATAGTTTATCAAATGGGGGAGAGAAATAGTTGGGACTTCTCCATCTGATAAGCACAAAAGCGAGAATATGGGTATTTATGGATAACTGTGTGAGAGAAAGTAAATATAAGGTGCAGACAAATGAATACACTCCCATGAGAACACAAATCTCGTATTAGTTTGTATGTTGATCATCATTGGCTACTCTTTAAAGAAATTTGTAAAATTTCTTAGGGTACAGCTATGAATTTCATCTTGAGCTGAACGACAATACACTGCATAAAAATTTTGGAAAACAAATTTCGAAAAAATCCCTTTTGCTGCCATGAGAATACCACCGACACAATAAATTACAACCAAAGACAGAAGGAATAAGACGGATGAGAAACGATTGTGGTTTCGAAAATTACGAAAGGGGGGGGGGATGAGGAAATGAAAAATGAGAGAACACCGCAAAAGAACAGAACGGATTGACAATCGACTTGACATCTCAAACGTACCGTTTCGAGGGTCATAATTTCCCAAGGGGTATTTCCCTGTCATTTCTCCAAGTTCTCAACTTTCCCCCCTTATCAAAGTCAACGAGAAATCAGCTTTTATTATACCCTTTAGTTTCTAGTCTTCCAACTTTCGTGTTCTTTTAAAGTCTTCTTACTCAATTTTTTTTGGGTAAAACAGGAGTCTGATTTGCATGACAAACTAGGATTTTCCTCACCTTTGAACTTGTGTTTATTTTCTCTTAAAAAGAAGGGGGGGTAAGATTTCCCGGAGGTTGTTTAATGGAAGCTCAACATCAAAACTAATTTTCTCACCAGGAAAAAAAATGATTGTGGATTAAATGATACTAGAAGATCTCTAATTTCATTTTAATGGACTAGTCTGGGACTTCATGTAGCAATTCCATTAACACGCTTTGAATAATTAAGAATTCCTTATTTAACACAGTATTTCCAGACATCCATCTAGATATCAAAAGTTTCATATGCGCTACTTTATACACAAACTCAAAGATGTATGCTTAACGACGTCGCCTTGTACCCGGTTGAGACACATAGTGGTTTTGATCCAGCTTCAAACTGCAGGTTCAGCCCTGATTAGTCTAACTGTGCATAAAGTGAACTTAATAAAACCAACAACAGGCAATGACGCTTGTAGTCTTCTGCATCATTTACAACGAGGTGCGATGAATGCTAGATTGATGAAATACAGGTGTCCCCGCAAAATCTGCTTAAATTTAAGAACGTTGACGTAGGATTGAAACTGATTTGTTTCTAGCCGGCTGTACTTTCTCACGCCCGGAACTCCAAAGTGACGCGATTATGGACCGATGTTAACAGGCCTTTTTTACATGTTCCTGGCGGTTGAACATCCTGCCACAGTTTTTAGGCCTACTGCTTCTGAGGAAACATATTTACAAGCATCCATGCCTTATCTATCATTAAAACCCAGACGTAATGTATTCATAGTGATAACACTAACCATCACACCACAAAGCCAGCCCAGCTACTGTATAATATGATTACACAAGATGGAGGTGATTTAATCGATAAATGTTCCTATGCAATCAGATCATCTGCCATTGTCCACACTAAGTATGCTAAGGGCTTGACCAACCTTCCTACAGACCAGATCTTGCCACGTGATCATAGATATTTTCACCAGAATAGAAATTAAAATTCAGTTCCAATGGACCTCAAGTATTTAATGCCAATATATTGCAGGTCCTCCTGTACAGATTGAAGGGAAGGTTCCGAACATTTACATCCTGAACAACCCTCGTAATAAGGTAGGAAGACGCGTCACGGGGTTTGGATCGCATCCCAACCCATGAGAACAGTTTGCAGCACTTTCGCTTTCAAGGATTGTCAGAGAAGTAAATTCTCATGGCAATAACAAAGTGGACTGTCCAGCAAGAAATTACCAGACGGAGTAAAACTTTGGGCTTCTGCGGCAAGGAATTTTTAGATTTAAACCTAGTGTTCCTTGATAAAGACAAAGGACAGTGCTTGAAGACTACTTGCAGACATTCTTCACCGTGACAAAGAAGGTCTCTACTTGAAGAGGTATTTACTTGTTTGTTGGGAAGTTCAAGCCGGTACCAACATTTTGATTATACATTCTCCAGTATATTGTTCTTGAAGGCCCTCGCCGAAGATGGGGAGGAAAACGGGGGCTCAAGAAAAGCACATCCTCGGAACTCCATTTGACGGAAGCAAGCAAGAAGTTCAAGTGATGCCTAGAGCAAGTAAGGCCATCTGCGTATGATGGCAATGGCTTCTGAAACTCGGGCTAAGTATCTCCTAAGCAACGGGACGCCAGAAGCCTTCTGCACGCCATCCACTTTGGGTAACTAACTCGATTAGTTGTTGAGATGAGGGATTTAGGAAACTCATCAAGGAGGAAGGGACCCGCGAGGTAGAAAAGGGGCTATGGGGCAAAGTCAAGTAAGGAGAAGCGCCAAGGAAGGAATTGTTGGTATTGATTGGCTGGATTTGTTCTTCTTGGCGGAAGATCCTGCGAAGATGTGCCACCAGAAGGTCAGCAACTGAATATTATCCAGAACCAACTGTTCCGGAAAGTTTTTGAAGCATGAACGGTTTCGTGATTTGTAGCTCTCAAATTAACATCCACTCTCTCTCCTTTCTCCTCTCTCTCCGTTTCGCTCGATGCCACTGTACTTTCTTCGGCAATAAAGCGCCAATTTAATGAGTTTTTGGTCCCCAGGAATCGGGTCATAATTAAAGTTGCGAAGCGATGCCGTTATTGCCAATTGCTTTCAGAAACTGGTTAATTTTACCCTCCATTGTTCTTCTCTTGTTTCTTTCCCCGGCGTCCTTTTAATCCACTTACTCTTGTTGTTTCCCAATGGGTTGCGCCAAAGGAGAAAGCAATTCACCTCTCACTGAAGAACCAACGGGCTGCTAATTCCTTAGTTTCCCGAGACGGTAACGTAATCGTTAGGTAAAGACAACAGAGAAGACGTTACACATACGAGTTAGCCTCATAGGTTAGCACCACGTTCGACTCAATGTCTTTGTGTATGGAGGCTATATAGATAAGGCAACAGTGGGGAAAATGATACGCATGAAATTGCTTGGTGACCGAATTTCAATATCGAACCAGGTCCTTAGTTCCAATACCCACTAGGGATGGCCAAATCCAGATAACATATTATGCGGATATCGCATAATTTTCTATCCGGATATTGGATATTCTGATATCCAGATTAGTCAGGATTATCCGGATATCAGAATTGTTCAGATATCCGATATTCGGATTATCCTAAGTATCTGGATATTTGCATCATTCCAAGTATCCTTGGAGTCGGATTATTCTAATTATCAGGATATTTGGATTATACGAATGTGTTTATTAGTTTCAGGGGTTGTCCACATATTCATTTATTCGTCATTTTCGTATTTCACTGTACGGATTATGTACAAATCCTTCACCACAGCTGTTCTATCCGAATTATCCAACAGATATAGGATAATTTGATATCCGGATTTCGTGGACATCCCTAGTACCTACCAAAGCACGAGTGTCCATTGCGACTGTTCCTTTGTTAATTTTATATCATCATTATACTACTTTATGGCTAAACACTATTTGGAGTGGCACCAATGTAAGTACAGGGCGCAAGTTAAAGCGCTTTCCAAATGTTACAAATTTGTTTTCGCAAGTTCTACGTCCACTATATACTCAGAAGGCCCAAGGGAGATTTCACACCGAAGTGAGAAGCGACACTTGGGAAGCACCCGATCAACAGCAACGTTTCACACCGCAGTGACATGACAGATCACACAAAGCTGGATTTGATTGGTGAAATTCTCAGTAGAAACGCACACGTGTCGCTTCTCGTTCGGTATGACAACTCCCAAATAGGTATTGGATCTGTAGTTGATTTTTTTGTTAGTTAGCGTCGACTTTCTGCAACTTTTGGCTAATCGCGACGATGAGGATGAGCGATGAAATTTATGAAGGGACACTCAGAAAAACCACCCATATCTGGGCCGGGATTCGAACCCGGGATCCCTGTGCTAACCACTCCGTCACGGACGCAGGCTGGATCTGCAGTAGGAACTGAGCTACTGGGCACCAGCACGCAATCTTGGGAGGCCCATATTTTTGGACCTTATCACACTTAATTGGTCCCAAAGGAAACGTCAGAACTATGACACTTCATTCACAAGGAAGCCACACTCATGTAAACTATGTACAGAAGAAATGAGTAGATCAATAAAACTGTGGAACATTGTTCGAAACTTCACTAATGGCTGCCTTGCATGAAGGACAGCACTTACGACCAGACTGTCAATGGTAATTAAATTACATGGCCACACTGTACCCACTGTGCTAGATCTGAAGGCCTGTATCACAAGAGGCGCAGACATTATTTGTCGGTCGGCAAATAATATAGATTATGCAATTTGCACCAGATACTGATCTTGAGTTCAATTAGTGACCGACAAAGGAGGGGAACTGCGTAATCAAGAGCAGCGTCGGTAGAAGAGCTCAGGCCTTGATGACATTCTAGTCTTGGGGTACTTGCTATAGTAGACTGGACTTCAAGACATGGGGGTAAGTGTGCAGTGTCCAAACAAAAAATAGAATTTTTTTTAAAAAAAATCCTTTAAAAAACATTCTCTTTCTCGAGATGGAGGGGGGTGTGCGTGTGTTACAGATGTATGAGAGATGGTTAGTTCGCCCTTCTCCTCTCTGATCTTTCCATTGTTTCATTATCCTCCTCTTTCTTAGGAGCTGAATGGGACAGATAAAAATATTTGGAGAAGGATGAAGAAGAGGAGAGGAGAGATGAAGAGAGATGGGGTGAAAGATAGATTTGGAGGAGAAGGAAAAAGATAAGGGAAGAGTTGAAGAAAGAAGAGTGGATTGAAGACAGAGGGTGAAGAAAATGAGGGAAGAGTTGAAGACAAAAGAGATTTGGAGGTAAAGAGAGGAAGATATTTGGAGGAGGATGAAGAAGAAGGGAGAGTTGAAAATACAACATTTGGAGATAGATGGTTGGGTGAAGAGAGATGCTAGAAGCATGATGAGGGAGAGGAAGGAAGAGTTGAAAAGAGGAGATTTTGAGCAAGAGTGATGGAGTGAAGAGAGAAAGATTTTGGAGAAGGAAGAAGAGGAGGAGGGAAGAGATGAAGAAAAAGAATTTGGAAGAAGAGAGGTGGGGTGAAGAGGGAAAGGTATTTGGAGGAGGACGAAGAAGAGGAGGAAAAAGCTGAAGAGAGAAGAGATTTGGAGAAACAGGTATGGGATGAAGAAATAAAGAGAGACATTTGTAGAAGGAGGATGAACAGTAGTGATGGGAGTGAAGAGAGATTTGTAACAGGTGGAAATGGTCGAGGCACTGGAGAAATGGAGAGAGTGTGCGTGGTACCAGTTTCTTCTAGAGTAAAGTACATAGTCAATTTTGGGGAATTTGGTCTCTGAGAGAATTTTACACTTCTGATAGCATTAGAACTATGAATTCCATTGCAAAATCCTCCCTATTTCAGAAGATGAAAGGATCACTGATGTAGAAGAGAACACAAAATAAAGAAATAAAACCAGAAACAACTACACCACAAGCACGGAAAGGCAATGCTAATCTGACTATCAGGACGGGGGCAAGAGGTCATGGTTCAAATAACAGTTAAAGCACACCACGCTTCTTTGTATTTGCTTATCAATTTTATCATCCATTGTCCATATGCATGGCCGTGAATAATGTAAAACAGGTAGAAAGGGGACAAACACCCAGGAGCCTGGTTCCATTATATCCTGGCGTATATTCATTCACGTATGGCTTGGGAGCTAATGTGATTGTATGAATGTAACGGCGCACAAGACAAATACAATCACATTTTAGCTTTTACCTACGAGAAACCAAACTTATTTCTCGCTGGTGCATGATGGGACGTAAGTAAATTGAAACATATTAACTGGGCTTGATTGGAGTAGATGTGTACGCAAATCTTAGATTTGAATGAAAACCATAACATGATTTGTAGTCAGCTTCAAAAGTGACTGCAATACATGCATTGACAACGGTGATAAAACAGGATTCCATGCCATCAAATAACTTCCATGAAAGTAATTGTGAGTGGTTTGTATGTTGAAGACATGCGATAAACTTTGATCGCTCACAATATAATATTCCTAGAGTGGCTGAATTTTAGGTTCACATTCCGTGTATAAAATGACATTTTGATTTTGTAACGAACAAAATCTCAAGTTTGACTTTGAACCTCTACGCATATTACACAAAATACATTTTTTTTAAAAAAAAATATACGTTTTTTTTTAAAATATAAAAGCTATGTGAAGTGCATGACCCATAATATTTTATTTCCTTTTTAAAATGTACACGTTTAAACTCGCATCTAAATGCAGAATGAATCATTATGCCTTGAAGTTTCCAATATTCGCAGCGTATAAACTTTGCAAACGTGTTTTGTCGCATAAAGTATATTTACATATTTAGCAAGAAAACGTGATAGAAAGTGCATTTTCTACCCTTTAGACTTACCTAAAAGGCACAATACGATAAGTACTCACGATTTTGTGTTTCTGTCGAAACAATTACGAAAGGATTTCATGAAACTGAAGTTTATAACTCTTCAACCTTTCCGTTGGACCTCTGTACGGTCACGAACACTTCTGTGCTATACGACGCAATTGACTTTGAATGAGTTCGGTTACAACTGTGCACAAGGAATTCTGATTGAAGCCGGTATGAGAAGGAGCATCGCCATGGCGAAGAAACATTCTTTACCGTTTCGCATACCACCGAATAAGACAGGATATGGGAATTTCCTCCTTTATTGGGACAGATAGAGGAAACTGGTTTATTCAAAATGTAAAATAAATTTCTTTCCTACGTCCCGAGAGAAAAGAAAAGAAACGAACATAGCCTAAGAAAAAGAATGGGAGATATTTTTATGATTGATTGGTCTCCTTTCAAAAGGTCATGTTCCACGCACTTCCCCTTCCTGCTTCCCAATTCGATTAGCATTCGAAATAGCAAGAGTTACTCTTTCCTTTTTGTTCCACTTTCTACTTAATTCTTTTCCTATCTTCTTTTTATCTTTCACATTTGCCGTTCATCTTCCCATTTTTTCCTTCTCTACACCAGTATTTCTTTTCTTAACCTCTGACAAAGTATCTGTCATACATCGTAAAGAGCAATATATCCCAAATAAGTTCAGGAAATCTTCAATAACAACCGAATGGCAGTATTTTATCTTGCGGTCGATACGGGGGAAGATTTATTTAGATGCCTTATAAACAGAATTGCAGGTGGCGTGTAGCAATTTGTCACTAGCCTTAACAATAAGAATTGCAAAATAAATTTCCAAGATCCATTAACTGAATCATTATGCAACTTCTGAAAATGTAATTCCTATACAATCTTTTAAACAGTAAACAGGTTTCAGAGAGAAAATGTTGCTATTAGTAGTTAATTATCGAATCCTCCACAATAATTAAACTTTTGTGCCGCAAAAAACACTGTACTAGAGTCCACAGTATCCTCGGTGAATTTGGAAGAATATTTTCTTTAACATGCTTTGCTTGAGATAGCAGAATAAAACCTTCACAAGAATATTTGAACGTAAAGAGTATGTAGCTTATGTGGATATGAATGAACGCTTAATTAACAACAAACAACAAAAAAGTGCATCCAAGATAATTAAATGGCGTAAAAAAATTTTTCCGTCATATGTCTTTGTGTAACTTTACAATACAATGATGAATAGAGGCCCTGATGCATAGGTATAAATTGCCTAGAATTGCATGAGCAAAGCAGACAGCATAATCCTCGTTTAGCCCTGCCTAGTATTAGAGAGTGTTAATAGCTGAACGCTTAGCCCCGCCTACTATTAGAATATTATAATCTGTTAAAAGTTGAAGGCTTAGCCCTGCCTACTTTCAAGGAGAATTAACGCCTACAGGCTAAACGTGTTGCTTGGGAATTTCACCAACCGCACGCAGGCTTGAGAGGCCTGCCACGCCGCTACGGTGTAAAACGTTGCCGCTGGTTGGCTCGTTCCCAAGCGGCATGTGTCGCGTGTAGCTTCGGTCTCAAATCTCCCTTAGAGTGTGTTATGGTTGAATGCTTAGCCGTGCCTAGTATTAAAGTTTGTTAAAAGTTGAACGCTTAGCCTTGCCTAGTATTAAAGTGCGACAAAAAGTTGAACGCTTAGCCTTGCATAGTATCAGGGTGTGTTAAAAGTTGAACGCTTAGCTTTGCGTAGTATTAAGAGTGTTAAAAGTTGAACGCTTAGCCTTGCATAGTATCAGGGTGTGTTAAAAGTTGAACGCTTAGCTTTGCGTAGTATTAAGAGTGTTAAAAGTTGAACGTTTAGCCTTGCATCGTATTAGGGCGTGTTAAAAGTTGAACGCTTAGCTTTGCGTAGTATTAAGAGTGTTAAAAGTTGAACGCTTAGCCTTGCATCGTATTAGGGCGTGTTAAAAGTTGAACGCTTAGCCTTGCATAGTAACAGGGTGTGTTAAAAGTTGAACGCTTAGCTTTGCGTAGTATTAAGAGTGTTAAAAGTTGAAAGCTTAGCCTTGCATAGTATCAGGGTGTGTTAAAAGTTGAACGCTTAGCTTTGCGTAGTATTAAGAGCGTTAAAAGTTGAACGCTTAGCCTTGCATAGTATCAGGGTGTGTTAAAAGTTGAACGCTTAGCTTTGCGTAGTATTAAGAGTGTTAAAAGTTGAACGCTTAGCCTTGCATAGTATCAGGGTGTGTTAAAAGTTGAACGCTTCGCTTTGCGTAGTATTAAGAGTGTTAAAAGTTGAACGCTTAGCCTTGCATCGTATTAGGGCGTGTTAAAAGTTGAACGCTTAGCCTTGCCCAGTATTAAAGTGCGACAAAAAGTTGAAGGCTTAGCTTTGCATAGTAACAGGGTGTGTAAAAAGTTGAACGCTTAGCCTTGACTCGTATTAAGTGTGTTACGTTGAACGCTTAGACATGCATAGTATCAGGGTGTTAAAAGTTGAATGCTTAAACCTGAACGCTTAGCGGGGGGCGTGGAGGTGAGGCCCCACACATTATCGATTTGGATGTGATGTAACCAGCACCGCGCTTCGATCGCCTTGACCATCTATAGACTACTTTAACGTGATGAACATTGGTATTAGATTCCGTGTGACCCATGCAGTATTAGCCTCTGTGCGAAAGGTAAATTTCAAATCCTTATATGATTGTGGCTGTGCATTAAAAAATGTATATATTAAATTTCTAAATTTCATCTCTGCCGTGAGGTGAGCATCAAAGAACGGTAAAAACGGAGATGTAAAAAAAAATGTAGCTAGCGTTCCGTCTGATTACACTTGGTAGGCCGCAATAGCCAATCAACAATAATTACAGCCCGTCAATTTTCCGCCTTTCACAAATGAAATACTACTGCAACGTAGCTCCGAGCTGGCTGCCGTTGGTATTCATGTACATGTGCATGTAAAGAGAACAGGATTAGAGCAGAGGTAGCAGAGTTACAGAAGAGGGGGGTGGGGGGAGGAGGGGATGGATCATAGGGACGCGGAAGGGAATGTATGGTTGCAGTCAGCAAAATTCGGGAATTAAGTTCGCACCCTGTTCTGATGGAACCAGCAACCCGAAACCTCTAATTTCCTGTTGGACCAACTCTGCAAAACTGCTGCCACGAAAATGCTGATTCTGCTGGTTTTGTTGACGATACAATTATTTGTTGGATCCGAAATGTTGAAAAAGAATGGGCAGGGACGGAGAGAGGGGGGGAGGGGAAAGCTTGGGCGGTCTAACTCTCGAGAAATAACTGCTACATTTTCAATATCAAGGTGCTTTCATTTTGCCATTTTCAGTTATAATTGTCCGTGGTTACTGAGCATGAAGAGTATACGGGATCATATGGAGAAGAGACGAAACTTGGCCCGAATTGTAAATGCTTGTCTCGTTCTCGGTCTCGCTAAGTCTTCAAGGGTCTGGCTGGGCTCGTTATCGTCTCGACTTCTACAAGTACCTGGGCGAGAAATTTCACATTCTCGAGTAGAGAAATGAATGTGTGGTTTTGCTATTACGTCAATGCACGACAGGCAACTACCCTCTACAGTACACAGTAGATACTGGCATACCATTACATGTGGAATTATACTTATAAAATGAACAGAAATAAAATATGAAGTATACAGATATAAAAGAACGCAATGGAGTGCAATGGAATGCAACCTGTACTCTTGAAGCTTTCCTGGCGACGCATGATGAACAGGTTCTCTCGGGCTGTCGACCAGGTGAGTTCTGGAAAATGAGTGAACTTAGCTCTCCAAAGAGTGGTTACCTTTGCTGAACTCACCTGGTCGACAGCCTGAGAGAATCTGTTCATCAAAATTTGCTATACCTAACAACTACATACAGAAGTTTGAAACATATAAGTATTCCCAACATGCAGCATGATCATGATCCATTTCTAAGGTATTAAATTATAATATGTTTACCTTTCGATTTGGTGAGAACCATTTTAAAAACTATTCGTTTGTCGAAACTGCACCAGTTTCCTTTAATTATTTCAAACCAACACCTTATTTCGTGTTAGGAAGATTTCACACCGAAGCGACTAGCGATACGCGACACATGTCGCTTGAGAACGAACCAATCAACAGCAGCGTTTCACACCGCAGAGGCATGACAGGTTCCAAAAACCTACGTTCGATTCATGAAATCCTCAACGGTGTGAATTTTCCCTAAGGGATATTTAGCACAGAAGCGACACGTGTCATTTGAGGATTTTAACAATCGAACGAAGCCTTGTGCGGCCGCTACGGGTTGAAACGCTGCTGTTGATTGGCTCTTTCCCAAGCGATATGTGTCGCGTCGGTCTGAAAGCTGCCTCATACCACGAAACCTATCGATATGTTCGTACACGCATTTGTAGCAACATTACTGACAAGTTCCCAACGTTCCTATGGCGATTACGTGCTGTAAACTTACTTCCAACAAATCTTAATTAATAAAATGTCTTTCAAACAATTACCAATGAAAATATTGAAAATGTAGGAAAGAAAGGAACATCGCTCTCGATGACTGCAGTTCTAGTTCTGATAAGCCTCACAGTACACATATCAGTACATGCTCACTCCACACTTATTAAACAATAAAACTGAAAAAAAAATTACCACCAAATCAAAACCAAACGGGATTAATGCATCCTGTTCAGAAGTTAATTTATCTTCAATTGCATTCTGTAAAATAACCTGTTATTATGCCCCTTCCGCCGAGTGGGATTAATAATACTTTGCGGTGGCTTCCCTTCTTCTGACTTTCTGCCTCTAACCCATTCACGATGCTCCACCAAAGAGCCTAAACCTCGCCCACCACTGTAATGGAAGCGAGAGACGAGGCAATTCAGCGAAATGATAACTCTTAAAGAATGGACCTAAACACTGGGGACGCATGCACGCGGTCCATCCCCCCGGCAACAGAAAAATAAGGGTGCCCCAGTGTTGCCAACTGTACTCGTGCAACTTATCCAACAAGACTTCAGAATTCAAACCATAGACGAAATAAGTATTTGATTTTATTATTACTGACAGTTTTATTGTTATTATTTTATATTTTTCATTGCTTCATTCGTTTTGCGAAAACAAATTCCCTGGTACTTTTTTTAAAAAATATATCTTCATTACATATTATTTAGCTTATTCAAAATTGATGAAAAATAACGATAAATAAACACTTTACGCAAAATATTTCCTGAAAAGAAACAAATTGAAAGGAAAAGTGAAATGCGTTTTCAGTCTCCAATCTGACAAGAAAAAAACTTAATTTCTCAGACTTTACCAGGTTCTAAATTTACGGCAGTTAAGATGATCTAAATATTCGCATCTTGATTTTGTTTCCCAAGCACACAATATTGAAGAGGTTTCGAAAAACTGTAGCCCGAGTGATGTCATAAGGTTTCGTTACTTGAATTCCAAAAATGTAATCTACAGTTTGGAAAATAACAACATTTGAGAACATTTCAATGTGAGCGCGTGTGGGTATTTGTACTTTTTGAATTTTACGTCGAATTTCGCCTCTCTAGGTAATCGCAGTCTTCCATATATATAAAAATGGATGTGTGTGTGTGTTTGTGTGGGTGTGTATATTTGTTTGTTCCGGCATAACTCTCGAACGCCTGGAGCAATTTCAACCAAACTTGGTACACGTATCACTTGCAATCTGGAAATAAATACTGTGGGGGTAAAACACCCCTGGCACCCCTAGGGGTGGAGTGGGAAGGGGTGACATGTAAAAATAATAGAGAACCACCGATATTAAATTTCACACAAACAGACATCCGTGACTCTATGCAATCCGCACAACGATAGTGTTTCCCGGGTTGTCTAACATTCAGGCTGTGTTGCGAATGGAATCCATAATTTTCGCGACACTCCCAATGCGGTTCAACTCCAAGTTCATCACCTATCGGCATGGGGGGTGAGAGGAGGTGGAAAATAAAATGCTACAAATGACCTACATTAGTGTCGAATCCATAGTTTTCGGAGTCGCTAAGCTAATTGGTGGCATTCACGTCACATTTAAAATTAGTTACATTTTACACTATAGTTAGAATTCATTATTTTCCTATCTAATACATGATTGGGTTAAATAAACGCTAGTGATTAATAAACGCGCCGGTTGAAGGGGCACTTACAAATGGATATCCACGGACAGGTCACGATGTGAACTTGCGGTGGCGATACCATACATAAGGCGACCATTCACGCGCTGGGCGTGAAGGGACCCCCTACCAATGTGTGTATTATGTACGTATAGGCTATATATTCATGTTCTACGCATCGAGATTAGTGTATATTATACTAAAACATAATGCCAACAAAATCAGCATTCCTAGAATGGGGAAAATTTTCGGAAATATGATTGTGAAAATAAGTATGAAACATTTTTAAAGAAAATTTCGGAAACAAACTTTCTGCGGTAAAATTTGGCTGATTCCGAATATATTTTTTGCTATTCTCTTCTTTATGTAATTCCTCAAGTCAGCAAAAAAGAAAAATACAAAATGGCACTGCACGAATAGAACTTCCAATAACTCGGTAGTAAGACGAATAACGTAAATACCAACGTGGCAAAAATGAAGTGTTTTGACGTGAAAGTTCCGAAAGTTTGAAATCTCACTTTATATTTCGATACTCCATGCACAAAATGCCAGAAAACAAAATCACCATTCCTAGGAACTTTAACTTACAGTTGGTAACACTGAGGTTCTTGGCATAAACGCAACGGTCGACTGCCTTTCGCACGATGAAGGACCATACAGTCGACCCTTTGGGTCTGAAATCAACAGGCAAAAGTATAATATAAACAGAGAAGCCCGTTCTCCTTCAGGCGTGGAGGAATGCCAGTGCGTCTGCAAATATATAATCTGCTCCGTCTGTTAGGTCTTCAATTGCGGCAAGCCAAGCAAACAGGATGGGTCAATTATTGAGCAAAGCGAACTGCACGAGAATTGCAACGCTTGGGACAGAGACCTCTGTGGTTTTGTTTCGCAAAAGTTTCCCCTGAAGAAATCCCTCCAGAAAAATATTTATATTTCCAATAAAAAAAAAATCTGCAAGGAACTTCACAGTTAGCAGAATATTTATTTGTTCATGTTTTAAAAGTTCCTCTCAGAGGTGAGTTTTCAGTTTTACTATGTCCCCTCATGAAGGTAAACCTTTTTCCATTTTTACATAAAACTCGTTCGTAACAGGTAGAATTTTTGTAGGTCTTCATCTCATGTGAGGATTCATGTCCCCTTTAAATTATTTTCTTCCCCAAAGTGAATGGTAGTTTTCCCTTTCAAAGAATAATTTTCCCTTTCTTTGAGTGATGGTTTCTTGCATCAAGAAGACATTTTCTCCTTCCACGAATTGCCTTTTCCCTTCTATGACCTATTTTCTCCAGAGGAGTCATCTTTTCCCTTCGACTTGTCCCTTCACAGGACATCGTCCCCCCTTCGAGAAGTCATCGTTCTCTTCGAGGGGTCGTCTTTCCCTTTCAAGAAGTCACCTCATCCTTCAAGGGGGTAGTCGCTTCCATTCAAGGAGTCACCACACCTTTCAAGAGGATAGTCTTTTACATTCAAGGAGTCACCACACCTTTCAAGAGATAGTCTCTCCCATTCAAGAAGTCACCTCATCCTCCAAGGGGGTAGTCTCTCTCTCATTCAAGGAGTCACAACACCCTTCAAGGGGATAGTCTCTTCCATTCAAGGAGTCACCACACCCTTCAAGGGGATAGTCTCTTCCATTAAAGGAGTCACCACACCCTTCAAGGGGATAGTCTCTTCTATTCAAGGAGTCACCACACCCTTCAAGGGGATAGTCTCTTCCATTCAAGGAGTCACCACACCCTTCAAGGGGATAGTCTCTTCTATTCAAGGAGTAGTCCTTCCCATTCAAGGAGTAGTCTTCCCCACTCACGGAGTCACCACTTCCTTCAAGGAGTCGTCCTACCCTCCAAGGGGGTAGTCTCTCTCTCATTCAAGGAGTCACAACACCCTTCAAGGGGATAGTCTCTTCCATTCAAGGAGTCACCACACCCTTCAAGGGGATAGTCTCTTCCATTAAAGGAGTCACCACACCCTTCAAGGGGATAGTCTCTTCTATTCAAGGAGTCACCACACCCTTCAAGGGGATAGTCTCTTCCATTCAAGGAGTCACCACACCCTTCAAGGGGATAGTCTCTTCTATTCAAGGAGTAGTCCTTCCCATTCAAGGAGTAGTCTTCCCCACTTACGGAGTCACCACTTCCTTCAAGGAGTCGTCCTACCCTTCAAGAGGTAGTCAGTCTCCCATTCAAAGAGTCACCACACCCTTCAAAGGGTGTATTCTCTCCCATTCAACGAGTCACAACAGCCTTCAACGTAGTCTCTCCCATTCAACGAGTAGTCTCTCCAACTCTTCCTTCCAAAGACCGTACCGTCTTTCACCACTTCCTTCAAGGGCGATTTTCTCTTAGACGAAAGATTTCTCTTCAAGTAAGAGAAACAGTGTTGCTTCAGAGGAAGCCCGAATCCAAATCCTACGAGGACAGGGACAAACAATCCGCTCTCGGGAGCCTCTGTCAGCAGACACCCGCTTCGATTGACTCAAGTCGTTCAATAGTTCCCCGCATGTTGGGAAGACTTGGGGTCTCGCCTTCATAGCAACTGGATCGCTGTGTGGTCTCATTGGTTACGTAATTGAGAGGCTCGTCACTGCGTCCTAAGCTATAGTTGAGTAGCCAACTTGAACTGAGAATGGGACAAAATGTAGACGAGATGCAAAAGCATCACACACAATTCATAGTTCAGCTTCACTTTTTTTTTTTTAAGTATCGAAAAATCTGGTTATCCTGCTTCGTTATTTTCCTTAACCATGATCACCTGATTTTTGCCTTTGGTTCCTTTCCTGAGGAAAGTTATTTGTAATATTTGAATGATGAAATGGGAGATGTGTTACTTTTTCGGGATATTTGAATATAAAGGGAGCACGCGATACAAGTTGTGTACAGCAGTGATATTACAGAAAACGCATTAACATTGTAGAAGGTACGCAAATGTCTTAGGGATTTCCTTATTGGTGACAAGCCGAATTTAGTTTCAATACAAGAATTAAACCACACAAATTTCTTATAATTGTGCAAATTAATGACACAAAGCCACGAGAAGATTATGCTTCTTTGAAGAATCATGATTCCGAAAGTCATGTACTGGAAGCAAACTAGAAACTTCTATCAAACGAAGGATAGAAACCTATTAATTTTTGGAAACTGAAAGACAACAAACCGACTCAACAAATCCAGTAAGTTATACATACGATAAAACATGTTTCAGATTGCAAGATATGGAAGGATTCTGAAATCATTGTACCAATTCTCTCTATGATTTTAAGAAAATAATTCTAATCTCAGAAATACCTTGATGTCTCCAGTCGAAAAGAAAAAGTTCACAGTACAACAGGTGAATTCGTGTTCATGAAAGCAGCATGCATATCATCTGGCTGAGCTCCCTCTTCGTCGAACGGTTTACGCACTTGCCTTTGGTACGATCGGTCCCGGGTTCGATTCTCCGTGGGAGGCCTCCAGAATTTGGGGTGTTGATCCAGGATCGCGCATATAATTGAGGAGCTACTTGAAAATAAGAAGTCAAGGCCGGTTCTTGAAAGCCAGAAAACAGCTGCTATGGGACACGATGCGCTGAGGACCTGTCACACAGAGTGTATATTTCGTTACTTCCCATGCATTCATATGTCTACAGAAATTAAGCCTTGCACCTTGCATGAACTAGGAGCAAAGGCACACATCAGAACACAATAGACGCTTAAATTTCGCCGGCAAACCGCGAGATTCTAGCCGCTACAAAGGCACGCGTTCGAGCGGCACAATGACCAAAATAAAGGCGCTGCGCTACAATTTGTAGCTGGTGCATTTATAGAAGCAACAGGCATTTCGTCCACTTCATGACGTTCTACAAAACCAAGCAATGCAAAATGCGTTATCGTCCTGAACAAGAGAAGCAGCAACAGTAGGATTAGATTTCAGAGCTTGTTTTTCTCTCCCAACAATGGGATCTATAAATAGATCTTATCGCTAACGATGACAATTTCTGACTGATGAATTCATATTCATGAAAACACGGGGATTGGCGATCTACACTGCACTTTTATGCAAGCCAGAAAAAAAAACAGCAAATGAAAGCAGACAATTTGAAAACAAAACAACAACACAAAAAAGTTTCATGAATCGTTGCTCCGTCCTGAACTCGAACTTGTACACTTCTCAAAACAAGAACGACGTGCTTAATTGCCTTCCAGGGCTATTAGACCCGTGAGGCGGAAAATATAGCGGCACTTCGCCAGCGAGGACGGCGTTAGGGAATTGGACCGCGAGACAAGAGGACGAGGTGTTCAACTGTCACAGCCATTGTGCCAGAGTTTCCTCTCCTCCACTTTACTTCCCAACGAGAGGACCGCGCAGGAACAGTGTCCAAATACTATCAATACCTTTGTCGGGAGTAAAACGGCCCTTCCTCTGAATGGGGACCCCGCGCACTTTAATAATGTCCCCCCCGCGTGAAACAGCTGACTTTCAAGAGGCTGGTAATGAGCAGGCTTGATGGGAATCGAGCCGCGGGACAATCGATTAAGATACCCCACTTTAGCAGCATCGGCGCCGGCCAGAAGTGGCGGCCATTGAGTAAACCCAGCCCCCGCTGCCTCTGTTCTCGAAGACCCCGGTGCAGTTTCTTCATTGTCCCCTTAAGACAAAGGACCTGGACAATTGTGGTTACGAGCTGAAAGGAAGGGCTTCGAACCGTAATGTCTTAAAGTGCTTCGCCATGCTGAAATGGCTAGCAGTTCTCCCCCAAACGGAGCAACTGACATTTGTATTATTGAGTATCGTACAATTATTTTAGAGCTCGAAAATAGGAGAACAACATTTTCCTATTCACTACTAGGCCTTGAAAAGGATGTTCCAATCTGAATGTCAGTTTAGAATTTGGGATGTAATCATTATGGCGCTCATAGTTCGCGTCCTATTCCAAGAATACTCTGTTCAGGATCAGATCCGTAAGGTATCAATGCATAATATGGATTCTGCAGAACTGTAGTCGCAATATAAGGTAGGTCTTCCAACCTGTAGCTTTTGAGCAATATTGTCACATCTCCATTCAATATTGAGTTCTAAGTCCACTTTAATCACAGACAGGATAATCGGGACTCGATTCTCTCCTCCTCTCTCTCCTTCAGGGAAAGAGAGAAAAAGAAAGAGGAAAGGGAGAAAAGGAAGATGTAAAGACAGAAAAAGAAAGGTGGAAAGGGAAAATGAAAGAGTGAGAGAGAGAGCGAGAGAGAGAGAAAATGGAAGATGGAAATAGAGAGAAAAAGAAAGATGATGGAGAAAGAGAGAAAGAAATGATGAGGGGAAAAATAGAGGGAATGATCGGGAGAGAGAGAAAGAGACAGAAGAAGTAAAGTGCGATCCGAACCACTATGTGCCTCCAACGGGTATCGAACCAGGAACCTTTCGATTACAAGGCGACGCATTTTAATTTCGATTTATTGGAAACTTCCCAGGTACTGAACATCTTTCAACATGTCACCATGTCTTACATATCCACAATGGTAGGTTCACAAATGGCACCGGAAGTTAACCAACGTGAACGACATGAAACGACACACTAATCGCTCTGAAAGGAACACTGAGAGACTCCAATCTGTGACAGTTGCAGGAAATAATGAAGATATTATAAGTAAGAATCCAGATCTAAAGCAAACAATTCTGAGTCAGAGTCCAAACAATCAATGGAACTCATTCATAATAGAAGCCACCAAGAGACTCTTTTGAACTCAAATTGCATACAGTGTATAGTAATATACAACCATTTAAACACTAGACCTTTTTGGTCTAGGCGGTAGCATATTACTGTAAAAATAGGGGATTAAACTCCAGTAAGGTACGGGGGAAGCCTATTTTATCCTTATCAGAAAATATGTACGGTAATTTAATTTACAACGAAATTACTCCTGTGAAATCGGAAATGCAAGAAAGAAAACGAACACTTACAGAAGCATGAGTCACCGGTAATATTACACATAATTATATTAAAAGAACTTTCTGTAGTTGGAACGGGTGTTCTCCTTTACCACTATCTCCATGGATACATGAATGGATAACAATACGTAAATTGTTGTCCACTGTTCATTCATAATTGGCTGTTCGTCAAATTTTAGTTTTGTAATGAGAAATTTCTCGATATTGGCAGGCGACTAAAAGAAAGGACACTTTCTTCAGCTAAAACAACAGACTAGCTACAAGTTGATACGTAGGTTTAAGTAATCCTATTATCATTTTGAGTGCGAGATCCGTAATTTGTATAGTATGAAGTTGTGCTTTAAACCTTAACACGCTACAAAGTACACAGAAGACAAAGCGTACTCTAAATCTATCCCGTACTCTTTGAGCTTCTATATTACTTTGGCACTGAAATCAAAATTGGAGATAGATGTAGTCTAAAGTTAATTTAGCATGTTTTATAAAATTGTAAATATCAAAATATACACTATTCATTTATTGATCTGGTTTATTTTATTTTGCTTTCATAAAGAACATCCATTCCCAGACCGGAGTCGAACCCGGAACCTCTGGCGTCGTAGCGCACTACGCTAACTACCCAACCACGGAGGTCGGTTTCTTCCCCGGTACACTGCAACATTGTGTGCCTCAAATGAGAACCACACCGAAACCTGGATTGCTTGATGTACCGAAATATCGAAAAAACTTTGTGAAGTTACCAGTTTGGAAAATGGCCAAAAATTCAAATTATCCGGAGCTAGATGTAAATAGCATGTCACTGCATTCATTCAAACGAGCCCTACTGGTGCAGTGGAGAAAAGTAATGTGAATTAGTGACTCCAAAGTAATTTATGTATTTGGTAAAAATTCTACTTGGCTCTCCTCTCCAGTATATCTCAAAATGGAGTTGCTAGCTAAGGTATAACACTGTCCAGTCATTCACGGCATTATGTTATTAAAAAAAAAATCTGTTGCATTTCGGAAACACACACAAAAACTAACTTTTCAGGTTAGAATGTGAAAACGCTATCCACTACTTGGTAGCCTGCAAGCTGGGCATTCCAGAAAAGCTCCGAGGAAGACTTAAACCGAACTCCTATGCACTGCCATCGTTCCCCACTTCACTAAATGTGATGAAGATAAAGAAGATTACTTCTTCGTGGGAAAGATATTCGAAGAGCGGCACGTAAGAAGATCTCCACAGAATACCAGCTTTTTCTGAACGGTCCACATGCCTCGGATTCCTCCAAGCCTTCCGTGGCGCTGAAACCAGGAACGGAGACAGGTGGAGGGGAGGAATCCGATAAAAAGAATTGTCAGTGTTCTTGCGGGTCCTATTTTTTTAACCATCTTTTTTTTCCTGTTTTAATTCTTGCAGTCAAATTAAGCGAAAGGAAATATCGGACGTTGTCTTAAATGTCTTTAATCGCATTCCTAATATACTACCGTTTCCTTCCCTTTCTTTGCGGTAGGTTTTTTCGCCCTATCCATTGTCTCTTCAGTCCCTCTGTCAGGTATGATCCGCATACTTGTCTCTCAGACAGGGTGGGCCCGGGTAGATAACATTTCTCGACAAAGAAATCATTATTTTTGGTTTGATATGAGAGCGACGCAAAGGTAAGAGACATTTCTTCCTTAGAATTCCTGGCCTGTTCAACATGTCAAGACCGAAACTCACAGGAATCTCATTATTATCCCTCAGGACAATGTGGGAGAGCGAACTCAAGGCCGACCAAATGAAAAACTTGATGCAAATCTACTAGAAATATATGACAGGCGTAACAACGCTCGACCACCATATCATTTTCCCCTCTCCCACGCAATCTTCCATTGCGACATCTTGTTGCCATAAACGTGACGTATGAAGGCACTTTGCATAAATCGTTGTAATTTTTCATCCTTGCTCGGTCAGAACTGGATAAATGGGGGGGGGGTATGAAGACTAGTTGGAATAGTTTTAAAGTTGTTCCCTATTAAGGGAAACAAAACCAATCCATTTTATCTCACAGCTGTGTATTGATTATCTGTCTGAGTTTCTTACAGCTTAATGGACAACCTCCACCGATTTTCTTCGTTTGTCCAAGTTGTATTCTGCAGAACTTGGAATAACTGAAAAACGGTAACACCACAGTAACAATATCTATATTTTCTCTATTCCCAGAGAGCAGGTAATGTACGGAATAGCCCACGATTTTCACCGTAACGGTTATGGAGAGATAGAGCAAGTCTTTTAAAGGCTGATCCAAGGCACCGTTCTCGGGGCGACAACAGTGGCGGTTTTCGTGAAATATAATCGAATTCCAGTCAAGGGAGCCTGATAACAGAGGCAATGAGCAATGGAAAGAAGCTTGACAATTCCTGACGTTCGAAGGTATCTTGCGTCACCAAGGTTAGTGTCTTAACCTTGCCCAGTTACCTCTTATTGCAAATTCTTTGTATACTTGGCCAAGTTTAATTCTGTAAACACTATGGCAGACATCTGCATGTCTGTAAGTTCATAACTTAACTACTATACTATCAGGGAAGGTTATTAGAGAGAGAGAGAGAGAGAGAGAGAGAGAGAGAGAGAGAGAGAGACAGAGAGACAGACAGAGAGAGAGAGAGAGACACAGAGAGACAGACAGAGAAAGAGAGAGAGACACAGAGAGACAGACAGAGAGAGAGAGAGAGAGATAGAGAGACAGAGAGAGAGAGACAGAGGGAGAGAGGGAGAGAGAGAGAGAGAGAGAGAGAACGAGAACGAAGAAAGAGAACGCTCTCTCTCTCTTTCATATATGGTACAAATATCCAAGATGTTCTCCAATATTACATGCAAGCTAGTTGACTTGCATATTTTCTGATTAAATTTAAGTTTTTCACACAAAAAAAGAAACAACTGAAATATTGCCAAATATGTTCTCGATACATGCTATTCCTTACATATTTCACAACTTTATGACCTTCGACTACTGAAAGTATACGTATTGTAAAATAGAACACTGACTAACTATATCATGCACCGTTTACTAAAATGGGTTGACTGAAGAAAGGATCAGCCTAAAGATCCAAAAGATACAAAAACAATGAGGAAAATTAATTACAGATACTGAAATGCGTGCTACCAAAATATGAAAACCTCGACCCCAGTAACGTTAGTAGAAAAATAACAATTCAAGAGGACTCAGTGGAAATTCAACCACCAGATTTAAACTGCGGGTAAGTTATGTGGAGATCTTTTTATTTCTCCTTCTTCATAGTTAGTATTTTCCTAGACAGATAGAAAATCAAGCACAAGAATGTCAAACCCAAAATTTAATTCAAAGACTGACATTTCAGAAGTTCAGCGTGCGGCGTAGAATTCACGAATAAATTTCTTCACAACATTTTGTGATTATGTACTACCTACATGGTAAATGATAGTATAGGGGGGGGATATAAATTCTTATGGTTGATGTCGATACTTTATTTAATTTCGCTTTTCTGCCGCTGTTGGGTAATCGCGAAGATAAGGATGAGTGATGAAGAGACATTCAGAAATAACACTCATACCCAGGGCGGAAATCGAACGCAGAAACTTCGGCGGCGAGATCGAAAGTCTACCACTTGATGTCCTCGACCATTGTGTGTGCTCATGAAAGTTTGCGCTGTTGCTCCGTCGCGTCGGAGCACAATTCCGTGTGTTCGGAGGTTGAAGAGAATGGAAGATCTCTTGCAGAGTTGGTCTTTGTAATCCATGCGACAGTATTTGCTCGAAAGGTCAGGTGTGACCCAAAAGTGGCCCGGAGAGGGAGGTCGGTCTGACGCTCGAACTACGCAAGGCGGCCCTGTTGACGTTGCCACACAGTGCGCGGGAACCAGCGACTTTTGTACCGCCCTCGCTTTGCTTTTCCCACATGTGGCACCAGCGCAATTCTGCCCACCCGCCTATTTTCATGGCTGTGCGTTTATCCACATGTGTCGTTGAAAGAAGAGTATTGTAAGCCAGAAAACAGCGATGATTAGACTAGACGCATTGGCCACACATCGCCCTAAAGCCTCTTGGTAGGCCTTTGGCCTTCAAGGGCTGTTGTACTACGGAGTACAATTTTACTTTTTAGTGATTTTGATAAGTTTCTCTCAAAAAGTAATGGACTACCCGACAACATAAACAGGCAAAAAAACTCAACACATCCATAGATCCATTACTCCAGCATCCATTCAGCCTCCTCCACCCCTTCTCATCCACCACCACTCTGGAGCACCGACGTTCCAGCAATGCGTTTCTTTTCAATTACCCTGCGAGGGTTGACGACACGCCCATAAAAGACCTTCCTATCGTTGTTTCAAGCCGGTGAATTTCAACTGTGTTGATGCCCGCTGGGGGTCCGAGAGGGGGACGACGTTCGGTTTAGCAGTGCGGGGAAGGAGCGGTTCCACTGGGGGGATAAGGTCGGGGGAAAGATGGGGAAGCAGGTCGGGTGATCGGTAAAATAAAACGACCCCTACGGACGGACCAATTCCGGTGTCTAATGAGTCCTTTTGTTATGTCGTGAATATTGCACACGGCTTGCCAGAAGCAAGGGAAGGGGGGGAGTGAAGATAGGTACATCGTGTGAAGGAGATTCTGCGGGGTTTGAAAGTAGAGAAAATGCTATAATAATTGAGTACCAGGGGGAGCTTCAAGATACCCGCCATTAAGATCTGGAGGGGGGAGTTAATGTTTTAATGGTACCCGCTAGGAAAAAGTTCTTTATCCAGTGCGTGCAATCACCGTGCACATACTTCCGATTGTCTACTAATTAGACGTTCTGCTTCCATCTCGTGTCTCCCCCTCAGCTCCATTACTTGTTAATGAACTCGCCACTGCGCGAGGCATGGTGCTTGTTGTACATCTCTCCTGGCGTGTGGTTTGAGAGGAAAAGGAGAGAAGATGCCATTTGCCCGACCACAGTTGTCGTGCGGTTCGCTTGCTTTTAAAATAAAAAGAATGAACAGATTGATTTTTCTACTTCCAGACCCCAGCTGCTGTGCGTTCACCGTAGGACAGACATCGACTTATTTGCAGAACGCAAAAAACATGATCGATACCAAAATGTGACGAGGCATTTGGAGACGCTTTTCCATGACAACTGGAGTAGACCAGGTTTCGATCCCCGGTGATTGGGAAGCTTCTTGGAAAGAGCTGGATAACTACCACGACGATACTCAATGTCTTGCATAGACAATTTGCAATCCATCGAAGGGTTATAGTGACCGAGTTTTAGTGACATGCCTTTTAGGTAGGTCTTGTAAGATATTTTGTAAGTTTTAAACATACTATAATAGAATAAATGTACCTTTCAGAGAAGATGAATAAGATTCTAGAAACGACATTAAGGGTGTGGGCCCTTGGGCCTGCTTTGACTGCCCTGGACTGCATTTTGCAGACTAGCGAGTCTCTGGCGTCTGGACTCAAGAAAGTATAATTCATTGCGGGGCTCATGTCGTGCATATAGCCTATGTTAGTGACTGTTCCTACATCCATCTCATTACCATTCATCCTCATCTTTGCGATTCGACAAAAGTGGCAGAAAAACGAAGTACAATGGATTAATGAATCAAGATACGACACTCGAAATATTGTACGTTTGGTACTTGTAGATGGCAGTAACACTACCCAGAAGGATCACATTTTTGTTACTAGAAGATGCTAGGAACAACACTTAGAAGAATCGCATGTTTGTTTCTAGTCGATGCCGGCAACAATACTTAAGAAACATCAAATTCTTGTTGCTAGTTGATGCCAGAAAAGCAATACTTAAGAAGCATCAAATGTCTGTTGCTAGACGATACCAGGAAAACAATATTAAGATGCATCAGATGTCTGTTGCTAGTCGATACCAGGAAAACAATACTTAGGAAGCATCAAATGTCTGTTGCTAGTGGACACCAGGAAAGCAACAACTAAAAAGCATAAAATGTCTGTTGCTAGTGAATACATGGAACATAATACTTAAGAAGCATGAAATGTCTGTTGCTAGTGAATACATGGAACATAATACTTAAGAAGCATGAAATGTCTGTTGCTAGTGGATACATGGGACATAATACTTAAGAAGCATGAAATATCTGTTGCTAGAAGATACCAGGAAAACAATACTTAGGAAGCATCAGATGTCTATTGCTAGCGTATACTTGGAAAACAATACTTAGGAAGCATCAAATGTCTATTGCTAGCGTATACTTGGAAAACAATACTTAGGAAGCATCAAATGTCTGTTGCTAGTGGACACCAGGAAAGCAACAATTAAAAAGCATGAAATATCTGTTGCTAGACGATACCAGGAAAGCAATGCTTAAGAAGCATCAAATGTCTGTTGCTAGACGATACCAGGAAAACAATACTTAGGAAGAACCAAATGTCTGTTGCTAGTAGATGCTAGGAAAACAATACTTAGGAAGCATCAAATGTCTGTTGCTAGTGGATACCAGGAACATAATACTTAAGAAGCATGAAATGTCTGTTGCTAGCCAGGAAACAATACTTTACCCGGTAGAGGCACATAGTGGTTCGGGTCCCACTTTAAACTGTGGGTCCAGTCCCGATTAGCTTTACTGTGCATAAAGTGGACTTAAAACATCTAATCAAAATAAAGGAATACTTAGGAAGCATGAAATGTCTGTTGCTAGTGGACACCAGGAAAGCAACACTTAAGAAGCATGAAATGTCTGTTGCTAGACGATACCAGGAAACCAAGCCAGAAAAACAATCAACATATTTTGTTACTAGGGGATGTCACGAAAAATAGGTACTCAGATGCATCACATGGTTTGTTACTAGTGGCTGCTAGGATAACAGTAGTAAAATGCATATGTTTGTTGTTATTGAATTCCGGGATAGCACAAGTTTCGTGAACATTTTAGTGGAAAATTGAAAACGAAAACCAAAAGTGATATTCAAGAAGACTCGTGGGTTGCTTTCACTTGCCAACGCATTGGATTCTAATAGGTAGAGCTGACCTTCCATTTGGCATTTGGTGGTGTCGAAATAATCCTGCGATTCGAGCGTGCAAAAACACATTGAAATAAGAATGCGTTAAGAACAACAAAATAAGAGATAAATTTACCAGCAATGGTAATGCGTCATGCACAGCGAGCCATGAAAAAACAACCCTTTCACGGATTACCAGTTTTTACGCCATGCTTGCACTGCGCTAGGTTACAACAAACCTTTTACGTCCATGGTGCTCTCATTTTATGATCGCCATCTTAACAATGGCAGGGTCTTGCATGAAAAAGGCGGGAAGAAAGAGGAACTTTTACTGCAGGTGCTACAGAGAGGTACAGTACGTACCGAAACTTGATACAAGGTCGTAAAGCTAACTGGCAAACTGGGACTATGACATGCGACATTATGCTAATAGGTCGAGTTAATTGGACGTAACAAAAGGGGTAAAACGGAAAGTTTCTCCGTCTTGGCACCAGATGTCGTTGGTTGTTGTCGGATCCGTGTAAGAGGCTTGTACTGGAATGGAATTTTCTTTTTTGTGATTTAGCTCTACACTTCAAAGTTTTTCTTCCATTGTTAGGGCAAGGCAGGAACGTAAAAAAGGGGACACAAGGAAGGAATGTAGGATCGAAAGAGGGGGAGTAGAGAGAAGGAAAATGCAACACTGCAGGCGACAATGAAAACATGTTGTGGTGTACACAAGTGGAGTATTTACAACTTCATTTGGGTGGGTGCCTGAGGCCAGATCGTGTGGCGGCTCGTGAAATTTCAAGGAAGTGTACCACGGTTCTCGAAGCATTCTCTTTACCATAGAGTGGCAACATTGAACGTAGAGCTTCAGGTACAATGGTGCCTGATGAATCACAAGAGCTACATGTATTCTTCCGCGGAGTGGTAGAACAGCGTTTTCCTGCCGGTAGCCAGATAGGAAAACTGCAGAAGCTTTAGGAAAAATCTCGTGTTTGCTTAAAAGGCGAAGAGTCTCGATGTTGGTAGACAATTGATTAAATATTAAACTTTAGTTTACCGCGTTTAAATTTGAAAATACACTTTCTTGCATGTTAATAGCACGGTAGCCCGTATTAACCAGGCACCACTGTTTACAATTGTACCTTCAGACATTGCACGACAGTTTGTGTGGATTCCATTTTATACAGTAGGATTAGTCTATCTGTGCACAAAGTCACACAACGACAATTTGGGTGGGAAGCATGCAGCCCAACTTTAGTGTGAACTATTCGTGAGTATTTCTAATGCGTTGTGCTATTTATTATTAATAATACTATTACTATTGACACTAGGTTTGGGAACATATTCTGCAACAAGAATTTCAGCACTAAAATCAAACCAATAATGTGCAGGCAATTGATTGAATCTAAACTTTCATTTCAGTGTACACATACATCAATATTACCACCTATTTTCTATTCATTGTTCATACATGCATGGAAAATGATTTATCTTCGTAAAGTATTCTAGCACTCTGTAGGTGGGACTTCCCGATGTCGCAGTGGTAGCGTCGTCGCCTTGTAATGAAGGGGTCCCGGGTTCGATACCCGATGGAGGCACATAGTGGTTCAGATCCCACTTTAAACTGTAGGTCCAGTCCTGATTAGCCTTACTGTGCATAAAGTGGACTTAAAACAGCAAATCAATCAACCAACCACTTTGCAGGTAATATCACTTACACCATACAGTTCTTTCATAATAAGTAACCAGTGGCTCTACAGTCTTACGGGCCTTGGCCTACCTCACGACTGCCAGTCTCCCTCCCACAATCCTACCTAGAGGTGTGGAGATCTTCAACCAGTAATGGGGTGACGTGTGGTTAGCACGTCGAACCCCCAGACGTTATAGGAGATACCGGGACCGTATTACACTACTCACTCGTAGCTCCCCAATTTCCTCACGATGGTAGCCACCGGCCTCGGCCGAGAACCAGAGGGACTCGAACCCATGTCGTCCCGCAGTCGGAGCCTAAAGCACAGTGTCTTACACCGCACGGCCACTGAGGAGGACATGCGATGCTTTTGCATTACCTTAAAAACTCATTATTTCACTGTTTCTCTTCTTTAATTTCAGATAGGCAATTGTTTCCTTACTGATTTCCTAAGCATGCTCGGAAACTATTCTACATAAATTGTACATAAAAACTGCAACAATGTGCACGGTTAATTTATGGATTTTTTCAGCATGAACAGAAATATGGCACAATCGGTCAACAAAAATATGTCACGTTAAGTCTGATTTTCTAGCGAGAAGTTGAGATCGTCCATCTAGCTAGAAATATTGACATATTCTGACGCACTTTCCCAGCTGTACTCGCTTTATTGGCAGGAAGTCCAACACACAACGGAAATTATCAGGAACACTGAAAAGTTTGCTATCCGGTGTTGGGAGTGAGGTGGCGTACGGAAGCCTATTGCACTCTGAATCACAAAAAGTGAGCAGGTATAAACGGAAACTTTTTCGTTATAACAATCGCAACCTCTGGGATGTGGACAGCCAGTCTGGCAATAGTGCTCTTATTTCTGTTATTAAAGTTCAAAAGCAGCGTTTCTCCACCGCCGGGCCGCGAGAGGGTTCTTCCTGATATTTGTTATTTTTCTTTGCGAGACAATTTTCATTTACATATATTTTGCAGTGAAATATTCGGATTAAATGGAATATTTCGGTGTTCACAATGCAACATAAAATGAAAGTCAACACTTTACATTAACAAAAGAAATTTAATTATGATGGTCTGTGTAAACCACAAGATTTCTATAAATACAGTGCTAGACAAGCAATTTAAATCTTATTTTATATTTGTCAACAAATTTAGATATAATGGAATGATTACTCTTCATGATTTTGCCATAATTTACTTATTAATATTTAATTTCAAGAACTATTGTGTAAATTGATTGATTTGACATCGCTTTTCTGCCAGTTTGGCTAATCGCGAAGATGAGGATGAATGGTGATAAGGTGAGATAGATGAAGGGACAATGACAAACGTATATGGACGATACATCACTCGAGCCCTACAGAGGATTATACGGAGCCAAGGCCTCGTTAGTTGGCATCTTGAGTGTTAAAAAATTGCGAGTTATATTGTTTGGATGAAAAATCATTCACCGGGCCGTGATCTCAGGACCGTTGAGAACTCCTGGCGAACACAGAATCTTATTTCTGGAAGGACTAGAAATCTAAAGCTGCTATTTCGTATCTAATATATAAAAATGTATGTATGTATGTGTCATAACTCTCGAACGCCTGGAGCGATTTCAACCAAACTTGGTACACGTATCTCTTGCAATCTCAAAAGAAATACTGTGGGGTTAGACACCCCTCGCACCCCTATCGGTGGGGGTGGGAAGGGGGTGACATGTAACAATAATCAAAAACGACCGATATTAGTGTGGAATCCATAGTTTTCGGGGTCGCTAAGACGAATAGTGACACTCCCAATCCCGTTCAACTCCCAAGTTAATTTTACACTATAGTTAGAATTCATTATATTCCTGTCTAATAGAAGATTGGGATCAATAAATACCCGGGCAACGCAGGGCAATCAGCTAGTATTTAATAATACTTTCTATTGTCAAAAATGGCAATCGGATGTTATTTTAAGGAGATTTTGCATTTACCAGTCTGGTTCTTCCCTAGTTCACTGCTTTTATTTGAAAATTTTGATTTCCTCACATTTTTGGGGCTATTCACAATTTTGGAGGGGGCTATAGCTCCATCAGCCCCCCCTCTGCGTACGCCAGTGTTGAGAACCAATGGTTTAAAGAGTTCTAATATTTGCTGCTTGTAGACGCTAGGAACAAATCTATCAAATATTATGTATTGCTAGTGGATTCCGGACAAGAACCAGAAACAAGTATTAGAAAATGCAAAAGTAATTAAACTATTGTACCGGGTGGCCACAATTAAAGTTACCCAACTCAGAGCCCTCTGTAGCCTGTTTGAGGCATCGTAGAACTCTGAAATTTGGTGAATCAACTATGCAGACCATGGGGAAGAAGATGGCGATTAAAAAAAAATAGTTCAATTTTCCGCCACCAGGTTGAAATGTGGCGCTGTAATAATGAATATTGAAAAACATAAGTGATTTAGCTGAGTTATTAATTAGAAAGACATTTCTTAGTGACTGGAAGTTGCGAGAAAATAATCTCTCGTTTATTGCAAGATTGCAAGGGAAAGGCAAATCCATAACCAATTGGAGCAGTTTACGTCATTATTACAACATCTCATGGAAGTACAGCGCCACATTTCAATCTGGTGTCGGAAAATTGAACTATTTTTCTTTATCGCCATCCTCTTCCTCATGGTCTGCATAGTGGGTTCACTAAATTTCAGAGTTGTACGATGCCTCAAAGAGGCTACAGAGGGCTCTGAGTTGGGTAACTTTAATTCTGGCCACCCGGTATGCTGAAATGAGTTCTTGCAAGCAGAAGAACTACAGTTACAGACTTGACCAAGAACTTTAAGGCTCTGCTTTGTAAAGTTTGATTAGCAATACTGTCACTTCATGCAGCTTAAAGGGACCCAGCATCGAATCCGGATTTCCTTATTTGCGGAGCCATCGAGTTCACGGAACGTTCATCTTTGTCCTTCTCGCCTGTTATCACCCACCAAGCTCACCGACGACTCCCGGATCCTCATTGGTTTTCAAGAAAAACAAAGTAATCTACTTGTCGAAAGGAAAGGCTGCTTCCTACGGGCTTGAGACGGAGAAATACTAGTCCGGGGCGTGAGGTGAATGAAGGGAGGTGTATGCAAATGAGGTTCTGCAGGCTGCAATTTAACCCCGAGAAATCGATTTGAATCCCGGACTTGGGGAAAGGGAGTTGCACAATCAACAGGAGGGAACGTCGTAATGGCATGTAATCATCTCTTCTCATCACTTAATTGTGGAGAGGCCGGGATACTTTGTAGAAAAGATTAAGAGCGGAAATAATAAATTTCCTCTATACTCCCGGCTTCATTCTCCTAATATAGCACCTAATGTGGAAGTAGAAGGTGGAGAACTCTCTTTCTGGTTTGGACACTTTGGTGAGATTTTCACTTTGTGGATTCTTGCTTGCCTGTTATAGAGGTGGGAGATCATCAACCAGTTACAGAGTGACGTGTGGTCAGCACGACGAACCCCAGTCGTCGTTGTAGGTTTCCATGAACGGGTTACGCTACTCATTCGTCTCTCCCCAATTTCCTCACGATTGTGTGGGCACCGATCCCTTACACAGGCCGAAATCTCAGGAGATGTTGCTACTCTTCCCCTCCCAAAAGACTCGAACCTGGGCGTTTCGTAGCATGAGCCCAAAGCTTGCGTGCACAGTCATGGTTCGGGAATATGTTTATTAGAAACCATTAATTAGATCAGTCGGTTCTTATGTTTAGGTTATTTCTTAATAGCCTAAATACGTCAATGCGTGTTCTATATAACCTTCCTTTAGAGCCTTTCCGATGGCGCAGTGGTAGCGTTGTCGCCTTGTAATCAAGGGGTGCCGATACCCTTTGGAGGCACATAGTGATTGGGATCCACCTTTAAAATGTAGGTCCAGTCTCTATTAGCCTTTCTGTGCATAAAGTGGAGTTACAACAACAATTCATTCATTCATTATATAACCTTTTGTTTTTGCGATTTTTAATTTTTGGTCGTGTGGTTAGACAGGAATTTGCTGAGGAGCCGACCAGCGGAATTTTCTTCGACAGTTTAGGTTTGCTGTTCAAGGATCTACAGCCTCCCCATCGCCTTCTGATCAAGGTGTCCGGGTTCGATACTCGGTGGGAGCACATAAGCACTGTACACTTAAAAGCAATGAAAACTCTGGAACTGAAAGTTATACAAACTGGATTTTTTAAAAGTAAAAATGGTGTGTAGTTTTTAGTAAAAATATTTTAAATAGAACACCTTGTCGCTTGTTATTTTAACAACACAATTTATATTAATTTCTATTCGGCTGGTCATGACGCTAAAAGTATTTACCTCAATGTGAAAAAAAATTAAGTCCTCATCCCGGAACATTGGTGGAGAATTATCTTTATTTCCAGGAAGAAGGAAGGGGGGACAGAAAGAATATATGGCTACATTAAGTTCAAATTGCAAACTTTTACAATTCGTGACACGGCCGCTTCTGTTAGTGATTCCTCCACAGTAGACCCGCCACGTCAGAAAGACATATTCGCCACTCAGCGTTGTATATATTAATTCTACGTTAGCAAAATGAATGTTATAGCCTCATTCACACCCTTGCGCATTCCGACGTCATGAATTAATGACGGTTTTGGGCGCGACACGGCGGCCTACGATGCCCCGGAATATATATTATCCAATATTCGAAACGCCGCGTTTTGATGTTGCATGCAAATGTTTACTGCATGCATGCTGTCCCTCAGGCGAGCAATATTTTGTTCGGAGTCAAATCGAGCGAGCTCGCTGCACAGGAGGCTCAAAGTAGAATGGATTGAGTTACAAATGAAAATTATAGCATGTTCTCATGCGCTACCCTGACATATGCCCGATGTCAAAAAACCTGTTATGCAGATCTGGCTAGAAAAAAAATACTAGAGCAAGAATAGAATTGGAAATTATGTACTCCTCTGCTGTCACTAGCAACTTTTTAACAAAGAAGAGCCGGGGATAAAACAAAGCGCCGAAATTAACTACCTTTGTTCTGCGAGAGTAGATGTTATATATTAGTTCGACCGCAAATGGCATGGATATGCCCCCAACAGTGTACAAGGATCTACATATTGGGTGTCGTACACATATGTTCGTTCAGCTGAATTCGACATAAGGTCATTACTCACGAACTTGGAACTGGGCTTTGTGCACCGCGGGATGTTCAGGTGAGCAAGAGAGAGAGAGAAAAAGAGAGAGAGAGGGAGAGATATAGAGAGATTACTCTCCCGCACAGATACCATCGTGTTCAATCAATTTATAGATCTGCACGGTTAGATTTTCGGGTTGGAAAGCAAGGGGGTAGTGAACGGGAAACGTACGACCAAATATATCGATTATCGATCTATCCCGTGTCGATTCAATCGAAGGGATGCCTGAGGCTGAAGGGGGTTGATAATAAATGTGTACCAATTTTCACAACTGACAATTTAATGCTTGTATTAAATTAATTTTCCAGTCTCGGTGATTGATCAACTGCTGTGATCAATTCGAATTCACGTGCACGGCAGAATATATTTCACTCATTATAAACTTGTAAAACGCAGATTTATAATTTTATAAACCATATAGCTTATATTCATCATGTCGGTTCGGTCGTCATCTTCCGAGAGAAGAGGTGCTCTGTCAAGATGAAGCGTTAGAATAGGTAAATGTAAAACCACTAGATACAAGTTCAGTAAACATTGCACGGTAATGTCACTATAAACTTTCCTACTGGCGATAGAATTCAGTAAACGTTGAGTAGTAGTACTTGGTACGAAACTATGGACCCTGGCTTCGCATCATATGTAAACACGAACGCGGTACATGTACATTCCAGCGTCTATTTCATTACTCATCAGTAGAAGGTAGATGTGAAACATGCAAAGCAAACATCATAAAACCAGCAGTTTTCTTTACATTTTTCATAAAAGTGTATTAATAATTATTTAAATTCAGTTTGGTACCGAATTTATGACGAACTAAAAATAATAGTTAGTTCATCAGTGAAATGACAAGCACGAAAAATAGTGCATATATAGTAATAATAAAGCGTGAAATTAAAAAGCATTACTGTGCAATGTATCGTGCCATGAAAGCCTGGGGAAGGCTCCACACCGGTATATATATATATATATATATATATATATATATATATATATATATATATATATATATATATATATCAAAGCTGGTGTTCAAACGACCCCAGACAGTGATTCCAGAAGTCCCACGCTGCACATTACTCATTCATTATACAACATATACCTACTGCTGCAAAGCTGAATGAACCCCTGGCCCACTTATGCACGGAGACCACCGAAAAATGTACACGCGAATTCACCCACACTGGGATTCGAAGTTGGGAGTCTCTCGTGTCTCGGCGTCCAACAGTCACACTCCTCTTGTTCCGGATACATCGTGACGTCACTTATCTTAATTATCAGAAATTACAATAACATATTTATTCATACAGGGTGTGCATTACCTTATTGTGGCACTATCATCAAATTTCGCAATCTCGTACGTCTATAAGCTTACCTGAAATTAAAGAGAAAATTTGTTAAGAGTTGTGTAGAACAAGAAAATACATTTAGTAGGTAGAGGCTACTGAAGACATATACATGCATATATTTTACACAATAAAGTAGCTAGTATTTTCTGAAACAGAGGGGCCAATTTTTATGAGGTTCCAAAAGCAACAAGTAATTTTTTGGTATTTTTCTTATTTTACGCTTCATATTCTGCAACTTTTGGTTGCCATCCGCCATGATGATGATGGATTACGATACACACACGAAAAATTGAGTGATATATCTTGTAGAGAAAGGTGCTAATATTGAGGCTAAAAACAGTTTTGACATCAACAGACCAGGAATCGAACCCGAGACTTACGACGATGAGGCCGTGAGTCGACCTCTTAACTTCCTGGTCCTCCTAGGCGGCTTATGAGGAAATAAATATTTATTTAATTCGTGCAGATCGAAATGAAATTTATTTAAGAACAAAACTGTGGAAGGAAGACGTTTTTACTTTCCACTACAATAAACATTATGTATGATTGATTGAGCATTATTACTTGTCGGATTAGGAATGGCCTGAATTTTAGTCTATTGACTACAGGGTGCGAAATCATTGAAAACTGGTGGGGGGGGGAGAAAGTTCTTCATCTATAAACCCCCTCCCCCACAAACATATGTGTAAATTATACGATACATATTTGTAATGTTATTAAAGTAAAAATAAATTACTCAATTAAAAATATATTATTATTATTATTACGTATTACTATTATTTACATAAGCGAAATTATTTTGTTACTTTTATACATATCAGATATTGCAAAGCAGCTAATTAATTCCTTTACTAACTGGATAAAGATGTTAATAAATTATGAAATAGTTCAAGTGGTTTATTATGTGTAAGTTTTTGTGTTTGTGCTTTATGATAAATCAATTAGATTTCATAGTTATAATTTTCTTGCATTCTTGTTTTTCTTTTATGGTGCGTATTGATGTAGATTTGTTAATGATCTCTTGAGAGAGAATGCATTCAATACTCACAACTCCACTAATTTGCGTGTGTTTTCGATATTATTGTTAGTAAAGGATATTTGAAAGTAAAAGTAATTGCTTATCTTTTGTTTGTTATAACAAAAACTCTCTCCACCGGAAATTTTTGGTGGGGGGGGGGGGATTTTTGAGGCCAAGATTGTTGGTAGGAGGAAATCCCCCCGTCCCCTCCAGGATTTCGCAACCTGCTATTGAGAAATCTAAATTTTTATTTCGAATCCTCATTTCTTACTCTTCAGGAAGAGTATTTGCAATAAAGAGAGATGAGTGGCTACGAAAGCTGTCAGAAACATGAACAAATTCGCGGCTTCGGAACTTTTTACGCTGCGGTATGCGATGGGTGGGTTGGGAATGAGGCCAGTGACGTAGGCAAGGAGATGCTGTTACACTAGATTAGTGACTTCCCTCTTATAAATCAACTCCTCTTTGTCTCCTTTAATTGGTAGCGTCATTGTGAACTATAAACTTGTTTCTCTCTCGCTTTTTTTTTTTCTAGCGGGTCACTTAAAAGCTTAGTCTGCCTTTTGAAAGAGACGTTCATACGCAGAAAAGAAGCAACAAGTTTTTCTGAACAGTTTTATACAGAGTCGCATTTGGAAACAAAACTGTGTTGAAGTAGATTTTAATTAATGGTCTTTCATTAGAACAATAAACAATATTTCTGAGAGATTTTGTATCACGTAGTGCCAGAAGTGAAACTCTCTTGAGGAAAAAGTATATTAAACAGCGACGAATATATATTTTTCTTTCGTAAGATAGCATTAACCAGAAATTTTAATTAGATATCTGACGTGTATTCACAAGCAAAGGAACTGTTCTCAAGGTAACCGAAGCGTTGTTTTCATCCACATTAATAACTATTTATTGATCTAGTGGGCTAGACTAGTGAGGATAACAGATCTGAAACTAGCCATTTCGTTTATAGACCGTGGGAAAAAAACAATAAACTTTTGTTCATTCACATCGATGATGGTGGAAAAAATATACTAATATTTTCTATAGGAAAGCCTAGAATATTTTTCCTGGGTTTCTCATACGATAAAAGCCTAATGTTGTAGGCTTTTGTTTCTTACGGGGGGAAAACTATGAGGTAGCTTTTCTTTTCTGGCTTTGAAGAAACATAACATAAAATGCAGAACTATATTTTTAAAGATTGTAAGCGTTGCTAGGAAAATAGAATTAACTAATGACGTAATTCTGTTACTGGCATTTGCAGATTATACTGCATAAAAGTAGATAGCTTTTTGGAAGTTGTCGAAGAGAATATAGTATTTACGTCCATAACCAAACATTACGTAATCAAAACTAATTATTGAGAACACACTTCACTCAATTTGCACATTCAATTACTTAGAAGAAATACCAACAAAAGAAGGACACATTTATGCTATCGTATCGGTTAATATAAATCAATGTAATAGTAGGAATCGATATTAAATGTGATACCTTTATACATAAGGAGAGTGGTATCACTTCAATTATTTTTATATAAGTTAGTTAAGGGAGTATTCGACAGTTCAAGCATCCTAAACACATTAAATTTTAATGCTAAGAAGGATAGGTTACGGTTCAGGCAGCCTTTCTATTACGGCCAATCCTACTCAACAGTATACCAGAGTTTGTCTATTTTAAGACTATGTATTAAGCACGATGAAAATAGTCAGAAATGATGGAGGCTATTCCTTTCGAGCATTATCTGTCTGCTCTTCCAAGTCTTTTTGTGTACATGAGTATGTATGTAAATAATATATTTCTGTGAGTATGTGTGTACATGTTTTTTTTATATGAGTCCATATAATGAGTACAAGTATGACTGTCTGTATATATGTCTGATTATACTTATGCAAATATCACTTATTAGATTTATGCACTGTATAAAATTTGCTGTAATTATTATTATTGAATTGTTATTAATCTATGGACACCTATTGTAATTGAATACAGTAAATAAATACAGTAATTTTCCATAGAGGTGGGACAAGTACTTTTTTCCAAGAATGGTGGACAGTACAGCAAACGGCAAAGATAATAGTAAGCAAATTGCCCAGAGGTGCCGGATTCGAATTCCGGTCTGGACAAAAGTGTTATTTGTGAGTCTCCCTTCATGAATTTCATCATATCTGCCAAAAGTGGCAGAAAAGCGAAGTAAAATAAACAATATCCATCAGTCAATAATTTAGTAGGTTAACCTACAGCCATAAACCAGATCAAAAAATGCAATATCACAGTACCATCTGTATTAAAAGTTTATTTTAAGTCCATATTTGCGCTCAGTTGCCCTAATCGGGATTGGACCTACAATTTAAAGTGGAATACGAAACGCTATGCAATGTGCTTAGACCGGAGATTGAACCCGGAACCCCTTGACTACAAGGCGACGGCGTTACCACTGCACCCTTGGGGAAGTCCATCTGTATTAATTGAGAACTATTTCATTTGCAATGGGAGCGTAGGAATGAAGACAAGGAACTAATAATAGTAATGCCAATATCGCATTACGTCACATGCCTTCTCCGCAGCTCAAGTTATTCTTATTATTCTTTCCGCCTTTCCAGTGATACGAGGTGAGAGTTACATATAGGTTGGTGGAGCTGTAATCCTTTCTCCCAGACGCGATACCTTCAGCAAGATTTTCCTTCCAGCATTCCTTACACTCATGTTGAATGGAAGGGATCATAGTTTGAGCCGAATCCCATCTCGTATAGTTGGATACCTGCACACCACTCCATCCGCACAAAGACATTGCAAACAACAAAAGATCGGTTGTCAAGACAACAGGCGGTGTTCGTGCGGCTTTTCAGAAATTTCCTTCCCTCTTGGTTCATCTGCAATCCTTTACAAGGTTAGTTCACATTGAGATTGAAAGGAAAACGGATTTGGAAGGTACAAAAAGGAAAAAAGAGGCAAGCCAAGGAAAAAGAGGTGTACAAAAAATATATAAGGCTAGAGAAAAAGGAAAAAAGTAATGAGAAGCAAATTTCACGGTATAACAGTCGAGTAATAGGATCTGGTTTTGCCGTTGCGAGCAGGAATTAACGTATACGCGTACGTTTTCAGTAGCGGTGCGCGGGGGTCCGTCAAGTTTCACCGTGAAAGAAAGGGAAATTGAAGAATGAATTGCACGCTGCGCTCGCAACGACGTTAGTCTCGGTGTCGAGACGAGCTCAACAACTCTGCCGAGAATCGAATTATGACAAAACACGACCGTAATTAAAGTCCACAATCCCCCTCCTATTCTTCCTCCAGATTCTACTTTGGCACATATTGAAAAGACTTGTGCGGAGAAAGAGGGCTGAATCAGTCGGTTGCTCACAGAATTATTGCTTCCAGCGCCGACGAAACATCGAGGAACTTGCGTCATGGGGGTGAAATAAAAGAGAAAAGGGGGAGTCAAAATCGCAAGAGAAGAACGAAAATTGAGAATGGAGAGGACTTGGGGCTACAGAGACAATGGGGACCGAGCAATAGTGTATAGAGCGCGACATGGCGAAAATAAAAGGACAAGAGACCAGGAGGACATCGACAAGAAAAGAAGCGGAAGAGGGAGGGGTGGAAAGGGGTGATTGTTTGCAGGGGGAGACTCCTAAGTGCCATCTGGTTTCGCGGCATTGTCGCAAAACTAGAATTTTTGTCCTTTGGTTCTTCAGAATGGCTCCGTTGGATTACAAGAGCGGGGACGGGACAAAAATGGCTGATTCAATGCCCTCCAGGAGTGTGTCTCCTCTGGGCTCCTTACGAACGGTCGGGTGGACTTTTCAAAAGATACGGGAACCCTGGGATTATCGTGTCCTTGCCCCCTATACAATCAGCTCTTTTATAGATCTCTAAATATCTTCCTTCACAACTGTTGTTAAGTCTGCACATCGCTTAGTATATCAACGACTGGTGTTTTCTGATTGAAGACGATAAAGTTCTCAAAAGATACCATACTTTTGATTTCCTTTATCTAGGTTCCATCAACATCTTTATGAACACTCTGGCATTCTTCAACACGAAGGACTAGTGCTGTATACACACAACCCTTCCATCTGTCCTAATCTTATTAAATTCTTCTTTCGTCCTTCGTGTTTTCATATCTTGCCCTATTTTAATTGTATAATTTTGGACATAAAAGAGATTGCAATTTGAAACTATGTAACCCTCTTCCTTCATCTTATTTCGGTCCAATTTTCAAAAATTTGTTTCTCTTTTGGTGTAAAGTACACATGCCACTACATTTACACCAAACGGCAAAATAAGTAGTGGGCGAATTCCTTAAAATAAAACGCGACGCAGAATGAAAAAGAATAAAAGTAGTGATGGACTGTTTTTTGGGTCGTTCTTGCACAGTTTCAGTAATTTTATGGTTGATACAACAACTATATAATTTCTGCTCTCGTAACGTATACGCAAATGACCAAAATTTACAAAATGTAGAAATATTGTCAAGTATATCGTTTCCTGACCATTTTGATCGGCATGCAGAAAATGCTCACACTGATACTCCACACCTCAAAATAGATGCACAAAGCGTGGTCTGGAATTCAAAATTCCCCCATAGGGCTCTCAACAGTGGCGTACTTTGATTTTAAAAAAAAATAAAAGGACACAAAAAATTAAGATATATATACATACTCCTTTTAATGTCTCCATTAGTGCTTTTAAAGCATCTTCCTTATCGTTATTTCATTTTATAAGGGCATTCCATTGTCACAGCTGGGACACGGACTACATTTATTCATATTAAAGTAACTATCATACTACTAGTTAAGCAACATCTTGCTTTCAGTTATTGTGCAATGAAAGATGAAACTTAACAGTGCTTCACTTAATACGAAATATATTTTAATTTCTGTGAATTTTCAAATGATGAAAAATAAGACAAAGAGATAAGGTAATTCACCTTTGAATATTCTAGTGGAGTTGAGAGGGAAATGTAACAATTAAAGGAGAAATTATTTGTTTTTTTGTGTCACGGGTGGGACACAATAGAAAACAAATCAAAAGGTTAAAATAAACGAAGTATATTTAGCGTCGTCGCCTTGTATCGATACCCGGTGGAGGCACATAGTGGTTCGGATCCCAATTTAAACTGTAGGTCCAGTCCCGATGAGCCTTACAGTGCATAAAGTGGACTTAAAACACCAAATGAATCAATCAATCATAAATAATATGTAAAATACCTTCTACTTTCTAAGTTAATTATGCATAATTCTTGAATTTTTATGTAAAATTCTAGATTGTTCAGTCACAAGATAAATTTACAGCATTGCATTTAATTTAGAAAAAAAATACGTTCAGGTGCAATCTCACATGGAATGTTTCTGTACGTTCATCTATCGCTAACCACGGCAATATCCCCATACCCTGAAATCAATGGAAGGACCATACATACATGCAGCAGCTTTATAAGTACTTGACGCATGATCATTACTCACAACATCAATAACACTTGACGAATGCATAAGATAGAAGTGATAGTACAATACGCAATTGTTAAGTAAATCCATTTACGCAAATTGTGCAAATTGAAAGCCACAAATTGGATGGAATGCGTCGTAGAACCAACATCCACAGGATGGATTATAATGCAGCTCGAATTGTCAATATAGGTTTCGGTGCTGACATTCCGTAACAATATGCACCTACCACCAGGGGAAATCATTTTCAATGTTACGCAACTATAAATTTGCTGTCCTACCAATTAAATTAACTTTACATACATATACGGCACGAATGATGAAGAGGACAATTGTTGTATTATTACATCACTCAAATCTTGCTGTAAGTGTTCATAGTACGGTTTCCATGACATTATTTCAATGGCAGGGGGGGGGTCCTACCCCTATCCTCCCGAGACCTAAAAGATGAACTAAACATAAAAGCAAACCGTTCCCCCCCCCACAGATCAAAAAACACTTTGTTTTCCATTTTTTAACTCTTTTGGGGTTTTTGGGCATTTTCCTATACTCTGCCATGTTTTTATTGCATTTTTATACAATATAGAAGGTTTATATTTCTTCATTTTGGCAGTGTTTTGTATTTTTGCATGTTTCTCTATTTAGGAAGCATTTTCTTGCACTGTCTAGGTTTTTAATTACCCTGTCCTGTATTTTGGAAGGTTTCTATCGCCATTTCCTGTCTTTTAGAAGGTTTTTATTGCCATTTCATGTAATTTGGAAAGCTTTTTTATTGCCTTTCCTCCATTGCGGAAGGTTTTTTTCACTGCCCCTTCTTGTATTATGGAAGGTTTTTATTGCCTTTCTTGTATTTTGGAAGGTTTTATTTTGCCTTTTCTGTATTTTTTAAGGTTTATTGCATGTAACTGTATTTTTTAAAAGTACATTGTATATTTCATTTAGGCAGGATTATTTTGTGTGTTACTGTGTTTTGGAATATTTTTTTACTATTTTTAATATTATGGAAGACTTTTGTTGGATTTCCAGGTTTTTTACTTCATAGTGATATTTGCTTCCCTCACAATCATCATTCCTCTACTTGCATTGGAGCCGAATAAGAGACATCCTGATTTCAAATTTATCCCATATGCGTTACGGATGTAACTGATAACCCGGATATCCGAATATCTGATTGTCCGAATATCCGGATAATTTACATGAAGGATTTGTAGAAAGTCCATTCAGTGAAATACGAACATGAAGATATATGTGGATAGCCCATGAAACGGATAAACGATAAAACTGTCCGGATAATGCACGCATTCGGATATTCAGACATTTCACATAATCCGAATATCTAATATCCGGATAATTCGGAAAGTCCGCACAATTCGGATATCGGATAATTCTGATATCTTGACAATTCGGGTACCCAAGAAACCTTTAGACGGCCGAGCAGGTTTACGAAAGTAATCCCGTTCTGGCCCAGGCTTCTCGGCGGGAATTTTAAATTCGAACACTCTTTGGAGGAAAATTGTTATAACTCCGGCAATATGGGAGCAATCTACTTCGGATAACTTTTGTTTTGCAGCTAAAACATCGGCGCATGCAACCATGTACAATTCAGAACGCCGGACCAAGGAAGAGGGCTTGGGGGAGCACGACCCCCGAATTTCAATGAAAAAAAAACTGGAGTTTGCCACCTCTTCTCCCGCTATTTTGAGAAAAGGGTGCAAACTTAAGTATTCCTTTCAAAGAATGGCTTTTTCCAAAGACAATGAAACATGTTTCATGTTCATGGGTGCCATACAAGTTGAATAATAAGGCAACATGTGAAACTCTGTTTTTTACGAAAAATAGGTAATTTGCATATTGCTCAGAAAATTGTTATAACTCGGGCACTATGAGAGCAATCTACTTCGGATAAGTCTTGTTTTTCAGCTAAAACATCAGAGCATGCAACTGTGTACAATTATGAACGCCGAACCGAGAGGGGGGGTTGGGGGTGGCGCGCCCCCGAATTTCAATGGAAAAAACTTAAAAATCTGGAGTTTGCCCTTCTTACCCAGCTATTTTGGACAGAAGGCGCAAGCCTTAGTATTCTTTTCAAAGAATGTACGTTTCCAAAGAGAATGAAACATGTTTCATGTTCCTGGGTGCCATAGAATAATGAGCCTAAATGTGAAACTCTGAAATGTGGCATGGATATGTTGCGGAGAGGGAGGAGGGGAGGGGGAGGGGAGGGGGTCATCAATGTGAATTTCCCAGGCTTGCTCCAGACCTGTGTCAGAGTTTCCATCCAAACATAAGAGTATGAAGGCCCAAAAAGCACATTCATTTCGTAATCAGCATCATGATACCATATGGTATCATCGGGCCAGTAAAGGGTAATCCTTATATCAAAATATCCGAACATTGAAATTCTGGTTAGAAAATTATCAGATAACCGGATAAAAATGTATCCGGATTTGGGAATCCCTAGTCCAGACTGGTCCCGAACTCTGGACCATGCCGAAAATACATCACGGTTCGGTTTTCTTGCTCCTGGAGACACTGACCTGATGGAAGTACAATTGGTCCACCACAGCCTCCTTAACTTGTACTGGTCGAACGCGTTAATATGGCGATCTCGAACACTTCCTCGATAAACGAACTTGCGAGTTCCCGTAAGAAACTTACCGAACCATATCCGGATCAGAAACGCAGGTTGGCGAGCAACGGACAACAATGCTGACGGGGCAAAGTCGTTCGGACAGTTTTTCTGTAGAAGATCCAAGATGAAGCGAAGGAAAAAGAGCAAACTGCTCCAAGGCAGTCTTGATACCAGATAACATTGTTAAACATCTTCCCCTCAGAGTAATATTCTGTTATACAAACAGTGTTGTCTTTTGTCACTTTGTCACGTTCAGAGCGTATCTTAATTCTGATCTAAATTGCCTATCCGCTTGACTTCCTCAACGGTGAACTTTTCAAAAGCTTCTTCTACATTTTTTTTAATTTGGCGATCCTTGAGTTAGCCGCATTAGATGATAGATGATGTCAATTTTGAGTTCATGCACGGGTCTATACAGCGATTAGATAGGAACAATGTACATATGAGTTTCTCCTCCTCGATATGCTGTATCTATTTAAATCTTATGTAATTCTGAGACAAAACAAGAGTGGTATAATTATTGAAAAATATGATACGTGTCGGAAAACTGTACTTGCCATGCAGTCTAAAATCTAAATCGAAATGATGTGGTGTTCTAAAGGATATTATTTATTCTCTCGACGAAGGTAATAATTTCACCCTTTTGACAAAAACACTTTTCTTCACCCTTTTGACAGAAGCAGTGTTCTTCACCCTCTGGACACAAGTGTCTGCTTTGTAGTAATCGTATTGCAAATCAATGTCGTTGTTTCAATCCAGAAATGTCCGTGACTGTACAAGTAGCTTTACAATAATCGATTATAAGTGTGTGTGTACACATACTACATGACTTTCCGATGGCTTGATGTTGAAGTTTTGTACTTGTAATCAAGGGGTCCCGGGTTTGATGCCCATTGGAGAGGGGTAGTTGCTCGTCGGATCCAACTGTAAACTGTAGGTTCAGTCCCGATTAGCCTATATGCGCATAAAAGGGCTTAAACTGTGAGACTATGCATACATAAAATCACGAAAGTATATTAGGTTTCAGCTCACGTTTTCTTGAATGATCCGCAAAACCCACAATCAAAAATGGACAACTGGGAATTTAACCGTGCACTAGAAACGATCAAGATTTGCACTCCTGGACGAAAAAAAAAAGATCAAGTCACGTCACACCAAGGGATAACATTTTCCGGGATCTCCGCAAAGACTGCTGCCGTGCTAACGATCCTGGAAAAAAATAACCGTTCAAGTGGAAAGGAATCCGCACGCCAATATTAAAACGGGATATCTGCTCTTCTTTCCGTTTCTTCGGCCACCTCCCAACCCTCTGCACGATGCATTGGTTGCGATGGGAGAATGGGTAGGTGTACTTTTGGTGGACCGTGACGACCAGCCGTTACACCGTGCAATAGGATCTGTGTACCTTGAGGAAATCCGTTTACACGCTCGTCGTTGTTCTTATACATGTGAAATCGTTGGAGCGTATCGCTGGATGGAAAAAAAATGTTTCGTTTCGCTTTCGTTGAGGAATTTTAACGGTAAGTTAATATTGCTTTCCGATTTCATCATTAAGTGTTTCTTCTAATAGGTGTATCAGGTCTTCAGGCAAGTCTTGACGTGGTCAGTTACTTCCTTCCATTCTGTTCTTTTCTGCACTTTTCTTGTAATTTTGCATCTGCATGTCTTTTGCCATATCTAACACTGTCTTTTCATCTACTTGTGTCCTAACAATACATTTCCAACCATCTATTTTCTTAGTGCTGTTTCATCTTTGTACTTGCTCCAACAATGTTTCGTTTTTTTTTTCTTCAAAAATCGTAACTACTATACAAAACATTAAACCACAAGATCCAGTGACTGTGATAGGGTATGTTAAATGGCAGACTTTCGATCTGTCCACAGAAGTTCCCGCGTTCGAGTCCCGTTCTGAGCATGGATGTTCTTGTGAGTGAGTGTCCATTCATCAATTTCAACTCCTCCTCATCGTCGCGATTATCCAAAAGTGGAAAAAATACAAAAGATTCCGTTCATATTGTAAGTTGCTTTCAGACTTCAACAGATGAAAACTTCATGTATAGAGCGGCCACAAAGAAAAGAACCTTCGGGCAAAAGTCTACGCGCAACTTCCCCTCCATCGGTTCGACTCTGGCCGCAAGGAGTCGGGGGTCTGCGTAGACTCTTTTGCCTGTAGCTCCACTTTAGATCGAGAGGTCGCTAAAGATCCAACTTTTATCCAAACCCTGTTTTGTTTGATTTGATTTGTTGTTTTAAGTCCACTTTATGCACAGTAAGGCTAATCGGGACTGGACCTACAGTTTAAAGTGGGATCCGAACCACTTGTGCCTCCATCGGGTATCGAACCCGTGACCCCTTGATTACAAGGCAATGACGCTACCACTGCGCCATGGGGGAGGCCAAACCCTGTTTTGTGTTACATCCACGAGCCTTTAGAACTTTTCTCCTCAATTCCATAAATATACTGTATTTCATTTAACTGATAACATTGAAAAGTAGTTAAAACTTCGTTTGTCGTTTCTTAAGTAATTATTACTAAAATGTTAAATATAAATACAACGATGAAACAAGCCTATCTGCGCACAAAGTAAACTTATAAAAAAAATACAAAGAAATCATTAAAATTCCCAGTCAACAACAATACGTTTTTCAGTATTGTTACAGAAACCATAGCAACTATTGAACTGTATATAATCTGTCTGCTTATTCGAAGCAAGGTTCTATTTAAGTTCGGCTTCTACATCCAAGTACCAGAGCAGCAGCACTTGACGATGTTTAGTCCGGACATTGTTGTTCCAGCCTGGACTGAAATTGAGTTTCGTTATGACGTGTGTCGTGCTGCCAACGGTGCGCATAATGCAACCTACTCTACTAGCGTAGGAAAACTGTCCATAATTTGCTTTAGCATGTTTGAGCTAAAGCAGAATTTGCTTTAGCGTGTTTCAGCTAAAGCAGAATTTGTCTTAGCGTGTTTCAGTTAATGCAGAATAATTTGTTTTACCGTGTTTCAGTTAATGCAGAATATGTCTTAGCGTGTTTCAGTTAACGCAAAATTTGTTTCAGCGTATTTCAGTTAATGCAAAATTTGTCTTAGCGTGTTTCATTCAATGAAGAATTTATTTTAGCGTGTTTCATTCAATGCAGAATTTGTCTTAGCGTGTTTCAGTTAATGCAGAATTTGTTTTACCGTGTTTAATTTAATGCAGAAGATGTTTTACCGTGTTTCAGTTAATGCAGAATTTGTTTTTAGCGTGTTTCAGTTAATGCAGAATTTGATTCAGCGAGTTTCAGTTAATGTAGAAATTATTTTAGCCTGTTTCATTCAATGCAGAATTTGTTTTAGCGTATTTCAGTTAATGCAAAATTTGTTTTAGCGTGTTTCAGTTAATGCAGGATTTGCTTTAGCGTGTTTCGGTTAATGCATAATTTGCTTTAGTGTGTTTCAGTTAATCCAGAATTTGTTTCAGTGTTTCAGTTAATACAGAATTTGATCTAGTTCCTAAATCATCTGATTTCTTACTGTCGAAACTTTTAAATTGCTGAACCCAATTAAACAACTCTCAAGGTATACTGTGTAAGGTATCTTTCACAATGACCTCATCAAACCCAAACAATTCATTCTTAGAAACCCTGTATTTGGTGTGTTTTCCAGATGGTATCAAGATTTAGGCAATTTAGGCGAGATGGATATGAGTAGGCTGTCAAGGTTGCTGAGTTCTTACATGAAAACATCTCTCTCAGTGTAATAATAAATTAAACACATTCTCTAGGTTATGTAGCCTAGTTGAATCTACAGCATGCCTTGTCTTCATTTCATCGAGCATATGCCGTACTGCACTCAAACAACACGACGACGGTAATTCATTTCTGTATTTACTTTAGTGAGGAACAACAGAGCATTACAACTATATGGAGGCGACATTTAAAAATTGCTACAGTGTCGTGACTTCTTGTTACGTCTAAGCCCTGGCCTGTTGTCATCAATAGACGCAATATACAAGTGTGACGCAGCTGGTGCTGTACGCAGCAAAACTCATGTGTGTCAGTTAACGCATGTCATTCGGTGCGTCCTTCCTCTCGTACCATTTGTCTCTGGAGGCCATCTACGTATATTCAAGACCCGAGCCCACAGCGGAGCGGATAACACTTGTCAGCAAGGTTGTCAGAGCATGGACGAGTAGACTAGATTCCTCTCCTCTCTTTCTTGGGAGGACGCAACGCTCTTTCTAGCACAGGCAATGTTATGGTTGGAAGGAGTAGCTGTTTGCATAGAAGAAGAAGACGAAAAGTGCCCCTTCTGCATCTGCAGGGAAAAGCTGAAAGGAGTCTGTGCATCCCCAAGAGGGTTTCCATCCCTCTTGGAAGAAGAGAAGGACGAAGACGCTGAACAACACCAAGAGAGAGAGAGAGAGAGACAGACAAAATATTCTTGTTTAGTTGACTACCACCACAACGTGATGAATTTCACCGTCTGCCCCCGAAGTTATAACTCTGGACAGTCGGGGTAAGATTATTAGTATGGGAGTCTCCCGGTTTTTGATATACGAGCTCGGAAGGAAAAAGAAAACAAAAATAAAGGACGTGGGGGAGAGAAATATCATTCGGCACAGTCATAAAAACGACGGACGGAAGGTAAACATTGGAAGCTCACAAATACGACACTTAGCTCCCACGAAGGCAGCCAGAAGGCAAAGCACATGCGTCCACGTGCTAAACCAGTTTCGTTCACCAAGACACGCACAGAAAAAAGCGCATCCGCCGAAGGGTGGACTAGACAACGTACCCTCGCTGGACTTGCAGCGCCGGTATGCTAATGCCCACCGTAAGAAGAAGACATATAGCCCATCCCGGCTACTTACGGCTCGTGATTAACTCACTCAACGAACAACTTGCTTACATTTATAATGCACTTGGATTTCTTTGATGCTGTGAAGAACACAAAACTAGTTTAAGCGCACGACCAGTCCAGGATTTTGTTATCCAGAAGAATGTAAGGTGTTGGAAAACATGATAGCCATCCATCCCAGATGTCATGATTGGCGTTTGTGTGGAAGCAGCAGAGGTGTAAATAGCTTACAAATGGATTACTATCCTCAATAAGTCATTATACATGGTAAGGCAAAAAGCCGTGCAGCTCTCGTATGGTACACGCAATGATCATAAAGAAGTCAAATGTATGATTATCATATGAGAGTAAAAAGACAGATATAGTAGAATAGCTATACTCTACATGAACCTCTTAGAGCCTTGTCATTCCAATAAACGCAGAGGAGTCATAAGAGCTCGTACTGTATACTGACAGTTTCTCCAGACATATTGCAAATGTTGCTCTCAAATTCTCAAATAGCACAATGCCGGGAACTGCTGTTCCACCTGTTCTATGCACACGTTCGATTGACGGCATCAAATCTGGAGGCCTGGCTGACCAAAGAAGATCGACGTGCCAGGAAAACTTCAGTGATGTGTTGAGCATTATCATGCTGAAAATATTGAAAATGTGTGTGTCTTCTATGCATTTTAGAAATATCCAATGACGTGTTGGTAACTCCAGCTTTGATTGCGGTGACGAATACCAAAATGATGTAATGTTTATATTATCCATGGAGAATATCCTGAAAAAACTGGATATGTGTTCATTATTCCAAGATTATTATTATTATTTTTTAAAATATTCACATGGAAACCTTTAAGCAGAGCTGTCGAACCGAGTCGTTGAAAACTTTCCTCGGTGAAAAGTGAAGAGGAGGACAGAAGTTCCGAACTAGGTGTTGATGAAGTCTAAACTGTCTGTTTCCGGGTAAATGAGAAAGGTGAGCTCGCGAGGGGCAAACTTCCACGATGAACTTGTTTCCGGATATTTCTTGCGAGTTTGGCATTGATTCTGCTGCTCCAGAGGCAGGAAAAACGTTCAGCCAAGACGAGCTTTAAACCCTTCCCGGTAACAAACCTGGAAACCATTACAAGCAGAAAACAGTCTTAACGTGAATCCACAGATTGCATTGCTACTAACGAGTTGTAGTAAAATTCACTGATACACCACGTTACTACCAACATGCTTAGCAGCATATGCATTTTTTTTTGTCGTATTTCTTAAGTCTTCATTGTTGTATAGATGAACATTTATTTCAATTCTGTCCAATGTTTGCTAGTGTTACAAAGCCCATTTGACCATAAATCCTAAAATAAAGAACGTCAGATGCAGGAAAATATGTCAAAATATAGGACGGACTACTTTAAAAACAAGACATGACCCCTCCCTCTACGAGAATATTGGGGTCGCCACTGAGATTGGTCCAATGATTATAGGAATATTGGAAGCCCTCAAATGCGCCCTCAACCGGGAACTGAATCCTGAAACACCTTGATCAAAGTGTTTAGCAAATTTCAACTTTGTAGCCTCTACATACCGAAGAGGGACAAGGAGACAACTTTACGTGCTCACTCTTGAGGAAACCGTTTAACCTCTTGAAATCGGGCACCGACTGATATCCTCTCCCTCTTGCAGTTCTATTGTTTCTTGATGAAGAATGCTGGTCTACTCTTTGTTGTGGTCTTGTTCAACGGTGTGGCACCATCTGCAGCATTCTTGTTGTAATTGTCGGACTTTAATATGAATGAATATAAGCAAACATGGAAGTGCGGTTTCCAGGGTAACCTGAACGTCAACAACCATAAAGCATTCACAAAGCCACGACCTCTACCGTTAGCATCTCCAACTAGAGAAGCGAGTTCTGCTGGACTTGCAACAAACTGCGGCAAATGACGCACAGACATTTCCAAAACATGCACCACGTCTGTCAATTGACTGCGGCGTCTCTGACTAAGACAGTTGATAAACTTTAACATAGACTACATATTTATAATAAGTTGGAAGGATAAGGAGTCGCGGTGGTCTAGTCGGAATGGCGTCGGACTGCCACACGGGAGACCAGGGTTCGATTTCCGGGATAGTTACTCCTGCAAAAAAGCAGCTCTGGGGTTTGCCCAGTCACTAATACATGGGTTACCTGTGGGCAACGCAGGGGGTTATACGTGGCCGGAGCGTGGTGCTGCTCACATCACCTCCGAAACTAGCAGTGATAGAGAATATATGTAGCCCTGCTTCGACATCCCTCCCTTGGTACGGTGCAATGAGTGCGGATAACCAATTAAATATCATTGAGTTTAAATATCACCCTATAGAGCATTATTTTTTTCGTTTTATCAAGTCCTAACTCATATATTTTCATTCTTATCTCCTTAAACGTTTTTATTTGGCTTGCGTCTTTTCATTTTCCCATGTCAGTTGACTGGGAATCCAGTGGCGTATCTAGGGTATGGGGTAGGAGTTACGTAGAAATAGCACCGACAAACCCTTATGATCAAATCCACAAACCGTATGAAATTCCTGCTTTCAGCATCGTCGAAACCAATGTATAATTTCCTCACGCTCCTTGTTTTCGCAACAATGAAGTTTGTCATATCAACAATAGCACTTTGCATGCTTATCATCACACAGTACAGTCCAACAATCGCGCTTTGCATGGTTATCATCATACAGTACATTCCAACAATCGCCTTTTCCATGGTTGTTATCACAGTACATTCCAGTAATCGCACCTTGCATGGCTGCTGCTGTATAAAAAATACTCACAAACTCTTGAACTATGGCATAATGAAAGTGATATGATCAGCCACCGTTCTGAAACCTTCTCTTCTCCTCCAAGCTTACATTCAGGTACTCATGTATGAGAAGTCTCTAAGCATGGAGGAATACTCTAGACAAATTTTCCATCTCAGATCAATCAACCATTCCTGGAATCAAATCTGGGTGTCTCACGTGGCAGTCAGACGCAGTAGGAGTGAAGTACTAGTCTTGCTAGAATGCCAGACAAACTATTGTGGGTTAAGTTGTCAACAATGAAGCGAAATTCTAAAAACATATGATGGTAAAATTGAAAGATTATCAGAATTTAAAGGGTTACATGGTTTTTGGAAGCTGCAAGAAAATTGAGATGAGAAGAAAAGGGGTGAAATTGAGAGTGAGAAAAGATGGTGAGATGATGAACGAATTTAGAACGGAACGATGACTTGCAGGAAGAAATGGAGTTATAAATCACAAGATCTCGTAATCAATCATCTGCTTGTTCGAAACCACGATGGTAATTGTCAGAAGACAAGCTTCTTGGGTTTTCAAAGATTTCAGAAGATGCGGTCCATAAGAACCGTGGAGGTTTAAAATGGTCGTTCAACCTTTCACCAAACATGTCTACTTGCTTTGAAATTAGAAGAAGGATGTCTCCCATGATCAAACACTTTCCTATGACACATCTTTGAAGGTATTGGGTATACCGTTTCACTGGATTGATTCTGTCAGCCACAAGATGAATTTCAAACCTACAATATAGTCAGTAATACAGGGTGGCCCAAATAAAGTTATACCCAAAACAAAGTTTTTTTTGTCATCACAATGTTTTTGTAGTTGTTATCAGAGACTTCTTCAGTAACGTTTTTGGTTTGTTCTTTAAAGCTTGTGAAGAGTTTCAAAATCTCAGTTTCAGTCGCGATGTTGAACACCAGCAGCTTCAAGCTACACTAAAATCTGTTCTGGGTACTGGAGCGTGTGGCACATTTTTAACTGCATTTGCCCAACGTTGACATGTAACTTACACACGTACTTGATCCAACATACTAACACTCTTCACTTCGTTGGGTATATTTTTTTTGGGCCACCCTGTACTTGCCTCAAAGTTCAGTTTGAAGTGTCTACCAACAAAACATAGTTCATTGTGTAGTTTGAAAATGAATGCAACTTCCATGTGCAAACATGTTGGGATATGACAAAGGATTATTGTACTGTCACAAGAATAAATATGCTAGAATTAGCCATAAGAGATTATTTCATGTGATCTGGTATTATTTTCTTTTTGGCCCCATTTCAACTTATAACGATGATGACGAAGAATAATGATTAGACGAAACTGATGGACAAAACGCTAACGAAGGCACACAAATTCTAATGCCTGGATTCGAACCCTGAACCGTTTATTTTGATATCGGAAACTCTTTAATAAGATAATAAAATGCACCTGCACTAGTATTTTTTCCAAAGGATTTTGCAACATCAAAGGTTCAAACGTAAGGGTAACTACAGAAGCACACATTAAAGTGCGCAACCCATTTTTGCTTTCAGCTGTACAATTTCACGACTGGTTTGCATTACGAGAGTAGATTCACATTGCATGGGGGATAATAATTTTCAAAATGAAGGTTTTGAACACCTGGTCACAATCGTGATTCTTAGTGGAGTTCGACAAGAGGCTCAAGCTAGGAAAAGACAAAACCTTAACACAATTACACTACGGATACTTTGAAGAAAGAAAGAAACAAATAGTTTGGCATGTACCACAGATTTATTCTGAGTACCAAAATTAGGCTTTTGATTACATTTAGGTTTTTCCTGCCTCTGGGGCAAGTCGTAATGATGAGGATGAATTTTGAATGGGCAAAATAGATGATGTGATAAACACTTTGGCTTCTTAGCACGTTACACGGACCACTCCACCTTGGACGAGAGTGATATATAGAGTCAAATTGCAAATTCGCTCGAAGAGAAAGATCTCGTAAAAACACAATTTTTGCAACCTCCTACGGGAATCGAATCCCGAACCTATTGCTTAACTAATCAGTTGCAATGATACAGTAGCAGTGACGGCGATTTGGGGGGGGGGGGCAGTTGTCCCACCCGAATGACATTTGACCTTTCGATGTCGCCCGACCAAAAAGGATTAAGCCGTTATGATCCTACTTCGGGGGTGTGGGCTTAGTACGGAAATAAAAATTCACTGCCCGTGAATGGAATCTACCTTAAAAAATACACAGGTAATTAAACTATAATCATCGCACACACACTCCCATATCCATGATACAAAAAAAAAAAAAAAATGCCCGAGATGTGGGAGAGCAGGCGAGGTACAAAAACCGCTGAAAAGCTTGTTATTTCAATTTCATTTACTCGAGTCGAACAATGCCTTTGTCAGACGAAAACCGACATGTGTTTTAATTAGCAAAGCCCACTTATGATGTACCAGAACGGTGTCGCTCCGGCAATGTAATTAATTAGCCATGGAGAGACATACACTGATGGCCGTTGCATGATGCGTATACCGAACCCCAAAGAGGATACTAAAAAAAAAAAAGAAAATCCCTCCTTTCTCTGAAAGGGTTTACCCGCACGCAAACCCCATGACGACACACATCCTGGCCACCATATTGCTACTCCCAATGCCGACTCTCCCCCAACAATCCGTCAGCAAAGAATTCCAATAACAATGCCCTATGAGTCATAAGGATTGTCTCAGCAGGACGATTCTTCTCCTGCGTAATTGATTGGGAGAACAATTAAGGCTTAGGGGAGGAATGGATGGCCTCCAGTATCCCTAGAAAGCTCCACAAGTGTCGCCCTCTTAGCTATTTGCCACTGCAACTAGGATTGCTAATACCGAGTTCAATACGTTTCTACCTATAGTACCATTTCTCCTTTGCAAGCGTTTACACATGTATTTCTTGAATGCCAGCAAATACTTAACAACATTTGTAAGAAATTTAACAACACTAGCCTGCAAAGAAATATCACAATATTCCTGATTTTAACTCATTTAACTTACGTTCACAAATTAAACTGATCCAGCCAAAATATTTGGCTAAGCATTTTGGCAACCACAAACAAACATGGCAGTCTTACTAAATTGTTTAGTAATATTAAACGAATAGCATTGATTCCGTCTTAGTTTGTAAGTTCGATGTGCATAAATCAGAACATTGATATCTTCATAATTTTTTAGCTTTAGAATTTTGGCACAAAACTGTATGTTTGCAGTTCATGTAGTTTCCTGTGTGTCCCAATCTACAGGGGCAGGCCAATGAAGTCATATGAGGACATGGTTGAAGATTGATTGAATTGTTGTTTTAAGTCCACTTTATGCACAGTATAGCTAATCGGGACTGGACCTACAGTTTAAAGTGGGATCCGAACCACTACCGGGTATCGAACCCGGGACACCTTGATTACAAGGCAACAACGCTACCACTGCGCCATCTTGGAGGCCCAACATGGTTGAAGAAATAGGAAGATAAAGAGGGAAGACATTCCAAGAAATAAAAATGGTCAAGAACAGAGGAGAATGAAAACAGTGGGGGTGAGGCATCCCTGACGTAAAGTCATAAGGGGTAGAGAAAGAAGAAGGGTTTCAATTTTCTGACAGTTGTACAGTAACTGCTATTTGAGCTTCAAGCAATACTACTAGGCAATTATTTTTTTACATACTCTACAACACTATTATATACCAGAACAAAGAAAAAATAAGACATCATTGGGTTCTAACCAATGTATAAAATTATTATGTATATATATTATATAAAAGTATATTAAATATATAAGTTTTATCCCATGGAATGGAACTTTATGGTCATCCTATACATACCTAAACGCATTTTATTTACTTAAAGTGGCATATCTACGTCTCTACGTTAATGCCAATTATATAGACGAATCCTGAATTGATGAAATTAATGGAATGAACACAATGACATGTCCAGTATTCGAACCCAGGACCCTGACTACATTATCCACTAGACCATGTACGTTAGCACCCTCACGCATACATATAACACATGTAGGATACATATTAGATTTCAAAATGGCGCTGACAAGTTTCAGTTTGCTTTTCAAAATTACATTGACACGTATCTTATTTTTATTCATTACGCAATAATCAATGCTTTCTTCAGCTTCATGAGTAAAATAAATTCATAAGTACATAAATGTGTGTGTGAAGAGCGCGCAAAATAAACAGGATAAATATCATGCTTACAATTGGGTGCGCAATATACATGCACACACAATGTACATGAAAAAAAAGAAACGGGTATGATGGTACAAACCAAACTACTGTATTTCCTTTTTAAATAAAATATTTACATTTCAAAGAGGATGCTCGACAGAATTTGTGGGGGGAAGGGGGGATATCATTGATCGAAAACATCTGGCTAACGTACCTTCCTTAATGTCAATACACGACAGCTGCACAAACAGTGTAAAAACATGAACTATTGGAATGGTGTTAAAATGCATGGGCCCCTCGTGGGTCAGCATTTCATTGTTGTCAATACAAACAATGAAATGTAAATATTGAAATCGGGAAAGAGGAATAATTTTTCATATTTGCACTCGTTGGTTCATATATTCGATTGTAATGTAATGATTTAGCACTAGCGCCTGCGGGGCTCTAAGGGGAAAATGACGTCTGGGGTTGTTATTTCTGAACATGCAAGCATCGTAACGTCGAATTGGGCGGTTCATGGTTTCGTGTGATTAATACTGTGTGCACCAACACGCATATTACGAAAATCCCTAGTATATAGGGAGGAATTTCTTTTTGCACGTAACTGTAGCACGAGCATTGGGTTTAGATGGGTGATGTCACGAAAGAAAAGCTAGGAAAGTGGAGGAACATGAGGAAACCAAACCTAACTAGGTAGACAGTCACTGTAGGTTAGGTTGGGTTGGGTTAGATTGGCTTGCGCACTTCGTCGACCTCCGTGGCGGAGTGGTTAGCACAGCGCATTACGACGCCAGGAGTACCGGTTTCGAATCCCGGCCTGGGCATGGATGTTCTTGCAAGTGCGCCCTCCTCAATTTCATCATATCATCACTCATCCTCATCTTCGCGATTAGCCAAAAGAGGCAAAAAAGGGAAGTAAAATAATCAAAAATACTTGCGCACTTTGCCAGTTTTGTTCTTGCAAAGTTACATCGTAACCACAAAAGCCTCTGTAGTTTCTGGGAGATAGCAAAACAATGAATTGCATTGTAGTCGGTATTGAACCAAAAGTGTGACGCAATTGGAGAGATACTTTAAAAATAAAGTAAAGTATTTTCGATCTGGAAAGTCAGAAGAAAAAAAGCAGGGATGGGAATTGGTTGTGTCCTAATCGTGAACAGGCCTAATGAACAACGTCTAAATCGTCCTAATTGCAAACACATAAAAGTGAGAAATAATTTCATGTCCTAATTGCGAACACACGAAACTGGAAAACCTGTTTTCAAAAACAGATAAGGTAGTGACGCAGTGAGACAGATGGTTTGACTAACAACAATAGCTAACCTGATTGACTTATCATGGTCTTCTGCTTTGTAAACTCATTTCACCCTTTCAGTCTGTCGACGTAATCTGACTTTCATTCGTGTGTTAATGACTCGAAAACCCCTTGTTGCCTTAAGTGATGTGAAACTACTTCAACAGGAAGCATCGGACAAATAATGTAGTGGAGGGATGCATCCGCAAAATCAACAGTAGGCTAGGTAGTCCACATCCGAGAGTGAAAGACCTTATATAAAGCTTAAAGGCTGATGGCATGATTGTTAGGATGCAATTATATATGCTTTGGCGGCGACTTTAATCGTGTCGAATTTCCTATGATCCAACAAAACACTGACCAGTCTCAAGTCTAGAACGGAATCCCTTTAAAAAAAATCGTTAAGACTCGGGAAGTGTGAGAGAAAGTCGTAGGTCCCAGAGCAGAAAAATGTGTTCGCGATTAGGACATAGTCCTTCGAGTATATTCCTGTTCAGGCAGCAAGTGTTCGCAATTAGGACTGTTCGCAATTAGGACGACACCAAATGGAACTTTACGAGTTGACCATTCAAAGGTCGGGAGCAATTTCAAAAGTAATCGTAAAGTCTATATTTTCAGCATCACACAATTCGCATTTAAATCTCTTATTACATTGCTTTATGATTTGAATTTTGTTATTTAGCATCGCGATGATGAGAATGAGTGATGACACGATTAAATTGATGAAATGACACTCACAAAGAACACTCAAGCCCATACCGGGATTCGAACCCGGGACTCCTGGCGTTGTAACGCGCTGTGCTAACCACTCCGCCACGGAGGTCGGCTGTACTTTAAGATAACAATACCTAATGATAGTAACAAAATAATTTTTACACATTAAATTACACAAATACACTGACATTATGGTTCATAACTTTCACCATATCTCAAGAATCAAGACTGGAAAAAAAAAAAAATGTCCAAACTCCTTTTGGTACTTCACACACATTTATGTTCACAAATGAAGTTTATCGCGTGTAAAACCGGACTTTTTTATCGTCCCTCCCGTGGCGTGTCTCATTTACACCTTGGCCGCGGGAAACAAGCCATCCCCATCATCACCCAACGTAACAACTGCGAGAAATAAGAAATAAAAGTGCGGGGGAAATAATTTGATTTCGGAGACATCTGGGTATGTTGGTCCTGTCCGCTGAAATTAACAGCTTTCATAAGTTCTACCGAAATGGGGGCTTTTACCCGCGCTTAATGTCCCTCTCCGCGGCAAGAGATGGGAGTCGTGTGACATAGACTTGGGGAAAATGGTGAGGAACCAATGAATAAATACGGCGTTGCGTGCCACGATAATGCTGGAAATTGAGTTTTTGTTACTAAATGAAAATATATTACATAAAGGATCATCCAATTCTTGTCGCACGGCACGAGCTCCCATACAAAAGGAGTAGTCCGAGTCGTTCCCTCTAACCCCCCAACGTTTAATACAGAATGACTGTGTCCACGTGTTCATCTGCAAATCTAACTCTATTTTTGGGGAGGATTCCGCTCAAACGGTGCTTTTTTGTGACCGAACCGAAGGAAAATTTCTGTATTTTTGATCTCAAAGGATCCGAGTGATTTAGTACCGTAATGAAATTTTTACAGTTCGATTCACCGTTTCCCCCTCCCCCCATCTTTGCTCACTATTGCTACCCTTACCCCCAACCCCTAAAGGGGGAAGAAAAAAGTTCGGTAGTTTTTGCTGGATCACCCTCCGTTCTTTTGAAGAATCCCCACCGCCAACCAATACTCTGTAACAAATGATAGTCGTTGGGTGTGGGGGGTGACTTGGGGACCAAACTTTCCTGCTTCCCTCCTGCAACCCCCTCCTCTTCCGCGCTGCCACCCTCAGTGCGCCACAATCCAATCCCGGCTCTGCAAACAGTATTCATCCGCTTGCACAAATAGTCCATGACACTCGCTCATCAAATAGTTCCACTAATTCGGTTTGCAGCGTCGTTCGCGGGGCCATCCGTGACCGCAACTAAATTCGGATTATTCTTCATTTGGACAGAAGAACGGCATTTCCGAAAGGGGATGGATGGGACCCTGAGACAGTTCTGGAGGGAAGTTTCGATGCGGAGGTCACAAGGGAGATGATTCACCGTTCGCCCTGCTTACGTTCCCAGAATTCCCTGCTCACCGCTCCAGGGTCATAAGTTGGAAGACCTCTGCCTCCATGTTTGCATGATTGTCATCCCAACCGCCTTCCTCAGGACACCCCTCCCCCTCCACAGAAACAAGGGGAGGAAAAATACGACTTGATTCCTGCCGTCCAATACCTCACTTCTTTTGGGGCGAAATGCTCTTTTTATGTCTTTTTAGGCAGGATAGAAGTTTGGTTCCCCTTGCTCATCCACCAGTTGGGTGCCAAGGACCTGAAATTTTCAGCAGATTCTTCTGGTTCACATCCAGAATTCTAAATATACTTGACCCAAGATTGGCGGCAAAGACCGGATATATGTGGGTGTGATTAGCAATAAATTTCCACAAATTAAGACTATATAGAAAAAATGAAATGTAGAAGGCCAAGTACGTAGAGGGTGGAAGCCTGAAGTGACTTCGCCAACTAGCAGAAGAAGATGGAACCAATCCAAAGATTTGGATAGTGTTCGATTCACGACACCTTTACCAAAGTTCGGATTCTGTTAAGTCTTAATCCATAAATGTTGTTGGACAACTGGTCACCAATTCTGGGAGCCTGTACATCAATCTAACCATTCAAGTTACCAAAATCTTGGGTGCAGGAAAAAAAATTCAGCACAACTTTTGACTGACAACACTGTCCGAATCCCAACTGTGAAACAACTATTCCACTGACGAATCAATTCGTATTACACATCGACGAAGTTTAGACACGAATGATTTGGGCATAATTACCTCAATCCTTATTTCACGATCTTGCCAAAACCTCAAGCCACTCTATTGTCTATATCACATTTGGAAACCATTACAAGAAATACCTGAGCTTAACTGCAGGGCATGAAATTTCATGTTTGAAGTCAGTCGCCAGACTAAAAGCTTTGGTCGCCACTATTTTATATTGATAAGTAATAAAAATATGAGCAAGTATTAAAAAGAATTAATCTTTGTGTAGCGCTGTCGTTCTGCACTGAAGTACCACTTATCAATCGCAGCTGCTGGGTTAAACTCTGACAGGGTGACAGGGGGGGGGGGGTCCATTTACAGAAACTCGAAACAAATCATCCAGTGTCTTAATCTTCAGAGAGTTCCTGTAAGTAGTCTTCAGTCTGTTGTGACCGCTGAAACCTCTCTCACATGAAACTGTGCTCACTGGTAGAACAGCACAAAATGTCAAAATCTGGAGCAAATTGCGGAAACTTGTTGAACACTCCTCACTGTGAATTTTCTCCAGCATCTGATTCAAAGTCAGAGAAGGAAACAAAAGTTTGTATTCTGTCCACTCTGCTAACAGAACATCCATTTTCTCATTATAGAGGCTCGAGTTCAAGTACATGTAGAGCTTCTTTAATTCTTCTATCCCAAACTGAAGAATATTTTCTTTGGGAGGCGGACCAAACATGCAGAGATGCAATCACATCTGTTGATATAGATTGCAATCTTTCTGTGATGTACACCTTCGCATTGTTAATTAAGTTTCCTCTAACAGTCTGAAACTCTTGCTCTCCATTTTGAATGTTTGTGAGCTGCACATCCCTGATCTTTCCTGAAATGGATACATGGTCCAAGAAATCTTGTTTGCTTGGTCCAACATTAGATTCTAGGTCATCCAGTGTTCAATTCTTATTTTCAGGGATGCAATCAAAAGATTCTTATTTTATAGTGCCACGCTTAAAGGGTTCAATGTCCTGTAGAAATCCAAAAGGAAGTACAGAAGCTTAACAAATTTAAATTGCTTCAAACTTTTCAGCAAACCCTTAGCTTTTGCGCCATCATTGTCTTTTCCATGGGCCACCTATTTAAGCTTTCATGATTGCAAGAGAGCTCTTACAGCACTTCTTGCTGGCTAGCCACCTAATAGTGTGGATATCACTCAGTTTTAGAATTTCTTCTATAACTTCTGCCGTTTCTCTCAAGAGGTGAAGTCTTTTAGAAGAGCCATGATAACACTGAAAAATATTCCTAATCACGGAATAAAATGTTCTAAGATATTCAACTTCACGACACGCATCCAGCACAGCTAACTGCAAACGGTGTGCAAGGCAGTGAATATTTATCATTTTATTACAAATAGCTTTAATTTGCAAAGCCTATCCTGATTTGTGCCCGACCATATTTGCTGCAGTACCCAAGCCTACAATGTAACACTTGTTTCTATATTTATTTGAACCTATTGCCTTATCTAAATAATCAGTTATGGCTGTGAAGTAGCCAGCAGAAGTAGAGTTAGGAAGCTCTAATACTCCTAAAATGTCCTCCTTGATGTCACCAATCATTTGCATCCACGTATCGAACATACACATCCATCAATCAGAAGGCTGAAGTATGTATTTCTCTGGAACCACTTCACTCACAGGCAACTACTACCAAAAAAAAATTAGGTAAACAGAACGAATTTACTACCACGTCAACCAACCTTCACGAGTGCATTTATCGCATTCTTTTGTCAACAAAGACTGGACACTGGCACGCGCGAGAGCAGTTCACAACTGTGAAAACAGGGTTTTTCCGTGCACAAGCAAGGAGTCTCGGTTGGGCCACGGTCTGCTCCACTCTACTCCTCCCCACCTCAAGTCCGAGTGGAGGAAAAGCAAAGCAGGGAAAATGGGTTGGGTTTGGTTGCATGTGCATCCAAAGTGGTAGCATCCCAACAGTTGCAGAACTGTTGTGCCGATTAGATGGTGTCGGCATTGAGTGGACGCGGGGTTTTCAATCGGCTCGCTTTCCAAAACCATGAACGAATGTTGGATTGAGATGTTCGGGCGTGTTTGACACACATTCGAAACAACGAAATTTTAGTCGCCAGCCCCAAACTTTTGGTCGCCAATGGCGACCTGGCGACCGGAAATTTCGCGCCCTGCTATAAGGTCAATACATATTTAATATCTAATGATCGAATGAGCCATGGCACAGAATATGAATAAGTACTCTTCAGTTTCATGAAGAAATATACAACAATGTACGGATGGAGGATATCCATGATGCATTGGTTTGTTCTTGAGCATATTTATGAAAATAGGTTACACAATCCATCATGGATTCTTGTGTATATTATGTTATTTAACGTCGCTCTCTACATCCGAGTTAATCGCTTCGATGACGAGATGTTTACGCTCGAACCCAGTACATTCCATAACGAGATTGAGAGTCGAATACACAACACGTTCAGTCACGAAGATTTGTGATATAGTTCCCTGTACCAAAATCCACACCGCAACCGCCCATTGAGAGCCAAAGCGGCTGTTCCGTGGTTTTCTAGACCAGAATACGTCACCACTGCGTTCCAGTTGTCCTGAAGGTACTGGTCCAGCACTGAAAGTTTGGAGCTCCCACAGGATCGAACCCGGGACCGCCAGCACCGAAGGAAAGAGCGGTAACCATTTGGATACGCGGGAGCTTCGTATAATTCCCAAATTCTTCGAATTACACACATAAAGCAAAAATTGGAATAAGTTTCAAGGTTACGATCAGCTTGACAGCTCCAATTTTCTTCCGAGGAGGAACTTCGCATTACGGAAGATGAACAACCTTCTTGACAAAAACATTGTCTGGCAAAGCAAGAAAGCTGAAGACTTTTTTTTAGCATACATTGTTTGAGAGAGGCGGGGTTTACTAAATGATGAATATTCACTGAAGCGGCCCATCTATCTTCTCCCACTCTTCAAAACTTCATCAATACTTCATTCAAGAGATCCGGTTCATCCGCCAAGTTCATCACCATGCCACGTGATTAATTAGAAGCTACAACAACTTTTGTTTGCAATACAGCCAAGAACCATTTCAGAAAGACAGCATTACGGTGAACAATATAGGCTTCGGAATATTCTTAGAAAATGATCTTGGTCAGCTGGAATGCATGTGCATTCGCATAATAGAGCTTATAAAAAAAATGCTTGGTTTGACCTTGGGGTAACGAACAGCAGATTAGCAATCTGTCTAAATATCAACTAAATCTAAAATTGACTTGCACCGGCGCAGGGCCTGTCAAGTGGCTAGCGCTTAAAGTTCCAAAGCAGCTCTTTTCTGGCTTCTGAGACCGGTGTCCCCTGCTACTTCTTCCAAAGAGCTCACCAATAGACCAAAACAACTTGTCATCACTAGGGAAAGGATTTTAAGGTGCAAAATTATGATCGGGAAAGGAAGAAAAAGTTCTGAAAATGTTTACAAAAAGGTGGCTGATAGACTGAATTTATTCAATGCTCTCTTTTCGTGCGCCTTCTGTATATACTGCGCGCGGACCGCAGAGAGAACAGTTGTTCTGCCGAACAGGTTTTGTTGAACTTTGTGCTTTCTCTCGCGGGTGTTGCAACATTATCTTGAGAACTATTGGAGCTGCAATGATTATATTATACCATTTTATAGCTCTGGTTCTGCTCTACAAAATGAGACTATAGGATGTTATGTAGATGCTCAAGAGTGAAAATCATTTATTTTTCTGTCCAATTTTACAACAAAACATAAAACAAAAGGAAGGGAAAATGTGGCGAAGCATTAAAAAGAGGGTAAAAAGTGGATAAATGTCCTAATCTCACGAAAAGGTGCAACAAAGTGTGTTCATTTTACTTCACATGTCCTACTTCATATGTCCTAAAATATATATCTCAAACGATCGGTGTGAAAACAGCTATATTTTTGGACAGGTTCTGCATCTTAAACTCCGTTTCCTAGTCATCACCGAGGATCGAATGCACCACCCGTTTACCAGGAAGCTCCTTAATGATCAAGAGGCAAATTAACTTTGGTTCATAAAGCTATACGTAAATCAAACATCACCGCATTTGTAATTGTAGGTGGGTTTGTTCACATGAGTATCCGGGTCAATAATGTGAATCGAACACATTCAGCACACAAATATAGTGAGGTTATTCCCATAACATCTCTGGACGTTATGCATTTAAAGCTTGGTTGCGAGTCGTAACTCCCGAAGCAACCAATCAGTAAGTGAGCCGCTTACATTATCTCGCATAAGCACCTACCGCTAACCCTCTTGGTCACGCTCTACGCTGTTGGTAGGCTAGCTTACTCGACCCGAGCACTCGGCTGGAGATGCTACGAAAGTGATCGGACTGTACACAACTGGACAATGTTGAAACTCCTTTGTTGAAACCTAAAATTAAGATCACTTTTTACCCAGATGCGCTACGGGACTGGAGCTACATTTCAAACTGGAACTCTAAAGGGAATCGAACCCGGGAAATGTTGATTACAAGGCGACACCATTACCCACGACACTACAGGGGAGACCCACGTTTTTACTGATAAGCTTGTTTATCTACCTATTTCCCTTTCATTTAGCTCACTACAACTTTTCTGTCCCCATACAGTCTATAAGCAGCGTCGAATGACATGGGTACTTGGGGGAAACCCTGGGGGGCAAAGGCGGTCAGGGGCGTGATGCTGATCACATCACCCCCACTCACGACCGGATCAAAAAAGCGTGGGGCGTTACCCCCACACCCCCTATACGCCAACATGGCGTGGTGCTAAGCACAGGGGAGCACTTTACCTTTTTTATACAGTCTATAAGATTTCACTTTAAAACATCAAAAGTGTTTTAAAATCGAGAAGATTTCTCAAGAAAATTCCTTGGTTTATTAATAATTAAGAGTTATAGGTAACTATTCACCTTCCCCTCCCTCTAATCATATCCCTCACTTTTCTCCTGTTCCTATTTCTATCTTAACACGGACAACTCGAGGAAGCTTTCTTAATGCAAGATTTATGGAGTAAGTTGCCAGCATCAAGAGAGGGATGAAAAATATAGAACCAGCAAGTCAAATATTGGCCCAGCTAAGGTTGGGGATGTATTTTATCGGCAAACTGGAAAGGAAATTATTAGAGCGAAAGGAATTTTCTTTACGGTGCATTTTCTATTCAATAAAGTGACTCGCTTGCAATGATTTCTAAAATTAATGTCACTAATGTATATAGAGTGGGCGTGTCGTGAACAGAACGGTATAGGGAACTACGGGGAGTGTATATACGTGTTGCATTACCTTAGCAATCAGTGTTTCGCACGTGGTAGCAATTCATATTTTCCCACGCCCAGTCCATCTCGTAATTGCGATTTCCTAGAATTCTCATTCCTCGTTTATATTTTTACAAGTTTCTATTTATCTCAGCCTTTTTTTTTGTGCGTAACGAACTAAAAATACATATTATCACAACAATAACGCTATTTACCTGTTGTAATGTAAATATATTGGTGATTCCTTCCTCAAATTGCAGTGTGTGTAGAGAGGAAGTGAGAAAACTTTTTTTTATACTATATTTTTTTAAAGTTGGTTTGTTTCTCGTTACCTAAACCCTTATCGGCAAAAATGATATCGATGATGAAGATAGAAGTTATCCGGATCATAAAAATTATATTTTTTAAGTTGCCTCGGATACAACAAGTAATCGAACTGGATTATCCGAGTAAACAGGTGCCAGGATTACCCTATAGAAGATAGTTATCCGAACAGAACTGCGAGTGAAATTGTATCCTGGTGATCAGAAAACTATTATCGGTGAATTCGTACCTGAATTATCGAACAAACTGATATTCATAAAGAAATATCCGAATCGATTTGAACAGATGTTCAAAAAATGGACAACCTTTTGAACTGGAGTCCTAGTCCTTGCGATATTTATTTCATAATGAATATAGAAATTCGAAGGGTGGTGTGTCGAACGTAACATGCTACGACGTCAGAGGCACTATACTGAACGTAACTCACATCATCGTGCAGAACCACGTGTGCGGTTGAATCCGCTGATTTCTGGTGCTGATCGAGAAAACTTTTTCTCGCTTTACAGTACGTTTGGCAACATGTGGTGGATCCAACACTAATTTGTTTCGTCCCGCGAACAACGTTCGGTACCTTGCGACTCGAACATGCCCGATCTCAGTCGAAGAAAATTCAACCGATCGTTGATTCGCTGTTTCCCAGCCGCCAGTTGGAGTTGCGTTGAGTATAGTTTCGAATCATGTTACAGGCATCGACAATCCATTTTGTCAGTTAGCCAAGAAATCCATTATATGACTAATGGGGAAGTCGCAGGATTAGGGCACAGGCTCTACGCCTGTTCTTGGTTATTTTACGTCGCTTTCTGCCACTTTTTGCAAATCGCGACGATGAAGATGTTTCTTTTTTTACTTCTCTCTTTTTCTTTTCTTCCTTTCTTCTTTTCTTCCTAGAGAGAGAGAGAGAGAGAGAGAGAGAGAGAGAGAGAGAGAGAGAGAGAGAGAGAGGAGAGAGAGAGATAAAGAGAGAGAGCAGAGTTTTCTCTCTCTCTCCCTCTCTCTGAAAGAGAAATATATAGAGAGAGGGGGGCGAGATAAAGAGAGAAAGAAGGAAGGAAATAAAGAAAGAGAGAGAGAGAAAGAGAGAGAGAGAGTAAGAAATAAGAAAAGAAGGAAAGAAAGAAAGCTTTTCTTCTTCTTTCGCTTTCTTTCTCTCTCTCTTTTTTTCCTTCTCCCCTTTCATTCTCTTTCTTTCTTTCCTTCCCTCTTTTTTCTTACTTTCTTTGAACATTGATGAGATATAATCGATGAAAGGACATGCACAATGGACAGTGGATTATATTGTCTTCCAATAGATACCAGCCTTATTAGCCCAGGATGTACCGCGTGGAACAGATATTGACATTTGAGTACCTTTACAGATAATCCCTTACCCTTCTCCCCTCCCTGATCCCCATAGTTGCAAGGGAAGAGCCTATAAGAAGAGATAGTGGTTGCAGAGCTAGGTCTAAGTTTCACTCGCCTTTGAATTCCGATAGCTGATCTTTGAGGACGAATGCGTAAAATTAGTTTTAACTTTCGGGGAGACATTCAAGTCGTTTCGTTCATGTGTGAGCTGAAGCTAAGTCTACAGAACCAAACCCGGCACTCGTGTGTTACCTCCCGCCTGCTTTCCTTGAAATCAACTTACCAAAGTCGGTTGGATTCATCTTCATCGTCGCGATTGTCCTAATAAGTAGAAAAGCGACGCAAAATAGCCGAAATCGATACATATAAACCCGACGGACCTCTTTACGTATCCTACAGCATCCAACATCGCATGCCTCTCACCTAAACAGCATCTTAAAACACTCATTCTGTGTGGATACGCATGTGAGTGCGTGTATTTAAATGCGTGCGTGAATGATGAATAAAATACATGCATGAAACACCTTTTTTGTGAGTGGAATCTTCTTTGACCTGTGTGTAAGAAGCAAAATAGGCTGTTGGGCAAGAAGGGTTAATAGGGTTTTTCTGTTTAATAGGGCAGAGGATGGGGGGGGGGAGGAATGCCACGGGTAGGATTACATAATGAAAAATGCATTCAGTGTAACGAGACCACAGGGAAGGAAGACTAAAAACTTTTTTCCACGAGAAATCTTTAAGAAACAAAGCTTCTTTAAGGAAAATGTTAACTTACATACTGAAGTATTTTTACGTAGCTAAAAATGCATGACAAAATACTTTCCACACACCTGGATGTCACTGGTGTTGCCATGCTTTGGTGAAACTAGCAAGGGGTAGTTCCCTCTCCCATGAAAATACGCCGCTCTGCTATGAAATATTCCCAAAGAACAAAAGTGGCCGTTCTTTGTAGATCTTAGGGTGCTGAATTCGCAAATAACGAACTGTATTTGGTTAGTTCCTGTATTCATGTTATACATGGTAGGGTAACTAATCCACACTTAAATGTATCGTATACAGCTTGGCCAAAATAAGAAAGCCCCTGTGGACGTTGTCGAATTTTCTACGGTAATAGAGCTGAGGTAGCGTGGGCGATGTAATGAGCTGATTGCATTGTTCTCATGTTTCTGCTTTGTCAAATTACGTATGTAACACTGTCAAAAGGGAACGTGGGACGAGGAAACAAATGACTGTGCACTTTAGTTCGCGAGTTTGTATTCATTATTGGTTAAACTGTATGAATGAAGACGAATTGTGAATTGTTCATATAGATGAAGGAAGACGATGAAATGTTTATTACCCAGGATTTGTACATCGAACCACTGATGGTACATACATATATCACAGGATTTACAATTGGGTAATTGAAGATTGTAAATAATGTCTCGCAGCGCAGTAAACACACTTAAAATTTAATCTTCCAAACCGAACGACAACAATGCCACACCAATTACGTAAATTTCTGTGCAAGTGCTCACAGGGTAGCCAATCAAAAGTAACAGGACGAGAACTGCTGTTATTTATGCATTGTCATCTTTTGAAACCGACTGAATGACTTCAGACCTTATGTACTTCATGTGCTTAAATCATTCACCCTTGGACCCAGGTATCTCTCGTGCATGCACACTTGAGATAGTATCCAGGTACGAGATAATTTTAAAGACATGGGCACGATGCGTGTCCTGTTTGTTCTAACCAAACAACTCAGACATGTCCATGACTGGGTGAAGACAATGACAAGCTCCTGGCGCAGGACAATCCTGTGCGGAGTGTCATCTCACGCAACCACTAACGCACATGTGCGTGTATGGATAAGTTCCGAAACCTTTAACGTTAATTTTTGTCCGCAATCTAAGCATAAAGTAGTAAACATTCTAAAAAAGGGAGGACAAGGAGGTTTGTGAGGGGGTTCTCAAAATAAGTCACACTGAAGAAAGTGTACAGCAGAGGGAATTAAAAAAATTACGTCTCGGTAAAGTAAGCAGAGGGGTTTCCGTACGTACGACCCGGTAAAGAGTAGGTAGATGGAGTCTCCATAAGCACGACCTGGTAAGAAGTAGCGCACTTCACCTCAGCAACTGGTCTTGGGAGACCAACGAGGCTCTGGCGTCCGAACCTACGGCCAGCACAATCCTTTGTAGTGTTGTTTGATTTGAGATTTTCCTTTTAAGTACACTTTATGCACAGATAGGAAAATCCGGAGTGGACCTACAGTCTAAAGTGGGATCCGAACCACTTTGTGCCTCCACAAGGTATCGAACCCTTGTCCCCTTTATCACAAGGCGACGACGTTACACTAAGCCATCGGAGAGGCTACCTTTGATTGGTTGTATGTATGGTCTACTGTGTATTGCTCATAGGAATATATGTGCTGAGTGCTCCAGTACAGTCTCTGTTTTTACCCTGGATAACGAGATATTACACACACGCATGGTGATTTTTTATACATTGTAAGGGGCTTGGCCTCATATAATATGACGGGTGAAAATAGCCTAAGCGCTGACGCATACAACATTTTAATTTCAATCAATCAATAACATTCTTCCATGAACATCGGTAACAATTAAACAAAATTAATGGAACAGCAAATACAACCATTAATAATAATAATAATAGTAATATCAATTATGATTATTATTAAATGTGATTGTATGTTTTTAACAATAATATACTATTCAATAGTCAATGCCAGTTACAATACGTGTAATTAAATAGGACTAAGAACACATGCTGTTAGAAGAATTCGATGCACACTAAATAATTAATTTGTTTTATATGAATTCTAAGGTGAAAACCAACAAGTGTAATATGTCAAATGAAAGATAAGCGTTTACGCTACAATGTTTGTTTGGAACATTTTCTTCTAAGATGCCTAGATTATTAATAAATTAATTACAAATATAAAATTAATAGTAAAAAATAAGTTTTTTTTTACTAATCCGTGATTAACTACTTAACGGTTGCTCCTATCAACACACTAACATACCATTAAATATAGAACATATATTAGGCTTTCACTTTTAAAAAAGTTCGTTGAGATCGGGCCGTTGGTTTCAGAGATATAGTCATTTTTTCAAATGTCAACATCCGCCATCTTGGATTGGCCGCCATTTCTATTAGCTACCACTTTGAGATGGCAATCATGGTTTTTTGGCATCCATTCATAACCATGTAACTGTGGTATAAAGGAAAAATTACCCCCAAATTATACATCTTGGCTGGCCCATAGACTACAAGGAGTCCTCACAAGTACGATCCAATAAGGAGTATGACAGAAGGGGGGGTCTCTATTAAGTATGACTACTCGGTTAGGAGTAGGGCAAAATGCGGTATCCATAAGTACGACCAGGTAAAGAGTAGGGAACCATGAGCATGTGTACAGTAAACAAAATCTGCACCAGTCTGGTCTAAGGTCCAGGACAAGTTTTAATTCTTGGGGAGGAATTGCGGCTGTTTCGTTCATGTGCCAGGTGAACGATCTGAATCGGGTGTCCATGGCTGACTTTCCATTTCATTTCATTCAATGTTGGTTTGTGTTGAGTCAAACTGTGCCGTGATGATAGTTCAAAAGCGGTTTCCTACTTAACGAGTAGAGTAGAGAGGTATCGTATCAGCACAAGTTACAAAAAGAACGATATTCAGAATATTCTTCAAGAAAGGGAGCAATGGGTTATTTCCTTTCTTTAAACTAGGGATGTGCCGAAATTGACATATCGGTGTCGGTATCGGAATCGGCAAAAATCCGATATTTAAACCGGTACAGATTATACTAGAGTTTTACCTTCCAACAAGTTTTATATTCTAGTTTTGTAAGAGTTATTGAAAATTTGTTTATGATTCGTCATTATTGTAGAGTTTTTGTAATAAAATTGTTGCAAAATTCTCATCCAGAAGATCAACCTAACTATAAATCGGAAATAAAACAGTACATTGCTGTTGTATTGGAAATTAAAAAATGAGTATTCACACCTGAAGCAAGTGCTGAGAAAATACTTGGGCATACCTGCTGCATCAGTATTCAGTGATTGAGTGTTTAGTGTTTCTGAAGAGATTTGAGATAAGAGAAGAATTAGGTTACTTCCTGAAGTGCTTCCAAATCTCGTAATTTCTGAAGTTGAATCTGGCAGAACAGGAATTCATTTTGCATTTCAAACAACTGCTTGTGTACTAATGTTAAATCTCTAGGTTCACATAACCTTTTGTAGATGCAAATGTACATTTGCATCTCTTGAGAATATATATGTATATACATATGATATGCAATAGAAATGTACATACCAAATTTATTTTTGTCATGCAGAAAATAACATCCCATTTCTATTTAATAATTTTATGTATCGGAATCGGTTAAATATCGGCAGCGGTATCGGTTCCAAAAATTATCGGTGAGTGAATCGGTAAATTTTCAGCTTCGTCACATCCCTACTTTAAACACAATCTATAAATAATACTGTTAAATGTATGTCTACGAACCCAGGACGGATGAAAGGATGCTTCACAAATACGATAATAGAAATTTCACTTCAAATGAATTCACATATAAGCACTCAAACTTAAAAATTAACTTGCCCTACCTTCTAAGCTTTGTCTCGCACCAAGAAATCAATATTCTGTGGGATAAAATAATTCATCCCTTCTCGAAAATGTTAATAAGTAAATCTAAAAAAAGTTTAATTTGCCTTTTTAGGACCAGTAAGTTACCTGCGCTCTCGGATCACGTTTCAGAAACGACATAAACGAAATCATGCATGTGCTTTACGAAATTTTGCAAGGATGATGTTTTTTTTTTTTGTAGTTTCCGAATATTTTCTGGCTCGTTCTCAAAACTCGAGTCTTTGATGTTTCGCTTTCTTTAGCCGATCAATTTACATCATCCTCGTTTTCGGAACATTATCGTTAAGATGCATTTTGGAAGATAAAAAGAGGCTGTTAGAAAATGATGAAACACTTCAATGTGACAACAAAAGGAAGATGATGAAGACAGCTTGTTTAAAGAGGGGGGCCAACTCGTTGTGTTTTTCCTTGTCTTTTGCCTATGGCGGAGTTCTTTGAAGGCGAACGTCCTGCCCTCTCGGAATACAATTAGGAATTAAATGAGGTGTTAAGCAACTAGATGAAAAGTGGAATAGAACAATATAAGGTGGGAGAGGGAGAGAGAAAAGACGGGGAGGGTGATGAGAAAGAGGCAAAAATTGGAACACGGATGGTAACAAGGGAGAGAAGAGAAATTCTAGTGAATTCGGATGCGCCTTGAATATAGCGGAAAATCAGCGTTGCAAACCCTATGATATTTTTACCAGAAAAATATATTTTTGATACATGACGACGTTTTAAAAATCTCGGTGGTCGAGGGCGTTAAGATCTTGCCACCAAACTTAACGGGTTCAAATCTCGGCGTGGGAAAGGATGTTCTGTGCATTTTTCATCACTTTCATCATATTGTCACTCAGTCTCATCGTCGCAATTAGCCAAATGAGGAAGAAAAAGGCGATACTAAATAACGAAAATGCAATGCAAATAGATGAGGAGAGGGGTGAAAATCAGCTTTGTAAACTCAATGTCATTATAACCAGAAAAAGATGTGTTGCATATGTGACAACTTTTTTTTTTTTGCTTACATGAAATGGGGTGGTGTAGCTAAATCAGAGTAATACTGTGGATGATCATGTAGCTACTTCATGGTTAACTAGTCCTAATTCTTTGTCTTGTGACTAAGAAGCTTGTCTTGCAGACACAAATGCCTTTCGTTTGAATTCAAGAATGTGGTGAGAGAAAGACTGGTTAGTCCAGGCTGACCAAATTTGAAAAACATATATGAAAAAAGTTTTTAAGATGTGTTTATAGTCAGTCCACTTTACGTCCAGTTAGATTAATAAGGACATAGGTCAAAGTGAGATCCGTTCCACCCATAAGCGCCACTGGACAGTTACTTTATCACATGTTAACAGTAAGTTAGGGTAGATATTTATCAAACACTCCTCGTATATATGGTGATGCGAAATGAAATTGAGAAAGGAGACAAGCCAATCAATTATTTTTTTCAGAAGTTGCAAGCCAATCGAAGAGGGGAAAAAGTAGTTGAGCATGAAAACACAAGCCACTGGCAACACTGCAGAAGAGTTCGGTTACTTGGTTCATCGCAAGTAATGCTGCTCGCAAGCAGGTCCTCAGCAGCACGTGACATGGAGACGAAACAGAAAAAAAAGGATAAAAAAAAGAAGCAAAGTTATGTAAGGGGTTTTCGGGACTCGATTCTCTCTCAAATTGAACTTTAAAAAGCTGCATTTTTCCTCCTCTTGTCGGCTCGGATACTCATTTACTTTGGATCTCTGGTCTTTCTCTCTTTAAATCCTACATTTTCCTCCCTTCTTCTGTTTCGTCATCCTTTTATGTCTTCTTTCTCTCTTCTCCTTTTATTGAGGTAATGCACTTCATATGAGAAGATAGAGATTGAGGGAAAAGTCCTAGCAGAAAACTTCGAAAATTAACTTTTTTCGAGTTCTATAAGGTTTCTCTTACTATTGTGTTCAAGTTCTTCGATCTCTATTATATTATTTTACGTCGCTTTTCTATCTCTTGGGTACAATGAGCCGACATCTGTGGCGGAGTGGTTAGGACAGCACTCTACGACGGCATGGGTCATGGATTTGAATTCCGGTCCGAGCATGGGTGTCCTTTGTCATCATTCTCAGCATATCACTCATCCTCATCTTCGCAATTCACCAAAGGTGGCAGAAATGCGAAGTTAAATAACCAAATCGAAGAATTAAACCCGACAATGAGGATAAACGAACGAATGAAATGGACAACGATACAAACAATGGTACACTGAAACCTTGGCAAGGAATGAAACCTGTAATCTCTGACTTCGTCACTCTGCCAAGGTGGTCTATGTTTCTCAGTTCTTGCTAAGTCACTTTTTAGCTAGTTGATTAGCGAAAATTAGAAGTAATTACTTTGCAATGTGTAGATTCCATTACAAAATCCGTATTTCAAATCAAACTGTGAATCTCAACTCGATTTTAGGTTCAGGTGACGCAACACACACTCATGTCAATGCTGGGATGCGAAGTCATTACACTCGGTGTCGAGATTTTGTTTACCGCTGAGGCCGAGGACTAATATTGTTCCTAATGCTAGTAATGTAAAAGCAATATGAGAAAAACATGTTTGTCTGTAAACAAACGATACATATTATGAAATACGTATTCATACAAGAAATATGATGCATATACCAGGCCTGGGCAACACGTCGTATTTGTAAAAGAGTGCTCTCGTATGCACCGCAAAGCGGGAAGCGGTACTGAAGCAGCGGGAGGCTTCGTCGCTCGAAGAGGGAAACCTATCATCTGAATCGTGACTAACAATGCAGTGTAATCATGGTAGAAGAAACCGGATGTGATTTCATGAAAAGGGGGAACACTCTTTCACAGTAATTCTCCACTCCTCTGCTGCTTACTGGCCTTAACGTGCAGCGTGCAGGCGGGAAGCTCGCACCGCACGGAGCGATCGCTGGCCTCCACACGGTGCAAACGAGTTGCTCACGGCATTAAACAGGTTAATCAAAATTATGATTATGGATGATGTATGAAACTGAACGAACGATCGCGGCTAATTCGGGATTCGATCCTAGGACTCCTGTCTTCTTAAATCGATACTCTAAACACAGTTAAATGTGATGTCCAAACCATTAAAATTTAACACGATGGGAAATCGAAATCTGAACACCATTGCCTTGGGAACCAAATCGATCATTTTCGCTGATGACGTCATCTAGAAATATATTATTAAAGATGCACGCAATAAGATTTTCCACTTTTTCAATAATGACATAACATCATCTTTATGTCTTTCCTGTCCTGATTTCTGATAAATCGTTATTGTCTTGTTTTCCTTCACTCCCGCCACTTCAATCCCTGCCCCCTCTCCACTCCTTCCAGCTATGAGTCTGAACGAGCGTTTATATTGAAAATATCCCTTTTTCTTGTCCTTACAAGAAAAAAGAGGAGCCTGTCTTTTGTTCTAAACCGACAAGTCCCAACAAAAGACTTCCCATCGTTGAACAGCCCCTTCGTCTTCTGTCACGGCCGACGGCAACAGTTCCAAGAGGTATGAAAGCAAAGAATGAACGATTACATTCTTCTCCACCTTTGTCCTTTCGAAAAACAGGGAGGAAAAAGGCAGAAGATGACACGGAGGGAATAAAAGGAGAAATGTGCAGAATGAAAGGAGATGGAAACAAAATTAGAAGTCAAAAACAATACCCCTCCCCCTTTTAGATGATGGGGACAACTCTCGGAGAAAATAGAAATAGGTGCGGCATTGTCCCCCATCCAGAAATTAATAGGACTCGAGTTTCTTCTCTTGTCACAATAGCTAGAGAGATCTAGAAAGGAAAACGGGGACATTTCTGACGTCTCAAACTAAGTTTTAACAATCTGTCTCGCCGAATTTTGCACCTGGGATCGTATTTTTCAATCGTTATATATTAATAACACTGATTAGACGACCAAAATGAACGTTCCTTTTTACATAACCCCCGCAGCCATCTTATCAGATCGTACTTATGGAGATCCCTTATGCCCTGCTCCTTACCGGATCGTACTTATGGAGAATCCCCTATGTCCTGCTCCTTACCAGATCCACTATGCCCTCCCTACTCCTTACCGGATCGTACTTATGGAGATACACTATGCCTACTCCTTACCGGATCGTACTTATGGAGATCCTACTCCTTACCGGATCGTATTTATGAAGACCCCTATGCCTTACAACTTACTTGTTCGTACTACCAGAACAGCTCAAGCAGCTTCCTTATGGTAGTGGTTAGTGCATTAAGCTGCAAAATCAGAGACTTAGATTCGAATCCTGGTTAGAGTTTAATCAGTGCACCACAGAAACAAGTGTCTATTAACTTTGCTGGGTATCAGATCGTAGTACATGTATCAATATTAGAGTGACATGTATGTTCATTTTTGATCCGCTTCGTGCGAATGCCAATCTGTACAGCCTGCAGAGAGATAAGTATCACTGAAATGTGTTTGTCGTCGAGTATCGATTACATGACTATAAAATTAAAGAATACACTACAGCTGGTACTTCGTTAGGAAATTTTAGACCATGAGAAATACGTATCCTGAGCCTCAGACTAAGGTAATTTCAGACGATAGCCAGTCTCCGTGTTAACGTATTACAGGGAGTACTAGGTTCGAATCTTGCTCTTTCATCTGTTCACCATTTTATCCGCAAGGTCAATTTTATTTTTAAAGACTAAGGAAAGGTACAAAGATGCAGTGGTAATGCTAAATGGGGTCACAGTAGCCCTCTTGTTTTAGAAAGAAGCATTTTGACTATATGTAATGACGTAATTGTTACCATATAAAATATTATTCTAACTTGTGAATCTCCCCCGCCATTTTCTTCTGTTTACACGAACGTAAACGAGTGCGCGTGGCGACACTTTTTCTCGCTCTTTTCTGCGCATGTCATGTAGACGAACGTTTTCATTACACCATCTTCTGCACTCGTTTTCATTCTTCGTGACCCTTTCCTGGTCGTAGAAGAGGAACGTGCAGGTTTGTCCTGAAGGATAAAAATCTTACGCCTTTCTCTACAAGAAGGAAAGACAAGAACAGGGGAGGTGGTGGCATTACTGCCCCTGGTTTCATGTCAGTGTGGCCACGTCCTGGGGAAAATGATCATAAAAAGAAGCCTTCCTCTCCCCTTTTCCACCATAAAGAAAAAAAAGACGAACCATGAAAAGAATTATTGAAGAGCAAATATAAAATCCAAGATGGCCGCGAGCGTGCCAGTCGGAAGTGGAAGTAAAACCGCCATTGTGCACGTGGGAGGAAAACTGTTAGACGTGAGCGTGTATGTTCTTCACTAATATTGCAGGACGAGCTGGAAAACCGAGAGACGAGGATGATGGATGCGGCAGTTGGACAACAATGGCCGACCGTTTCGGGTTGAAGAAAAGAAAAATAAAGACGAGCCTCTGGACAGCCGTTGTCTTCGCGGACTTATTGACGTGCACGTCAGCTTTGTCCTATCACATGTTGAAATTTTATAACCTCCTTCTGTTAACCTTCACCTTTCTGTGTCTTTTCCCCTACTCGGGAAACAAGAAGATGTGTTTCCTTTTCATGTGGTCGCATGTCAAACGCACCCAGCAAGGATGTGTAATTTTTGGGTTTCATAGAGCTAAAGACCTTAATATCCTGCAATAATGCACGATTGTTTGATATCCTCTCGTGAAGATTAGACGGTAGTGGGACTATTTGTAAAGATAGCTGAATTATTCAAGCGAACACCCTGTCTTCTTCCAGAAGCGTCTTTCCTTATTTTCAACCAGCTATTTTTACCATTTCCGTCCCTTTGTACTGTATTCATCGCGTGTCTTACCCTATGCATACTTACCTGTTTACTCTTTGTTGCAAAATGCAGAATATTGTTCCTTTTTTTAAGAGAAAGGCCACAGTTCTCAGTTTCTCGCGTGTTTAGAGAAGACAAAAATACATTTGTGGCTTATTTCACTCATTATCCTTTACAATTTATTTTGAAAGTGTTAACATGACACATCCCGATAGCGCAAGACCCATGCCAAGCGTGTGTGAATGGAGAAATATTTAACAAATACTTTTAATAAACATAAAATGACAAAACAAATACTATTATTACTATTACTGTAAATATTATTCATAGAGGCACCTATTTTTGGTAAATACTAAAAAAGCAAAATTTCGGTACAAAAACAGAGTCGATTTCTGGTTCAAAAGTGGTAAATAAAATAAAATTTCGGTGTTATAACGGTGAATAATCACATTAAAAATGCTATATAAAGTTACACTTTGGTACTAAAATTGTGAATATAATCCTAAATTTGATTTAAAACTGCACTTATTACACAAAATAAACTTATCCCTTCTAATAGCACATTTATGTAGTTACCAGAGTATTAAGTTTATTCCTGTGTAAAAGGGCCCATTTTTGCTTCTCAAATATTTACAGCAGAATTAATCAATTTTCCGTTAATGGCATAACTCACACGATACTTCAGACTTCAGAAAGTGTCGCGTCGGTATATAAACGGTACATTTCGTGTTTAAGAGTCTATTTCGCATTTTGCAGTTCATTTCGCATTATTTAGTGACAAAACAGGGTAGGAAAATGCACCTCACACCTTTCAGAAACATGAAAAATGAATATTACAGCATGTTATTTCATATTTTGCTTTTTTCGTCAAAAACGAAATTTGCATGCCTCTAATTATTCATTAATTTTGAAGCTGTAGTTTGACTAATTTGGTTTATTTTACTTCGCTTTTCTTCCAATTTTGGCAAATCGCGAAGATGATGAAGAGTGAAATGATGAAATTGATGAAAGGACACTCACCATGCCCTGGCCGGGTTTCGAATCCGGAACCATTGTGCTAACCGATCAACCACATGAGGTTGGCTAACATGACCGACCCCTCTTGAATGGATATTTACTTCAGTTATGTTTACTGCCTTGTGGTAGATTCCTATTTCTGATACTGTATTTGAGCGCAATTTAGTTGTGGCGGCCTGTCGTCAAAGAGTACAATATATTGCCAAATATAAGGTGTGCATGCCCCAACAATTAACATGGAGTGATAACTGTTATATTTCATAATACAGTGTGATTCTGAAATGCCCCTTGATATGGTTTAAATGAAGTCGATCGGTGGTATTCACGAACAATAAACAGGCGCTGTTCAACTCAGTATAGTCGACGCGCTAGCTACGTTAACGACCGGCTGGTTTTGAAGTCGACGGAGCGCACCCACCAGCTCCAACAATGTGACTGAGACTCCACGTGGAGTAGACGAGCACAATGACAGCTGCGCCCATTGGCTCAAGGTTGAGTGTCATTGGACGAAAACAACTCGCCCGCTATTTATCACCACCCACGTTCATGGCGGCCGTTTCCTTTGTTCATCGACGTTAACGAAGTCACGGGTAGAGTACATTTCATTGAGGGGTGTCATGGTTCTGTTTCGATAGACGTAGTTGTTTAATTAATGTGAATTTTCACAGGGAACCATACTAAAAATTAAAAAAGTTAAGAGACATTTGTGGTTTTAACTAGCGGGGAAATCGCCCTTGGAAGAATATTGCTTGCTGGGTCTACGGTGAACCTTGATGCCAAGCATTTGAAGTTTTCCATATTATTGCTCACGCATTCACTTCAATGTGAATGATTTTATTGGCTACTCTAGCGAGCAAATTCTACTCCAGTGTATGAACTTCCAGAGATATATTTTTTACTCGGAATCTCAAGACAGATTTTAGAGTAGGCACAACATGTTGACTGAATTTTAAGCAAATTTCCTGAAGCGTAGGAATAACGGTGTGCTGAATTAATTGAAGTTTATTTTTATATTGTTCCAACTTCACTAGGAGAGTAATACGCATTTCATTTAGAATAACCTGTGGTGATGAAAAGGGCTCCGACTTCGAAATCTCCTAGTTTGTGTAAAATGCTCAGAGAAGATAACCACAACTGACCGTACACCAGACCTGGACAATATGCCGTATTTGTGGAAGAGCGCTCTCGCATGCACACGTGCACTGCAGAGCGAGCAGGTACTGTAGCGTTGTAAGAAGAGTGGAAATGAGAGATCGAGTAAATCAAGAGGCTCCGTCGATCGCGCTCGTGCATTGGCAAACCTCTCGTCCTTCGTGAGTAAAAAACAGTGAAGTGTGGCACTGTACTCATGGCATAAGAAACAGGTGGGGGGTAAGTGAAAAGGGAGACGCCTTCCTCCACAGTAAGTTTCACCTCTCAAAGCCAAGGTCACTCGCCTGCTGCTTACTGGCCTTGAAGGGAAGTGTGCCGGCGGGAAGCTCGCACCGCACGAAGCGCCCGCTAGATTCCACGATTGCTCAAGCCTGACCTACAGTTAACCACTAGCCCCGTCCAGTTCGCTATAGTATTTGACACCAGGTGAAGTGCAGGCTGGTGCAAGGAAATTGTGTTCAACAAAGTAGACGTCCATGTCCAACCATGCCCAGAAGATTCAACAAATTCGTGTCTGTTGCTTGCAACGTTCAATTGACTGGTTAGCACGTACCACGTGATTACACGCCAAGGAAAGAAAGGAGAGAAAGAAAGAGTCCCCCTCCCCCTCTCTTTTTCTCTCTTTCCTTGAGAGAGAGAGAGAGAGAGAGAGAGAGAGAGAGAGAGAGAGAGAGAGAGAGAGAGAGAGGAAACAGGGAAATATAGAAGAAAGGGAAAGAAAGAAGACCTTCTTACTCTCTCTCTCTTTTCTCTATCTCTCTCTACCTACTCTCTCTTTCCTTTTCTCTTCATTCTCTCTCTCTCTCTCTGTCTCTCCAAAGAGAGAGAGAAATAAAGGAAAAGTGAAGAGAGAGAGAGAGAGAGAGAGAGAGAGAGAGAGAAATTTCCTCCAAGGAAGAGAGAAAAAGAAGGAAAGACTAAAACAGAGAGAGAAGAAAATATAGCGTCTCTTCTTTCCATTTTCGCCTCTCTCTCTCTTTCTTTCTTCATTTCTCTTTCATTCTCTCTATCTCTCTCTCTCATCTCTTTCTCTCTCTTACGGAAAGAAAGAAGCAAAGAGAGAAAGAAAGAAATCGCTCTTTCTCTTCTTCCTCTTTCTCTCTCTATTTTAGAATAGAGAAAGAGCAAAAAGAGAGAGAGAGGGAAAGAAAAGAGAGAGGGAGGGAGAGGAGAAGAGGAGACCTTCTCTCTTTTTCTCTTTTTCCTTCTTTCGCACTTTCTCCTCTTCCTTCCCACCCGTATCGCAGAGAGAGAGAGAGAGAGAGAGAGAGAGAGAGAGAGAGAGAGAGAGAGAGAGAGAGAGGGAGGGAGGGAGAGGGAGGGAGAGAGAGGGGTTTGTCTTCCTTCCATTCTTTCCTTTTCTCAACAGGAAGAGAGAGAGAGAGAATGATAAAAGAAGAAAGGAGAGAAAGGGGGAAAGGTGAGGGCAGAGAAAGAGATCTCTCTCTCTCAAACTTTGCAGACACCAAACCAGACACCAAATCAATCACGTAGACCACTCTGTGTTATACATTGCAACCAAGTAGACGAGTTCAAACAGTCAAAAAAGTACAGAGAACTAGACGAGGTTGTTATGTGCTTCCACTGGGAATCGAACTCATGACCCTTCAATTGAAACCACGTTCTCTGACTATAAACTTGTGGTGCTCAGAAACCTCAATAATAATAAGAAGAATAGAATCGCGATTAAAATTATCCGATATGCCATCTGGTGGGATTTTCCGGAACCGCTCTATGTAGGATAGAGTGTTGTGTTGATGTCTCAAAGCATGGGAAATGTGTTCGAAAGAGTAACGTCTACTGTTGGGTTTCTCGTTCCAAATAATTTTGTGGGCCAGGACAAGTGAAACGTTTACACGTGTTTCCACCCCGTGGAATCAAGAAAATGAAATTTGTAAATAAATCAGGGAAAACAGAATTGTTTGACAGAAGATTGGCATGGACTGGTAACATTGAAATGCGGTAAGGAAATTACGAAGAATGCACGACTCCGTTCACTTTAATTTTCGAAAGATGATTCTATTACTATGAAAGTAAAGTTTTAAATTGTTATTTATGAATAAAACATTTTTTTCGAAAACAATGTTTTATCCCAGACTTGTCGGTGGTATTATCACAGACCAATTACCTAATTGGTGAGTGGTATTATCTATTATGTATGAAATTTCGAATAGGTGCAAGTCAATTAAGTGCGAAGAGACTTAATTAATGTCTGTAATCATAAAGGTTACCAGAAAAAGAAAATCGACATGCTAATGTTGCTGTTTCATTTAGCAAGTCCATTTTCAGTGAAGATAGCCTCGATGAAATTGTGAATTCTATTATTATTATTATTGTATTATTATTAAACCAGCTTGCCTCTTTGGGGGAAGAACTGCAACGGTATGTTTACATTTTTTCTCCTGCCCAAGTTTTGCAAATACAGGTGAACTAGAATTGCTTTATTTTAAAATCATATCCGAGAGTCCCAGATAAAACCTGAGATGCAGATGAAACAGCACAGTACCAGTGCGTTGTCACGTGCCAGTTCCGACGACACAATGAAAAATGCAAGGAAGAACTGTTTCCCGAGAGCAACGATAGATGGCAGCGAATCATGTAAAGAAGAGCGAAGTTCATTGTAGAAACTAGGAGCGGAGAAGAGCGATTATATATATTATAGTAAATGCAAAATACATAAAGGAAGAGTATAAAAATTATAGAAGGAGTGAATAAAATGTTGTATATAGCCAATTAAGATAAATACGAATATGCTCGTATATGAAACAATTATGAAAGTTAATAAGTGAGCAAATGAATTCAGAAATATATATCCTTTTTGATCCTAGTGATCAAAATTTGATTTTTTACCTCTGACGAGGAGAACATCGTCAGCTTTTGTGTTTGTCCGTCCCTCGGTGGCCCCGAAGCACTTACGGTTGCGCTCCTGATTAGACGCACTGGGCCATAGGCAGCGCTTGCTGTTAGCGATCCTAGGCTATTCCCCTTAGGAGGTGGCGCTACTGTCAGTTTAGTCGACCCTACTCTTTCTATAAGTATAGCTTGTGTCGTTTGTATAATGCCAAATAAGCGGGGAAAACGAGCGCATCGTATGTAATAAATAAGATTACACTTTAAAAGACAAGGACAATAAATTAGAAAAAAGAAAAGAAGAATAAACCTTTTCCAAAAATAGAAAGAAGAAGAAGCCTTATCCCTAATCAAAGATAGTAAAAGAAGAAGAAGCCTTTTACCGAAATAGAAGGAAGAAAAGAAGAATAAGCCTTTTCCAAAAATAGAAGGAAGAAGAAGCCTTTTCCCAAAATAGAAGGAAAGAAGAAGAAGCCTTTTCCCAAAATAGAAGGAAAAGAAGAAGAAGCCTTTTCCCCCAAAATTGTGAGAAGAAAGAAGAAGATTACCTTTCAACTATTCATATATATATATAAGAAGAATATAACCGACGTAAATTTGGAATCAGCATATATATATATATATATATATATATATATATATATATATATATATATATATATATATATATATATATATATACAAGCTTCGCTATATATTTTCTCTGTATTGTGTACAGTTTTCAGAATATAGATTCGCATTTAACTATATCCTCTTGGCTATAAAACGCTTTCTTATTTGGAATTCTCGAATAAAGAACATATCCCCCGAGATTAAGATATCTGTAGCCGTGGTATAAGTTTATTTTAAGAAGTGCACGAGAGGGACGTTGCAGCGTATACATTACTTTCGTCTGCGTTTTCGTGTTATTTTAAATGATTCGTTCTCAGCACAGCTTCACCTTCGTTAAAGTCCCTGGAATTCACATCGCATTCGTAATATTTAAAAATATTGCGTAATTTAAACGTTTCTTCCATACCAGCCATGACAACACGCTGCGTACGTATTACTACTGAATATAAACAAATAATTATCCTACATAGAGCGGCCATATTGGAAGCGACACTAGCGCTCAGGTGGTAATTTTTATCGCGAATATCCCAAATGTTAATCACGCTCTTTTAATAGAAAACCTTTAGCTACTTATTGCTTGCTTGACTCCTCAGTAGAACCAATGCCAAGTTCCAATTTCATCACTGGAAATCTTGTTTTGCTCCACCCGTAGACTGAGAGGACATGCTAGGATGGAATCTATCAACATCGCGAGGCGTGGGCTTGCTCCTCGCCCCATCGCATCTCCTTTTTTTTCCCGCTCCCTTTATTTTCCCTAGAATATAACAAGAGAATATTCCAGACCTGTTTATAACCCTGGCTTCATCTTTCTCCGTTACTCTCGCTAGAGAAGACAGGAACGGTTCTTTTTTCCCCACGTTCTTTCTTCCTCCTGCTTTGCCTGTCTTCACTTTCGTTTCCACTGGAACCACATAGAGCACACCAAGTTTAAATCACATTTTTCAAACATTGCTATGTCCCGGTTAATTATATGTACATAATTGATATGTAGGAGCCCGGGTAGGGCGTCCGACTGCCGTGAGGGAGACCCTGGTTCGATTTTCAGTTTGTGTTTTCCAAGGTTTGAATTTATCCGACCTCGCCCTTGCTCTGGGGTTCACTCAGCCTCTAATATTGGTCTTAAAAGCCATGAAAACAGCGGCACGCTGACCACGAATCACCCAAATAAAAGTATTTCTCGACACGGGTTCGTTTGAATTAAATGAGATGTAACTTTCTCAACCAGTATCTTTTGAAACTTCCACCGAATTTCTCAGTTACAAGTTTGCACCAAATAAATGATGGAATCCAAGAAAAGTTTGTGTTCCTGGCTCGTTTCATAAGCATGTATCGCATACTGACAAGTAGCCTACAGAAGATAAGTTTCTGAATCATTTTGAGCAGAGCACGCTGAAAGATAAACAGTTAGAAAATGATATAAGAACAGAGAACGAAAAAGAGATGGACAAACTGCAGAAGCGAGAGAAGGAAAAATGAAAGAAATACAAGAAGATAAGAAGAGAGAGAAACAAATTAAGAAAAATGGGATAAACAAAAGAAAAGGGGAAGAGATCAAGAAACAGACGAAAAGAGAGCAAGATAAAAAAGAAAAGGAAAAAGATAGAAAAACAGATTAAGAAACAGAAACACAGGAAGAATAGAAAGAAAGGGATTAGGGAGACAGATGAAGAAACAAAAATAAAGAAGGAAAGGAAAGAGGTGAAACATGAAGAAAGAGTTACGTAAAAGAGGGAAAGAGAGAAAAAGAATACAAGGAAAGAGATGAAGAATAAGAAACAGGGGAAGAATTTAAAGAAAGGAGATGAGGAAGATAGAAAAAGGAAAAAAATTAATGTTGAAGATAAATAGATGGGAAAGAAAAAGGCGGAAGAACAAGAGGGATACAGAAATAGAAAAAAGAGAAGCCCGGGCAGAAAAGAGAAATAGTACAAGATAGAAAATGAGACTGAGAGACAATCCATGATAACCTGTAAATGTGATTTCCACCTATGAACGCACACACGAAGGAAAGTCTTTGGCGACGACTGATCGATTATATGCTCAACCAAAATAGAACCTATGGATTCAGTCCCGATCAGCCTGTCTGTGCATTAAGTACACTTAAATTTGGCCAAACCTCGCAGCTGCAGAAGGACAACATTTTATACGTTGTGCGCCATTCAGGACTAAAAATCATTAACATCCGCTGTCGTAATCTTCTTGAAGAGAAACTCCTGGGGGAACATTTCGGATTTGTTAACGTGCATTTATGGGTGCTGTGCCTTTATCGCGACGTAGGTCAAAAGGTTTCCGAAAAATAAGCTTTTTACGTAATATGGGTGGAAAAGAAAAACACCAGCGGTGCACGAAAACAGTGTGGAATGATGGGTACAGACATGTTTGCCCGTCGCATGCGTGCACACGTGAAGATCTTCCGCGTGTGTGTCCGTGGATAAAGTGTGTGCACCGACATCTGGAAATCCCTTTCAAAATTCCCCAACAGAAAGGTACCGCATGCAGAATTGATGTCGTCGTGAAACGGCAGAACGGAACTCGCACGCGGAAAATGTCCACGGCTATGTGAGCACGCAGCCAGGAAAAAAAAAAAAAAAGGAAAAAATGTCCTCGTCTTGTGGAGGTACGCAAAAAGGGAAATTCTAACGAAGGCAAATTCAGGCTCTTACTTCGCTTCTGATAAATTACTAATGGGAGAAGAAGACGCCTGCGTGTGTGTGTGTGTTCTTCCTGGTCCTTCTGAAACTTGCAACTCGTCCCTGAAACAAAAGCAAGAAAGGTCCATCAAAAGGAATTTCCGTTGATTATTTACTTTCGAGACGGTGCGTTCTGAACATCAGATGTATTAGCCACGGTTATATTTCAATTGTGGCACATAATTTATGCTTCTTCTTGTGCAGTTTTAGATAACTTATGGCGGCGAAAGAAAGGAAGTCGTCAGTGTAATGCTATAATTTCCGAAATAAAACTTCCATAATATTTTTCCAACAAAGAGATTTGATGTTCTTTTCTAGGTTAATTACGACTATCAGGATGATTGATTTAACAATCACATGGGAACACTCATATCTGGGACTCGAACACGGAACCCTATTAGCTGAGTTTGTAACTGGTTGATTAATTGGTTTGGACAGCAACTTTTGGCTAGTCGCGACGATGAGAATCAGTGATGATGAAATTGATGAAGGGACACTCACAACGAACACCCACGCCCAGGGCGTGTGTTGCTGCAGCCATAACCCTTCGGGTTTAAGAAGGCCAGAGAGTTGCGTTAGTTTAGTTATATCCCTGGTGTCGTAGAAGGCAGTGCTAACCACTCTGCTACGAGGTTGGCTGTTGAGATTATAAAACATCTCTCTGTCAGAGATGTTCATTGCTGGAGCAACACAAACTTATCTCCTGTTCTAATACTCGAAATAATAAAATTGCTCACAAACTGCTTTGAAAATATAGCTAATTCAAAAAGAAAGAAGAGGAAAATCTTTCTCCTGTAGTTTGCACTGTGCTTCTGGATATGGCGGAGTTGGTGATCAGTCTTCCACGTACCCCGTGATTAGATGCTGAGTAAACCCCAGAGACGCTTGTACAGGAACAACGGGGAAAATGCGTACCGGAGATCACTCGTTGCATAAATCGAATCACGAGTTTTCCGTGCGGCAGTCAGACACCACCTCCCCCAACCACCTTACCTGGTTGACTATGTAATCCAAATATCATTAAAAAAAAGGAAGAACCGATGGGAGAAACAGGATTCAGATAAAATGCTTCATAAGCGTGTCTGTTGAAACAAGAGGTGGACAGAAGACAGTGGCGTGACCAGGTAAGGGTCGATGAAAGTCATATCCCCCATTTAGCTAAGATTATCAAAATAAAAGATGAGAAAAAGAAACATTAAGAAGTTATAGGAGATAATATGTAATCCCTGCTCACGGTGTTATTCGATCGATCATCATATGAGTGATGATTAGACGAAGCTGATGAAGGGACGCTCACAAGAACACACAGCCCTGATGCGGAACAGTCACCGCCAAGCTCTTCCTTCAGAGTCAGTGTTGCCAACTTAGCTCTTTTGGGGCCAGATCTGTCTCTTTTTATCACTTGTTTGGCTGTGAAACGGGTCGCACGCCCCAATGACCCACTATGATGCCATCACTGGCCCCGGCCCACATAGACAAACTTTTACCATGAATATATATTTTCGACGTGACGTGATATTGTTATATTGGCTGCGTTGCCCCCCCCCCCCCTATCCTTACCTTCCCAGCTAGCGCCGTGGAGATGACATAATACTGTTATCCGGGAATCCTTTCTTTCGATTTCATACGACCATCGGTGGATTATTGAGATGGGTGATGCCACCGGAAAGCTTAGAATAAATTGCCATTTCTTTTAAGTTAATGGTAATAGCAGCGGCCCTCCCTTCCTTTGTCACCTAATATTAAATTTACCTTTGTAAATCTTGTTCCTTGAAAGTCAGTTTTAATTCAGTTTGATGTGAAAGTTAGCTCTTGCGCTTATAGGAGTATTATTTGATCTGTTCTCTTGGGAATATCAGACTTCCGATGGCATAGAAATAGATATCAACGGAAAGACGGCAGTCTGATGAAGCTTTTGACCGGCGGAAGAGTCGAAACTTCCGTTTGATTAGCTTGATCTTGAAGTTGTTATTCATGAGATTCTGAAAATTCTCACTCGTCATATTTTTCAAGTATCGTGTCTAGCTTAATAATCGACATAAAAAAACGCTTCCCCTTGCAACTTGGGGAGAAATTCATACTTTTGCATACGCCCAATTTCTCTTTAGTAGCATTGCTCATTCCGACGATATTGAAATAAATGTACTGGAACTATATATTTTATGCGCCATTCTTCTTTAATTAATGCGTCTACTTTATGTGTGGGCAGGTTTGATTATACGAAAGAACTTGGTCATTCCAGTGAAGAGATGCCGAAGAATGGTGAAATTCCTTCACAGCCAGGTCAGATGGTTGACTCATGGACACTACAGTGATCATTACATGATCTGGATGTTCTCACAGCTCCACCACTATCTGCACGAAACAACGGGATGCAAGCAGCAGCAGGAGAATGGCGCAAAGGTGATAGTTAAGACGAAAAAGGAAGAGGAAAAACATGCTGTAACAGGAAGCAAAAGCAGAGCAAGATGGCCGAGGCATCGAACCGAAAGAGAAGCCAACCGTAGCGTGACCGAAAAAGCTGTAATTTTTAGGGTTAAAAGAAAAAGAAACTGATTGGCAACTCAAATTGAAATCAGGTGCTCATCCCTTCCCTATTGTAACTGTTAACAAAGGCCCGGACCAAAGATACGGTGGAAGATTATTAGAGTTGCTGACTTGCAGGCGGGGAATCAAACGATTCGCGTCTCCCCTTCGTCTCTGCATCGCCAGTTATCATCGGAGAAGGAAGGAAGAAAGAGGCGGGAAAGGCAGACAGAACAATCGCTTCCACTTCCTTTCGGAGAAAATTGATCTCTACGTTGTTACCCACGAGTGTCAGAGCTTGTTAGGGCGGCCCTGGTATTGACTGCCAGTAACACAATGTTCCTTTCTCTAATTTCATCAACTCTTGTTTCTGGGGGGGGGGGGACTCTTAAAGTGGTCCAAACTTTTTGAGGAGGCATGGAAGGGTCAAGGAGGGCACTTAATCCTCCTGGATTTATAGAAAAATTGCTTGCTTATTAATTTACTTCGTGCAGTTTACTCAATTTACTTCATTCGCTTTTTTTGTCTAAATTTTTGGCTTCCTTTCTCTGCCATAGAATCTATTTCTTCGTGCTTACTCTCATGTTTATTATTAATTTGGTAAAATTTTCTTTTCGTTTGCTACATCGTTTTTTCTTCTCTCTCTCTCTCTCTCTCTCTTTCTTTCTTGCTTCAGATTATTTTATTTATTTATTCATTTCCATCACTAAATTGGTTTTATTTATTTCCCTAGCTGGATTTTTCTTTCTCTCAATAGTTTCATTTCATTCTCTAGCTTTATTATTATTATTTATTTCGCTCGATTCTTTTATTTATTATTTCTCTCGTCCGATTATTTTATTTATTTATTTATTTCTCTCTCACTTGTATTTAATTTCATCTTTCTCTCTCTCTCTATCTCTTTTATTTTATTTATTTCTATCAAGCTTCTTCATTTCTCCCTCTGTCTTCCTAACTTGCTTTTTTGTATCTATTTTTCTCAATGAATTTGATTGGTTTCTCTGTCTATTACTATTTCACGTTGTTTGATAAACATGACGCCAGACTATTTTCAGTATAAGCACTAATTATTTTGACTTCCCTTGGAAATTTGTCTACCTCCATGTATACAGTGGCGTACCCAGGGATGGTAAATGAGGATCGTAGCCTCCTACATTCTCCTATATTTCGTTAGAGAAGATAGAGAGGACAAAACATTGAGGTCCTAACCCTCTTGCGGAATGGAGTAATTAAGCTATTGCATACATTCGCCATATTTGCAGAATACCAAGTTCTCCATTACTACTACTACTACCTCATAACCATAGACGCCGACTCCATGCGGCTTGGGGGGATGTGGGGACAGAGCCCCCAAATAATTTTGCTTAAGAGGATCTAATGTATTATTTTGCTTCTCCTGTAAAGTTTACTCTGAATTGTGCCACATGAACTTAACTTTTAATACACATTTGAAATGTTCTAGACCATCAACTTTGGGGGCTGAGACCGCTAAACCATCAACTTTGGGGGGGGGGGATATGGCCAGAGACAGCAAAACACATGACTTATTACTATATACTAAGTACGTAATTATGAGTATTGTTAAAATGTTTACTAAAAAGAGTTTCAAGAGACGATGTGCATGAACTAGGGTAGTGGATGGGACGTTTGGGCTACAAATGGCTCTCACATGACATTCAGAACGAGATCATTGATATATTAGGGAGATCTGTTTCGCGCTCCGTGGTAGCAGATATTAAAAGTCGTGAATATTTTGCTATTATGGTTGACGAAACTTATGACATATCCATCCGTGGACATGATGTGTTCATGATTTTGAGGAATTCATGGGCTTTTATGAGATTCCGAACACTGAGGCCAAAACTTAAAAAAGGGAGAGGGTGAGTCATTCATTAATTTATTTCAGTGATCAGAGCTCCCCCCCATTAATTTTGACAAGTCGGCGGCCCTGCCCATAACATAACTAATAGAAATACTACTTACTTTTCCGCTTAAAAGGCGACAAGCAGGATACGTTAAAAAAGAAGAAACACCTCCTAATCTCAGTATGGCGACTTACCTGAAATAAGAAAAGAAAATCAATTTTGAATATTAATATACAACATATTCAGTGGTGACGATTAGGAGGGCGTGGGGAGGGCAGTTGACCCCAAACTCATTGCTTATTTTTGCCCCCCCCCACTATGCTAAACCTTGTCTACTAAGAGAAAGTAAACTGTCCTCCCTCCCAGTTTTGGCACTTTCCCCCATAGTTTTGGAACCCAATCGCCGCCACTAAGCACATTTAATATTCCTCAAACTAGTAAAAAAAAAATTAACAACTTTCTGTTATACATACGTATTGACTGAAGTGTCCTTTGACACCGTTATTCATATAGTGAGCAGTGTACTGTATCTTCTCCGATAGCATGTATATTATAAATTTATTCTAAAAAGGTCTCTGGTTCGTTTCCTACTGGATCCATATTTCTACGGTTCTGTGGCTATATAAAACTGCAGGTTCTGGGAATACAGTGAACGTAACGTTCCGCTGGTTTTTCCTTAATAAAAAATATTTCTGCAAGAAACAATTTCGATTATGTGCCAGTACTAACACTATATATGTCTAAGCAAGTATATAATATGCAGTGTTCATAAATTAGACCCCTGAGTTAGCAACATATTCTCCACTCAAACATCGCGCCATCCAAATGACTATCACATCAGGATACTTTCCGGTAATTTCTTTATCAGTACCCACCGCAGGACCAGTTGAAGGACCAACTGAATGGCCAGCAAGGTCCCCGGATCTAACACCATGCGAAATTTTCATGTGAGGATTTGAGAAAGATACCGTCCATGTTCTTACCCTACAACTGTGCATACACGAGTCGAACACCAGAATTGCAGATGCAATGAAGCAGGTCAACAGGGATGTGTTAGTGAAGACGTGGGCTGAATTTGATTACAGGTGGTATGTGTGTTGCAGGAAGTCACACCTAAAAATTTAGAAAGTTACAGTCTTACAATAAGGGAGCTAATTTGTAAAGACCCTGTACGTTAATTGCTATGCCTATATTCCGGCAAGGAAAGATTGATTGATTTGCTTTATTTTACTTCGCTTTTCATGCCACTTTTGGTAAATTTGCGAAGATGGGGATGAGTGACGATATGAAAAAATTGTGAATGGACACTCACAAACATCATGCCCAGGCCAGGATTCGAACCCGGGTCTCCGGCAATTCTGTTTTTAGGGAGAACAATTTGATTTGATTTTTGTTAATTAGCGTCGCTTCTCTGCCACGTTTGGCTAATCGCAACGATGAGGATGATTGGTGATAAGATGAAATAGATGGAAGGGACGCTCACAAATATTTATGGACGACAACACGAGCCCTACAGAGGATTATACAGTGGTCGGAAGTAGCGCGCTACTTGTAGCGTCGCTACTGTAGCTAGCTACAAAATTTGTAGCGGTAGCTGTAGCGGCACTACATTTTTAAATTGTAGTTGTAGCGGTAGCGAAGCTACAAAATTCCTGTAGTTGTAGCGAAAATTTCGCTACAGCTACATTTTTCTCAGCATTTTGAGGTAATTTTTTAATGTGGCAACGGCGTCAAAAATAAATGACAATATTGCTTACTTTTGCAAGAGACTCAAAAAGACAAAGTCCATTACATGCAAATACAGATAATCTAGATTATAAATATCTTTATATTGCAGATTATAAATAGCTGCGTAATTTATTTCATTAGCATCTGAATAATTCTAATATCCAGATAACTAACTGGCCTATATGAATATATTCAGGCTAATAACCATTTATTTTAGCTGCATCGCTATTTTGGGGAGAATCATGCCGCATTTGCTACACCGCCAGGAAAAAATACCCCGTTTGTGCCACCCCTGGAACAAATCCTGTGGATATCGATGGCATAACAGACAGCAAAATATCGATAATTACTGTGTAAAACACAACTTATAGTGCAAAAACGGGCGATCCATTTTCTACTAATCTGACAAAGCAATAGTGCCAGCAATCAATGGTTCAGTACGTTAACAGCATTGATCATTGTCAGTGTATAGGATCACACCGGCAGGAAATTATTGTTACAAGAACGATTGTTTCTGGAATTACATTTATTTTGGTCATGATATTTGTTCGCAAATTTGAAAATTACAATATGTTTAGAACACTCGGGTTTACACATCAGTTTCCTCAATATAGTTTATCATATTGTAAAAAAAACGTACAAGTTATTGACTTTCCTGCAGAAATGACATTTTTTTGTTAAAATACACAGTTTTCAAATTTATGTATTTTTCCTACTTTTGCGTCCCTTTCCTGTAACTTTTTCTAATCATGGCAATGAGGATGCATTGTTTATTTAGTTATTTTCTTATCTAAGGCCGTTTTCTGCCACTTTTGGCTAATTTTGAGAATGGGGAAGAATGATGAGTGGGGAATGGAGGAGCAGGAGGATCCCATCTTCCCAACTAGTGTTTGTTTTGAGTCCACTTTATGCACAAATCAGCTGATCGAGACTGATACGAACCACCATGTGCCCTCCGCCAGGTATCGAACCTGAGGCAATTTGAATACAAGATGACAATTACAATTTCCACTGTGTCTTCGGGGAAGCATTTTCAACAGAAAGACTTACGTAAAGCATTGCTCCACCTGTTTCTCATTTATACCATTAGAAGCATCCCCCATCTATCCTCAAGGTTCGAGCAAATATCCGCCATCCCCCAAATAACATTTTGTTTAAGTTAAGAAGATTAAATTGCTACATATCACATTTTTATTTTATTCCCATTTTGTGCAACACGTTCTAGTTAATTTTTGAATTGATATGCCACTTACAAAGGTACTTTATTCTCAAACACTTTATTAAAATTATGTAACTGAAGTAACACTGCTATAAAAATTATAGAATGAAGGGAATCATGGTAATAAATAACAGAATCTATTTTTCAGTACGTACAACTATCATACTAGGGCTTCTTTTGAATAGCCATATACTTGTTTTAAGTTTTTAATACAGAAGTAGCGAGTAGCGAACAGGAGTAGCGTAGCGAGCTACTTTTTGGTAAATGTAGTTGTAGCTGTAGCGAAGCTACATTTTGGAAGAGTAGCTGTAGTTGTAGCGAAGCTACTTATAAAATGTAGCGTTCTGATCACTGGGATTATACTAGCCGTAAGTCCAGACGCCAGTGCCTCGTTAGTCTGCAAAATGCAGCCCAGGGTGTACTACGTGGAAGGAAGGTTGACATTTGGGTATTTAAGAAAAAGAAAACCAAGCTTACGAGAGCGAATCCACGGTCATCGGATGTCGTGGTACTATTTTTTTTTTTTTTTTGTCGGAATACCTTTCGAAACTGTAGCGAATGAAAGGCGCCGCCAATTTTATTCCCGACAGAGCATGCTTCTGTGTATTTCATTAACTCCTCTTCTTATTTGGAAAACGTCAATGACAGGAGGGAAGGAGTACACCGTTTACGCCATACGACGAGGGGGAAAAAGTTGAGGCAAAAATTGTATTCCTTATTGAGTTTCTTCTTTTGATTTTCTGCAAGAGGCAAAAAAAAGGGGGGGAAGTTATTGCCCTATCTTGTTATCCCCCCGTCACGGTTTCGGGATGAATCTCTTTGAAGCAACGCCGTCATCTCTCACACCTACGCACCCCCACGTGCCCTTTGAAGTCCCATCTTTCTCTTAGTAGGGGGAAAAAAAATTGGGAGAAAAAATAAAAGTTTTCCAGCAAAAGTTTGTAAAGTAAGAGTAAGCTGGTTAAACCGTTCATCTTCTGATGATGAGGGGGGGAGAGGGAAAGAATAGTCACGAGGGAAAGGGGGAAAAAGCGAGACGGGAGGTGAGGTCACGTTTGCCAAACATGACCATTTTGACGAGCTGGGCACACCCGTTGGAGCGTATCATGATGGGAGCCTCTTTTCCTATCGAGGCGGAAATGAGTTATTGCCGCTCACTCGGCATGGAGCCAACCCACCTATACACAATCTCCAATCTTCTGTATAATTAGGCTTCCATAATCCAACAACGTTATTAAACTCGAAAAGTTACCGTAGAACTGCCGAACGGCAGCCCGAAGAAGGCTGGAAACGGGAGGAGGTGTAAGTTTGTTATTTCGATGCTTTTAATGCAAGCGGATGCCTTATTAAAATCAGAGAAAACAAACAGGATGCTAACGGTGTAAAGAGATTTGGGGAACACGCTCACCTCTTCCGCTCGCAATGGGATTGGAAGCTTAAGCGCGGAGGAAAATTGGTGGGCGACAGGTCAGATACATCAACAACATTTTGATTTGATTTCTGCTTTTTAGCGTCGCTCTTCTGCAACTTTTGGCTAAACGGAACGATGAGCATAAGTGACGATGTGATGAAAAATGATGAAGAGACACTATACCGCGTTTGTTAGAACCTGTCCCGTTTCCCGCGCTAGGGAGCGCTCGACAGTTTCGGTGCCAATGAGAAACGAGGAAAAAATCGTCTGCTGGACAGCGAGGAGCGAATGGAAGCCAGAAGAGAGGCGCTTACGTAGACGCTGTTGCCACGTTGCGTATTTTAATTGGCTGCCTGGCTTTGACTTTCTCCCGCACCGAGAAAAGCCAGCCATCAGCTAGCGCGGGAACCGGGACAGGTTGTAACAAACGCGGTATAAGAAGAAGCCCTTGCCGGGAATCGTACCCGGGACCCCTGGCGTCGGAAAGCGCTCTGCCAAGGGTGTCCACCAAAGCAACAAATTCAAAATTCTTGGCTACTCATGACCTTTTTCTTTTATCTTACCACCATTCATCCTCATCTTCGCGATTATCCAAAGAGGCAAAAAAAGTGAAGTACAAGTACACTGAATCAATCCATCAGTCGTCGTGGTAGCAAAAATTCTTCACCATAAGTAAAACTTCTTGGATTTTTATTGACTTCTTCACCTACTTGTAAATTTATTTACTCTCTCTTGACTGGTAGATGGCCTCCCCGATGGCGCAGTGGTAGCGTCATCGCCTTTTAATCAAGGGGTCCCGGGTTCTATACCCGGTGGAGGCACATAGTGGTTCGGATCCCACTTTAAACTGTAAGTCCAGGACTGGTAGACACCCACCCTGTCTGCTAACCACTGGGTCTCGAAAACAAAATCATTAACCATGCTTCATATGTGGCTTAAAAGAATGCGTGCCGCCGTCCAATCTCGACGTCGCCACCGAAGTAACCGGATGATTCGAATCCTGGCCAGGGCATCATTTGCAAGTGTCATGTAATCATTACTCATCGACAGTGGCAGAAAAGTCACATGATGTAACTAACAGTACAAATTAAAGAATGCGTGTGCCACGACGAACAAAAAATATTGCTAGAAAAATTCACGGTTTGTATAAAACAGACAACATTGATTGATTTGGTATATTTTACTTAGCTTTCTTCCAGTTTTGTGTAATCGCAAAAATGAGGATGACTGATTCTATGATGGAGGGACTCTCATTAAGAACACGCATGCAACAACAGAGAAACACTGAGGCTCAGACTTGCGCAAAATCGGTTTACAGCGATTGATTTGGTTTAGTTCACTTCACATTTCTGCCGCTTTGGATAATCGCTGAGATGAGGATGAGTGATGATATCAGGAAGGGACACACAAGCAACACCCATGCCCAGTCCAGGATCCGAACCCGGGACTCCCTGGGATCGTAGCGTGCCGTGTTAACCAGTCCGCCACGAAGGCCGGCAATTTACTCCGAAAAACAAGTGAAAAGCGTGCCTTGACAAGTCTCTGCATAAAATTTCAAAGGAATATTTTTCATCCCGCCGTCCGCTGTAAAATTGGTCGCCCGGAGTAGGTGGCGAGGCACACATCTCATATGTCTGTCTGAAGACTTTTCGTCCACACCGCGTCGTTAATAGTTTCCTCGCGGCAGCTCGCCGGAAATAAGGTCCCCTTTCATCTCGTGTTTGCCCCGGCACCGGGTTCGGAGACCATTAAATCTGGCCCCGGATCCGGACGTTGAAGACCAGCCAGCTAACTTTTCTCCCCCACACCACCTTCCCCCTTTCTGGAAGACGCATATGCAACCAGCTGGACCCCGAAGGCACCACGACGAGAATGGTGGCCACGCAGATGCACAATGGGATCACCGTCAGTCGAAAAAGCCTTCCGAGATCATGCAATTACCGTGGCCGTAACGAGTTCCTCCCCCTTGTTGGTCAACTACTGGTTCCATCCTATGGGGCTGGGGGTTGTGATAATAACATGGAACTGAAGCTTTGGTTCTACCTCGAAAGGGAGAAGCTATCTGGATTTGGCCAGAAGCTTTGACCTGAGTTTCTTGGATGTGGTCGAACAGTGCACCATATAGTTACAGGCATAAGCTATGATGGTAGCATGTCCTTTGTAGCGAAACAAATTGTTTAGCGTGGTCCAACGATGGCGTACTGATAGCACAACCGCGTTGTAATCTGCGGATACCGGGTTCGAACACATTACACAGTGGATGTGATCCCACATTGAAACTGTAGGTCCAGTCCAAATTAGTTTACTGTGCATAAAATGGACTTACTACTTGCACGTAGACTGTAGTCATAGAAACAAACCAACAAATTAAAAAAATACTCTATTACGTTCCCGGAAACATCAATTTCTAATTGCTTTTAGAAGAATTTAGTTGCTTTTAGAATAATTTAGAGTGTCAATCTTCTAATTTAATGATTTGAAAAGTATCCGGTAACTCTTTTCTCCCAATTCTATGTTGTTATTTTGCAATAATTGTTTCATTTCAAATAACAAAAAGTCGCCCCCCGTAGCGGAGTGGTTAGGACATCGCGCTACGACGCAGGGGTATCGGGTTCGAATTCCAGCCTGGATATGGATGTTTGTGAGTGTCCATTCATCAATTTCATCCTGTCATCACTCATCCCCATCTTCGCGAATTAGCCAAAAGTGGCACAAAAAGAGAAGTAAAATAAAGCAATTCAATCAATCAATCAATCAATCAAATTAACATAAAAAAATAATGAATAATTCAACTTTAATAGCTCCTAATTCGCAACTGAAAAGTGCCTGTTTCCAGTCTTGAAAGCTAGGACGAAGTCGTATTCAACTTTAGTGTTACTGAAGTACTTGTTCATCTTAATCACCAGTTATCACCACATTTTTCACAATAAATATCCAGTTCCTCCCAGCGTCTATGAAAGGTATAAATTCTTCCTCTGTCATATGTTTCAGCTCTTCTACAACAACATATTTTTCTTCATAATACTATTTGGAACGTCTAGTTGTTTACCTTGGTAGGCTTATTTTTCTTTTCTCGTGTAAATGAAAGGATGTTCTATACTTCCTAGCAGATATAAGATGATTTCGCTTAACTCAAAATATCATTACTATGCGACCAATTCACTTTTTACAAATCTATTTTATTGATGCTCAAGACTACATTGAAACTTTGCCTGCGAATTGTGAAAACAACAAGACTTATCCACAACTGCCTACATTTCAACTGTATACTCCGTCCCACTGTGTCTTGCTGCGACAAATGGTAGAGAAGGGGAGAGAAGCGAGTGGGCGGAGCAAAGCAGTGCGCACTGCTGCAAGCTGCTGATAGCTGCAGCCGCGTATTCCCGCTCCATGCACTCACTTCTCCTCTCTTGGGGTGTAAGGGATGCTTCTTCCACGTAGTGCACACAATAGTCAACCTCACTTCCACATTAGTACACCCTGGACTGCAGACTAACGAGGCTCTGGCGACTGGCCCCATGGCCAGTATAGTTTTGTTTGTGTTGTCCTGTGTTTTGTCCTTATTTGTGCTGAGTGCTCCTTTACAGCCTCAGCTTTTAACGAAAGTCAGAAGATTTTAATATTTTATGATTTTAGTTCTGCAACGTTCGAGTTGTTATGTGTAACGATAAGGGGCTGGACCCCGTATAATGTGATGGGTGCAAATTAGCCTTAGTGCTGACGCACCCAAAATTTTAAATTTAAATCAAATAAAAAATTTCCCCTCTCGCGCGTTCATTGGTCAAGCCCTGTCGAGTCACTACTTGCGCAGAAGACTTGTCTTTGTTCGCTTCCTCCACAGACTCCTGGGACAAGGTATAGGTCCAGTCCCGATTGACCCATCTGAGCATAAATTAGACTCAACCTTGCCAAACGTTTTTGGGACAGGCATTTCCAACCCGAGATTAGTCTGAGAACATGACAAGTTGTCTCACTGTAACAATACTCTGCACCATTCCTACTTTATCTTTTCAGACAAGACTTTCATTGTGAATACTTTGGATTAACTTTTCCTGCACATGCTTGGGTGAAAAAGGAATACCAACTTATAAGAGTAGAACCTAAGGTCTTACGAGGGAACTAAGACCTCTGTCAGAAATTTTATAATATAGCAGGACTGTTTAATGAAAATTCCCTAACTTTAAACCTTGCAGCACGCCTACCAACGTAAAGGAGCTTTTTCAAATAACGTAGTAGATATTACCCAGGTAATGTGAGAACAGCGCGGAAGGAAGAGAAAGCCGAGAAGTATTAAACAAAGCAAAAAAAAAAACGAAGAAGGGAGGGGGGGGGGGGAAACGATGGGACGAGGGAAAAATGGCTTAAGCTGCGTGTCTCTCGAAAGGGAAGAAAATAGGACGTGGGATTTTCGCCAGGTGGGAGGAAAATTAAAGAGTGGGAAGGACACCACCAAAAATGTTCAACACCCGCCATCTCTTCCTCCTGGGAAAGCATTCGAAGAGGGGAATCGGGAGGTTTCTCTCGGGAAGATGCCTTCGGGAAGGAGATGTTTAGTTTTCTCCGACGGATCCGCGTGTTGCAGTAATGTCTTCCTGCTGGAGCCAATATTCCAGAATGTTCGTTCCAGTGTACAGGGAAGGCTCTGGTTCCAGAAGAAGGATTCTTGGCGATTTCATGAAACTAGTTTCGTCCACTTGGGTGAAATTCTTTCATCTCTAATTTCCCACTGATATAAATTACTTGCAGATCATGTGTACTCAGGATGATTTATCAAATTTGTCATGGGAGATGAGAAAAACTCGTGCACGCGAAATAAAGTTAAATGTCATTTGTAATCTCCCAAAACTTTAACCTCCTTGTCTTTATCGATTTGTCTGCCTCCCCTTTTTTAAATATCTATATTGCCTTCACTCTTGCCTCCCCTGCTTCCATCTTCTTCACGATTTCTTCCTCTGTTTCTCTTTTGTTTCCCTGCTTCAATTTTCTTCATGTTTTCTTCCTCTGTTTCTCTCTGTTTCCCTGATTCCCTTCCCTTCACTCTTACTTCCTCTGTTTCCCTGCTTCCCTTTCCTTCACTTTTTCTTCCTCTGTTTCTCTATTTGTTTCCCTGCTTCCATTTCCTTCATGCTTTCTTCCTCTGTTTCTTTGTTCCCGTTTCCCTTTCCCTCACTCCTTCTTCCATTGTTTCTCTCTTTGTTCCCCCGTTTCTCTTTCCTTCGCTCTACCTTCCTCTGTCACTCTCTTTGTTCCACTGTTTCCCTTTTCTTCACTCATATTTCCTTCGTTTATCTATTTGTTCCCCTGTTTCCCTTCCTTCTCGCATTCTATCTCTGTTTTTCTCTTTGTTCAGTTTCCTTTTCCTTCATTCCCTCATCCTCTGTTCATCTATATGTTCCCGCTTTCCTTTCCTTCATGCTATCTTGCTCTGTTTCTCTCTCTGTTCCCCTGTTTCCCTTTTCTTCAAGTTTTCTTCCTCTGTTTCTCTCTTTGTTCCCCTGTTTCTCTTTCCCTCGTTCGTTCTTCCCCTTTTTATCTTTGTTTACTTCACTATTTCTTACCGTTTCTCTTTCATTCACTCTTTCTTCCTCTGTTTATGTTTCCTTCCTCCGTTCTTTGTACCTGTTTCTCTCTCATCCCTTCAGTCTTTTGAGGGGAGGACAGGGTGGGTGTTCGACTACTACAGTTCTCTCCTTTCTGTCTCATTCTCCAATTCTCCTTTTTCTCTCTCCCTTCTTTCTATTGCTCTATTTTTATTTCTATCTTAATCTTACTCTCTCCCTGTCTCTCTCAGATAGTAAATAAATTTTGATTTAGGTGAAATTTTTACGTATCTTACAATTTACTGTCTCGTTCTCGTCGCAACCACAGAAATATACATGCAATCAGGGATTTAGCCAATTCTCATCAAACGTCTCATCTGACAAACGTCCAATTTGCGGCCATTTGGTGCAAAATTTTACCTTTACATCCGCTCTAAGATCGACCTTATATCCCGAAGATGGAAAATTCTGCAGAAACCACTGCATGCAACGATACTCAAACCCGGAACCTTCGATGCCAAAGGCAGAACCGTTAAGAGAAAACCCTAACGAGGAAACCATCCTCGAAGATTTTCCCAGCCATTAAGTCTTCTTCTCATCTGTGACAAAATCAAAACCAGAACGTTAAATAGCAGGATGTCGGCGTGGGTTTTTCAAGAGCTAGAAATCAAATTTTACACTTCCAAGCTAGCTTAGCTCAATCGTATTTCAGAAATCACTAAATCTAGAAACTTCAGCTGTAGGTATCTTTGATAGGAATTTATCCTCTGACGAGAGAGAGGCTTACGGGAAGGATGTGTTAGTAGTTTCCATTTAAACTATCGCCGGAACATCCAGGAGCCGCAAAATGCTAATGCCACACTGATTTCAGATGTCAGACGAGCTTCCTCGTACGCAGTCACAGATTTTCCATGTCGCAGGCCGAAGTTTTGCAAGTTAGTCCAGGTTTAATTTAATAGCAGTTGCCGGTGGATGCTGTGGGGGGAGGAGAGGGGGAGGGGAGGAGGTCGAAAGCAGGGTTGGTCTTCAGACGTGAGGTTTTGAACTTGTCTTCTGTCCGACGCTCCTATTTCAGGATTAGCGCTCCATGGACAACCGGAAATTACCTCAAAGAGCTGGTTTGCACGGATCAACGTTGTAACCGGATTCCTAACTTCCCAGGCTGGGCATTACAGCCCAGAAGGTCCGCCTCTAAGACTCAAGACTAGCATATTGGAGGAGATGGAAATCTATTATCATATCATATGCTGAAATTGTTTTCACATCTCAACCGTGTTTGTGTTTATATACAGATTCAAAAACTGCAGAAACCGAGTGAAAAGAAATTAAAAGTCGACCAGAAGCAACTACAAACAAAAGCACTTATGTATGCGTACAATGCAAATAATGCACACATAATATCTGATCCTCTTATTTTAGCAAACGCAAGTAAGTTCAATTTTTACGAATTAATAAATGGATTAGTTAAATTTTTGTGTGCGTCGGCACGTATGGCAATTTTGCACCCTTCGAAGTACAAGAGGAAAACATACTCCTATCCAAAACCCTTACCTTAAAGTTAAAAAAGGGGCGTAAAGAGCGCCCTGAGAAAGGTTAAAAGCGCGAAAGTTGTAAAGGGACCTCAGAAATACTGTAACAGGTCCACTCTTCTCAAAATCTTTCTTAAAACACAGTCGTCTCCCAACATGGATAATAAATATCTTCTTTCATGATCTCTTCCACTGTTTCTCTCTTTCTCTTTGGTCCTCTGTTTCCCTTTCTCTCATGCTTTTTGTTTCTATCTTTGTTCCCCTGTTTCTCTTTCCTTCATGTTTTCTTCCACTGTTTCTCTCTTTGTTCCCCTGTTTCCCTTTCCTTCATGCTTTCTTCAACTGTTTCACTCTTTGTTTTCCTTTCCTTCATGCTTTCTTCAACTGTTTCTCTCTTTGTTCCCATGTTTCCCTTTCCTTCAGGCTTTCTTCAACGGTTTCTCTCTTTGTTCCTCTGTTTCCCTTTACTTCATGCTTTCTTCAACTGTTTCTCTCTTTGTTCCCCTGTTTCCCTTTCCTTCATGCTTTCCTCCACTGTTTCTCTCTTTGTTCCCCTGTTTCCCTTTCCTTCATGCTTACTTCCACTGTTTCTCTCTTTGTTCTCCTGTTTCCCTTTCCTTCATGCTTTCTTCAACTGTTTCTCTCTTTGTTCTCCTGTTTCCCTTTCCTTCATGCTTTCTTCAACTGTTTCTCTCTTTGTTCTCCTGTTTCCCTTTCCTTCATGCTTTCTTCAACTGTTTCTCTCTTTGTTTCCCTATCCTTCATGCTTTCTTCAACTGTTTCTCTCTCTTTGTTCCCCTGTTTCCCCTTCCTTCATGTTTTCCTTCACTATTTCTCTCTTTTTTCCCCTGTTTCCCTTTCCTTTATGCTTTCTTCAACTGTTTCTCTCTTTGTCTCCCTATCCTTCATGCTTTCTTCAACTGTTTCTCTCATTGTCTCCCTGTTTGCCATTCCTTGATGCTTTCTTCCACTGTGTCTCTCTTTGTTCTCCTGTTTCCCTTTCCCTGGTAAGATTAAAAGCTTGAGGAAAGTAACATCATAAGACGAATACTTAACATTACAGACAAAACACATTGGAGTGTCCAGCCCTTGCAGCAAGAGACCATGGGTGAGACGGCTGTGTCCAATACGATGCAAGAGTTAAAGTGACCTCTCCTCGACGGGAGGGGTGGTAAGAAGGACGTCATGCACCAATTGTAGACTTGACAGTACGAAGCTTGTTCCCTGTTTAACTCATTCCACACTTACTGCCAAGTGTCAAGAGGAGAGCAACGAAATTCATTCTGCATTTGCACGAGTATGCAACTTGGGACGAGGGAACGAGACAGGGATTTGCGAATCGGGACAAAACATGCACTTGCGAGTCGGGACAAAACAGGCACTTGCGAGTCTAGACAAAACAGGCACTTGCGAGTCTGGACAAAACAGGCACTTGTGAATCGGGACAAAACAGGCACTTGCGAGTCGGGACAAAACAGGCACTTGCGAGTCGGGACAAAACAGGCACTTGCGAGTCGGGACAAAACAGCCATTTGCGAATCGGGACAAAACAGGCACTTGCGAGTCGGGACAAACCAGGCATTTGCGAATCGGGACAAAACAGGCACTTGCGAATCGGGATAAAACAGGCACTTGCGAATCGGGACAAAACGGGCAGTTGCGAATAGGGACAAAACAGGCAGTTGCGAATAGGGAGGAGGGAACCAGACAAACTGCTGCTGTCTAATTTCGTCTCAGTATCACCCTAGTGTTTATTAGAAAAAAGAAACGCCTCTTCAGAAATAGAGGCACGGAATTCGGCGTTTATCTAACCTTGGAGCCTTTACAGAAATAAGAACTACATCTAATCTTCCGGTAGTCAGAGCTCTGCACACCATTGTAGCCTATGAACATTCAAGCCTCATGAACAGTCCAAATGCTCCAGGCAAGATTTCCTTCACCCTGCACGGATCTATGAACAGCTGTCAAAACAAGCCCTTGCATAAGATTGCCGTAATCATATTACACAGTTCCCCCAACAGTTTTGTTACAGTTTGCTTTCTGGAGAGGTAAAATGGTCCTAAATTATGCATTTGAACAATCCACGTGGGATGGACGAATGCATTTTCCAACTTGCAACATGCTGCCAGGTTCTTGCTGGGGATTCCCGAGGGACTCCAGCAAGAAACCAGACAGCTTCAGCATCTCTCCATCGCAATTTGCGTTGGTCTTTTCAGGCGCTGGAACCTCGGCGAAACTTCAGAATCTGCATTTGAATTTCTACTCGGAGATGGTGTTACCAAAATCTGAAGGAAACGTGGTATATGGGTGTCGATGAGGTACACGCGGGAATATTCTTCGTCATTAATAGACCCTACCTGATGATAGGAATAACATGATAATGAACAGGAATGAAGGCTTGACTGGGATTCAAACTCGGAATCTCAGGCTCCCGGCAGATATACGTTAACCATTGAAATGTTCATCGGTTATGGAAAACTGTTTTATCTGGCTATTCGGTATAGCGTCTCTACCTCTTTGGATTAATAACGATGATGACAATGATTGATTTTTATTGATTGATTGATTGGGTTTATTTTACTTCGCATTTTTGCCACTTTTGGCTAATCGCGAAGATGAGGATGAGTGATGATATATGAAGAACATCCATGCCCAGACCTGGATTCGAATCCGATACCCCTGGCGAGGTAGCGCACAGTTCTAACCACTCCGCCACGGAGGCCGGCAAGAATGATGATGAGTAACGATTACATACAAGAAATGACAGAAACACAAAACTGGCTCTCCTTCCGATCACGAGCTTCCCGTGAGAACACCTAACAAGATGGACCTAGCTTCAAATCTCAGGACCTCCCCGACGGTGTATTGGTAGCGTCTTCGCCTTGTAATTAAGGGGTCCCGGGTCCGATACCCTGTGGAGGCACATAGTGGTTCGGATCCCACTTTAAACTGTAGGTCCAGTCCCAATTAGCCTTACTTTGCAAAAAGTGGACTTAAAACACCAAATCAATCGATCAATCAAAATCAAATCTCTGATTTTGCCTCCTTATTTACACCATTTTGTCATAATACTGGCAGTGCGATATTTGAAAAATCCAGTGGATGGGGGGGGGGATCAGTATCTTCTTTTGAAGCATCTGTATACTATGTAAATTGCATAATGTATACAGCCGCCTCCGGTACAAATAAATTTACAACGAAAATTACAACCAGAAGGGGGATGAATCAATCAAACAGTAGGATTCCTCTCCACCCCCCTTCAAATACCTCCCTGAATGTTGGTATAACATATTCATTTTTAAATATTTAAATCTTGCATACAGTATGAACTTTTAGAAATTATCCTCCAGTGAAATTAGAAATGTACCACATCGAGAAATACAGCTTCGTCTCACCAAACATTCACTAAATTTCAACCTTCAAGACTTCATAATGACAACGTTTAGCTAGTGTCTGGTGTCGAATGTCATCAGTTGCTGTTATATGCTTCTCTATGTCGAACTCCACTAATACCTTTCACTACCAAGGATTTAAACTTGAGATGACCAAGAAAATTTGGATTCGGATTGCCCTGTTTCTAAAACATTGGAATATGGCGAGACCAGGGTAGTCGGATCCGCGACCGAGAACTTAGTACCAAAAACCTGAACTGAGAACCGGCTACCCTGATCCAGAACCGAGAAAAGGATACCCGGATTCGGAACCGAAAAAAGAGTACCCAGATTTGGAACAAAGAACCGGTTACTGGGATCCGAGACAGAGTACGGAAGCGAGTACCCGGACCCGCAATCAATAACTCGGTAGTCTGATCCACAAACGAGAACCGGATAGACGGACCACGACCGATGACCTAGTACCAAAACCCTGAACCGAGAACCGGATACCCGGAACCGAGAAAAGGATACCTGAATGCTAAACCGATAACCGGATACCCGAATCCAGAACCGAGAAAAGGATACCCGGATTTGGAACTGATAACCGGATACCCGGACCTGAAACAAAGAACCAGGATCCGGAACAGAGAACCGGGCACCCGGATGTGGAACGGAGAGTTTACCATAAGGAATAGCAAATTGAATACCTCTTTCTAGAACTGAAACTCGGGTACCCAGATACACTTGACCTGTAACTTCAAGATTCGAAACTGGGTATCCCATATTGATATCAGGAACCCCCCCCCCCCCGCACCAAAAACGCGAGTGCGGAAACCATGAAGCCATGCCAGTACAAGAACCAATCACATGGAAACAACACAAGACCTTTTTACTTGTTGTTTCATCGACCGACTAACACAATGAAGAATTTACAAACTCCATTTCTCATAAAATTACACCAGCATTGCCTCACCATTTGACATAAGACAGCCAATAGTTTTCCTGCAGGTTCTCACACAAACAGAACGAATTATTGTCTTTCGAGCTAAAATTGCGTAGGGGAATAATTTTCGCGTTGGAAAATTACAGCGTACAGGACGCGAGACTGAGAACAAATGCGTTCATTACCAACCATTTGGGGCCATCAGAAAAATGGGGCATTGCCTCACTCGGCATTTGTTCCTCAAGAAACAAAGACCGAGGCCTGTGTTTTCGTATTGAGTTTCTGTATTTTACAGGCTACTGGTAAAGCTCTATTACGGGGAGGATGGAAGGTAATTCACACTCAGCTGGACGGCGCAAAACAAGTTATATCCCCACCCCCCCTGTTCAAAATATCAAAACACCATTGGATCTCGAGGTATTGTGACAACTCAAAGTAAAAAAACTTGTCAACACGTTTGTTTCAGAGATAACCCAAGGTGTGTGCGAGTCCACGGGCATGCAAGACGTATCAGCTTGCAGTGCAGAAAGCTCACATAAGAATGCCGCGCTGCAAGACGATGCGTCTAGGAAAAGGACCTATCAAAAAAATGTTTATACATGTTATAACATCAAGCTTTACTTGAGTTTTTGTTTTAAATCCACTTTATGCACAGACTGGCCCTACAGTTTATCCGAGGCACTGTGTGTCTATCTGGTATGGCACTTGGGACCCCTTGATTACAAAGCAACGACGTTACTACTACGCCATCGGGGAGGGCTATCAAGTTTGGTATATAATTATATTTATCACAGTCACAAATATTTATTTGTAATATACAAGAAAATGGTGCTGTAAACTGTTGACATAATCTACAAAACAAATATTCACCAGCAAATCTGACCAACCTGAAGCTGCTAACTTAGGTTTACCACAAATTGCAACCAAATGTCTTTGTTAATTCTAACATTCATCTTGTCTGTGCACATTTAAACCTTTCAAGTATTTCTCAAGTGTTCGCATTGCAGTTATTTTTACAGGATACACCATAGGCGTGCTCACGGGGGGGGGGGGGGGCAAGAGGGTTATTGCCCCCCCCCCCATCATGGACGTCCGCAATTTTTTTCCACGCCTGGCCGATAATAGTGTTGCCCCTCAAAAAACACCACTTGAATTTGAAATTATCGCATTAATATAAATCAAATTATACCTGTGAAATATACTCTTTTCGGTTGACATTCGATTTCTAAAGGGGAGGTGTGGCCATCCTTGCCCCCCTTCCAGACGTCCATGTCCCTCATACATTATTGTGCTTTCACCTAGACATTTGGTGAAGAGGAATCTTATCGCCATTATTAAACGATTAAGTATTTTCAAGCCGATTAAAGTTCAAATCATCTACGGGGATGGGACATTGTCCCTCCCAAACCTTGGACGAAAATCAATTCTACAGGGTAAAGGGTCGCAAACATTGAGGTAAAAGAAAGCAAGACTAGTAGAATCTAAGAGTAGCAGAACAAAAGATTCTGAAGATGAAATTAGTTTTCGCGTCTTTCTTGCATTATTTCATCCAGACTGGCAAGACCACCTGCAGGGGGATACAGAGGGGCAACTGCCCCCCACGATATCAAATTTTATACAAATAAAAATACACTCCGTAAAATTTTCTTAAAGTCATATCAACTTCAGATCCGTAGCTAGGGGGCGTCGGAAGTTGGCCCTGGGCGCCGAACGATCTAATTGGCGTCTCATGAAATGTTTTTGTCATATTGAATCAATGTTGTTTTCAGTTAGCAAACATTTGGATCCAAAAATTTCCGTGCTCCCTTCGCTCGCAATTTTTTTGTTTTCTGTAATGCATTGTAAATTACCAGAGAGAGAAGTTACAACTACTAAGCACTTCAGATTCTTCTTGCTAAACCGTTTTGTATGAACACAATTGTTTGGAGGAATGAACACAATTGTTTGGAGGAACATTTCAGAGACAATTTATTAAAACTAAAACAGTGATAAAATGAGTTTTTTATCTTTCCCTACTGAAATTTCATCAAAGCTCCCCCCCCCCTAATCAGAGGATCTGCGCACGCCTATGGGATACACTGAAGTGAATACATATTTTTTTCTACAAAAACTCACATTTCTTGTAGTACAATGTCTTATTTGAAAATAAGATCCTTAGGAAAATATTTGGACCTAAAAGGGATGAGGAGACAGGTGAGTGGAGAAGGTTACATAATTTAGAACTACATAATTTGTATGCATGTCCAGATATTATTAGAATAATTAATTCAAGAAGACTTAGGTGGGCAGGCCATGTGGCACGAATGGGAGAGGAAAGAGGAGTTTACAGGATTCTTGTTGGGAAACCTGATGGTAAGAGACCTGTAGGAAGGCCAAGACGAAGATGGAGGGACAACGTTGAGATGGACCTAAGGGAAATCGGTAGGGATGGAAAAGAGTGTATAGAACTTGCTCAAGATAGGGAAAGATGGAAGGCCTGTGTTGCTGCAGCCATGAACCTTCGGGTTTAAGAAGGCTAGGGAGTTAGTTAGTTACGATGTCATTCTACAAATCGTATTTGTATATTTTCTTCCACTTTGGCTGATCGCGACGATGAGTAAAATGAAACTGAAGTGAATGAAATTGAAAGGTACTCTTTAAAGGCGAAAGAAATGGGGGTACTTTCCAGTGTGGGCGCCCGTATTTGAGAACGTCCATTATTAAAAAGTAATCTGTTCATGCATTTCTCAAGGGGAATTTAAGAGCTGTCTGCAATTAAAAATGCCCGACAGTTAGAAGTTTTACTGTACAAGTCTTTAGTGCTCTTGATTGTTTGCTGTGTGTTTTCACTAATCGCCAATTTTTGCAACTGTGCAAAAACAGTTCAGTCTATTTTAAGGTGACTAGACGTACCATGTTTGTCAGGACTTTCCTTTAGTCTGTGTCTCGATTTTTTAAACATAAAACGGGACGCCAAAATGTGTGTTTTGTGACGATGACTTATCGGCATAGAATTACTGCAACAATACACCTTCTCTACTATTACTATGAACTATGGGATAGTAACATTGTCATTCACATCTGACTAGAGTGCCGTTTATATATTACAGGTCTATTTATTTAGTTTTCAAAACCTAAGTAATTATGAGGAAACAGTATATATACTACATATGTATACACACACACATACACAGTTTGCAGTACCGTTTTGTCCCGTTTTTTCTTCAGGAAAATATAAAAAATGTCCCGTTTTGTCCCGTTTTTTCTTCAGGAAAATATAAAAATGTCCCGTTTTTTCTTCAGGAAAATATAAAATATGTCCCGTTTTTTCTTCAGGAAAATATAAAAAATGTTCCGTTTTGTCCAGTTTTTTCCTCAGGAAAATATAAAAAATGTCCCGTTTTGTACAGTTTTTTCTTCAGGGAAATATAAAAAATGTCCCGTTTTTTCTTCAGGAAAATATCAAAAATGTTCCGTTTTGTCCAGATTTTTCTTCAGGAAAATATAAAAAATGTCCCTTTTTTTCTTCAGGAAAATATCAAAAATGTTCCGTTTTGTCCAGATTTTTCTTCAGGAAAATATAAAAAATGTCCCGTTTTGTCCCGTTTTTTCTTCAGGAAAATAAAATATGTCCCGTTTTTTCTTCAGGAAAATATGAAAAATGTTCCGTTTTGTCCCGTTTTTTCTTCAGGAAAATATAAATGTCCCGTTTTTCCTTCAGGAAAATATAAAAAATGTCCAGTTTTTCTTCAGGAAAATATGAAATATGTCACGTTTTGTCCAGTTTCTTCTTCAGGAAAATATGAAAAATGTCCCGTATTGTCGTCTTAAAAAATTTGGTCACCTTAGTCGATTTACATTTTCACGAAATTGTCAGAGACCGAGGTAGTAAATATTTACTGTAAATATATTCTCCAATTTTTGTATTCGTATACTTTTGGCCTGTAGAAAAATTCACTTATGTAGAAAACTGACACAGAGTGAACGCTCTAAAAACCTGAGATCACATTTCACCCTCAACAGTGCCAGGACTCGGTGCACAACTTTCTCCCCAGAACATCCCGGGACCTTCAAGGTAGGGAAAGGAGCGTATCCCGTACGACACACCCGGGAATTCTTTTCCTCGATAAGATTTACATTTTTCTTCCCGGGAAAGACCACCTCCCTAGGGAAAGGCGAGGGCTAGGATGTGACCTCTCCGCGTGGTCGACCTTCGATGCGATTCAATCTTTTGCGTGAGATTTCTCGTATGGCCGCCGCCCCGTAAGCTTCCGAGAAGGTATCCTCCCAGAGAGGGAAAGGAAGAGGATGGGAAGGGCTGGAGGGGAGGAACGAAAACAAACCAAACTCGCTTTTTTGACTTGGTGAATGAGATTTCTCGTTGGTCACCTTTTGCTTTGATTTTTTTCTTCTCAGGCCTCCCAGGGAAATGCTTGGATGTTACTCAGGAGTATGTGTGTGTTGGACAATGGCTTGCTCTAAGGAGATGAGGGAGACTGAAAAGCTAAGAGAGAGAGGGAGAGAAGGCAAACAAAGAGAGAGTCAGATAAAGAGAGGAGAGAGAAAAAGAGAGAGAGAGAGAGAGAGGAAGGAGAGACAGGGAGACAAAGAGAAAGTGAAAGACAGTTAAACAAAGAGAGGAATGGCGAGAGAGGTAAAGAAATATGGAAGAAACAGGCAAACAGAGAGAGAGAGACAGATAGACAAAGGGAGAGAGAGAGATGGAGAAAAACATTCAGAAGAAGAGAAGAAAACAAGTAGAAAAAGGAACCAGGCAAGGAAGAGAGAGATGAACAGAGAGAGAGGAGAAAGACAGGCAGAAAAAGAGAAAGGGAGAGAGAGAGACAGACAAAGAGAAGGAGAGAGACATGCAAACACAGGGAGGGATGGAGAGGCAGGCAAAGAAAAATGGGCGAGAAGCAGGCAAAGAAAAATGTGGAGAAGCAGGCAGACAACTATAGAAGGGGGAGAGAAGGAGAAAGACAGCACACAAAGAGAGGGAGAGAAGAAGGGAAAATTTTAAACAAGTAAACCTAAATTCAATTACGTTAAAGATTTACGAGTTGGAACATTGTTAATAGGGACACCCAAAAACCAATTTTATTGTTGAAATCAGTCTCATGAACAGACTACATGAGGTAAAGCTTAAAACCAATATTGTATGGAGACAAGAAAAGCAAATCTCTTAATCCACAGTTCGTTAAAACGTTCATACTGACGTGCGACGTGGAAAACCCCAACTGATTTTTTTTTTGTGGTTGTTGGGTTACCCATAATGCCACACTTAACCTGCAGTTGAATGTTACCGGCCAGGCGCAAATCCGGATTAATAATATATATATTCAGATTATACTACTAAGCCACCCATGATATATGGCGGGCGGTTTCGATACGGATTTAGTTCACAATTCTCTCACATCGTCACACATGCTCACCGAGAGAAAAGTTTTACAGCCGGGGTTTTGTCACCCGAAAACGGATTCCACGGTTATCTTGGTAGAGCCGCGATCATCCAGTGGGTAGGGTGACAGACTACTCGCAGCAGACCCGGGTTTGAATCCCTGCGTGGATAATCTCGGGTTCTGAGCACGTTCCTGGATGAAGTGGTTCTGGGACTCACCCAGCATTTTATTAATTAGTACCTAGGGGTGAAGAGCCGCGGTAGCTCAGTCGTTAGGGCTTCTGACTACCATGGGAGAGGGCCGAGTTCGATTCCTGGCGGGTGAGAACCGGGATTCTTTCCACCTGTTCAAGCGGCTCCGGGGCCCACCCAGCGTCGTATAAAGTAGGTACCTGGAGGAAACTCTGTGGTACCTACCTACCTCTATTCATCATTCATTCTCATCGTCTGTTTAGCCAAGAATGGCACAAAGCGATGCAAAGTAAGAGAATACAAATTCGATGCGACTTCCTCTCCCTGTGCTTCGACCGTCCTAACACTATTCTGGTGATTTAAAGACATTAAAAGAACAACTAGAAAATGCAACTTACATTTTTGCGGTAGCTTAGCTTAGCCCAGGTAGCAGCGTGTTAAATCCGCCTCTGGCCACCTCATAAAAAGAGGACAAGCAACGCTTTGTTGCAAAGCGTGCAGTTTCTTCATAATTATCAGATGCCGACCATTTGGACAGGTACGTCATCGCATAATATCGGCCTGTGGATTCGTCCGCGCGTACATTTCGGTTTGAGCACCTAATTTAGTTTCCATTGTCGCTATTGTTACGTGCGCATTGTTGCAGGGGAGCGCAAATGGGTGAATATTGATCATAAAAGCCGGGACGTGACAAAACTATGGACGAGTTACCCACCGCGATGTCTTGATGTGGCATATCCGCATTCTCCGCAGAGATCAGCACGAATTCATGTCTGTCGTAATGACAAGGTGAGAATTGCGAATGATGAAGTAAATGATCAACAGGACATAATCTGAATTAATTTATGTATATTAAACATTAACTAAAAGTTCCTAAGATGTTATTTTTACCGTCTTAGGGTTTACCTCGAAGGGTGACCAGACATTCTCTTTTTAACAGTATTATACTCTTTTACAGGTTCATATACTCTATACTCTTTTCAATTTGCAAAATTCCCCAAATATACTCTTTTCCTTGCTATTTTAATTTCATTCATTATTTTATGCGTAAAACGCATTGCAAGTGGTTGCAACGTTGCACCCTGTGTTGAAACCTCTGTCGCCCAGCAGACGAGAATCAAAGCAGTTGCTCTGTGTAATCTGTGCGTAAGACGACCGGCGGGAGAAAATCTTGAAGATCTGGCATCGCTGCTCTCTGCCCCAACCTCTCACCTCCGTTGCACTACCCCTGCGCTCGCGATATCAACAATAATGGCATCGACATCAACATCAGCTTTTCGACAAAGCGCGCCGGAATGTTACATTTTATTTAGTCTAGTGTTTAGGAATCAGTTTGAAAGTGGATGTTGTGAAGTAGTGACGTTCAATTATGTGTCTGTTACTAGTGGCTCTTGTTTGTGTGTGTTAACTTTATTTATGGTGCACCTAATAAGAAGACAATGTCGCGAGGAAAGTGTCAATAGAACCAGGCCTTTGAAGATACGTATCCCTGTATTAAAAAATCGCGAAATAATGACATTTACAAAGCTTTCTGCTCAGTGTGCCAAAAATTATTCTCCATAAAAAAAACAAAGGTACATATGATATTGAACAACATATTAAATCGAAGTCACACACAGAATGTTCATCGGTGGGGGAATGGTCAGAAAATATTTTAAATAATGGTTTTAAAAAAATCACCCTTCGTTGTCATTGCTTGTGATGCTTCTAATAGAAAAGCGACCAAAATTCTCCCTGTGTTAGTGCGGTACTGTGAAGTTGACACTGATATTCATATTAAAACATGCCTTTTGAAAATTCATAGCTTACCCGATGAAACCTCTGAAACTGTGCCAAGTGTACTGATGGATCGTACAGTAAGTTAATATGGTTTGGAAAACAAGGTTGTTGGATTTGTAGCAGACAATGCACCATTAAATTTTGGTAGCATAAAAAAGACATCAGGAAATACAAATGTGCACAGAGAGTTGGAGTGCAGATTAGAAAAAAATATTTTGCCTACTGGTTGTAGGGCTCATATTCTACATAATGCAATGTCTGTACCTTGTGCGAAAAAAAATACCCATAGATGTTGAGAACTTGGTTTTCAAAATATACAATCATTTTAGTATTTTTACTGTGAGAACAGAAAATTTGAAAGGTTTCTGTGAATTTATTGGGTGTCATTATGAGGGTCTTTTATACCACTCAAAGACAAGATTCCTCTCTTTACTTCCTCGTGTAGAAAAAATTATACGTCAGCATGAAGCGATAAAGGCCTTTTTTGGAGTGAGGAAATGCCCCAATTGCTATAGTCATTTTTTTCAAGATGATACACCTGCATGCACAGCTACTCCTGTTTAATGATACTATTTTAAAAATTGAAAGGTGTAATATAACAGCAATTGAAGTTTCTGTTCAATATTTTCAACTCCTACAGAAATACAGGGACAGAATAGAACAGAACTTTTTCCCATTCTCAGCAAAAAGTTTACTTATGAAACTTGTAAAAGAAAGGAGTATGAAGGAGGAATATGTATACTCTGTTTCAAATAGGTTTTATTGTGAAGTGGTAAAATACTTAGAATCATGGTCACTTCGTTTCTTTGAAGATGTCAACAAACTGAGGTATTTACTCCTTGACCCAAGAATTTCCTATGAACAATTTCAAGAGTCATTTTCATATTTCCATCAATAAGCAAAACATATTTCAAATTCATTGGAATTTAATGATAATGATATTTTTGACACTACTGTGCAATTTCAAAAGCCGCTGAAAAACATCTTGAAGATTGAGGGGAAAGAAAGGAGACAATGATGGGTAAGTGGAGGCCAGTTACAAAGATTTAGTACAGGCTGGGTCAAATTTAAAAGTGATTGTGCCTCTTATAAAATTCTTGATTACCCTGCCTGGTACAAATGTTGATTGTGAAAGACTCTTCAGTGTTATTCAAACTTATTGGCGAGAGGAAAAAAGTACACTCCTGGTGTCAACACTCGAACAAGTAATGAAAGTGAAATTCAATGTGGACATGACCTGTGAAGAGATTGGACTGGCAATAAAGGACGATTTAAACATACTCAAGAAAGCGAAATCATCCCAGAAGTATGAATGATGGTGTCCATTGGTGAGGATAAGTATTTGTAATTAGCTAATTACATTAGACCCATAAGTTATTTGAATCTGTAGAGTGTAGGCCTATTTTATAGGGGCTAATAATAGAAGCAATAACAAATAGCCACCCTCACTTTCGTTTTCTTTTTATGTTTTGTGCATGCGCACCTTCAACCTATAGACTATACTCTTTTTCGTCAACAAATATCTGGTCACCCTAGCGAAGCAAATGAAAATGCTCGTAGTGGGGGTAAGTGGCAACTGGCTGGGATTTTTTTGGGGGGGAAGGGTTGGATGCGATATTATGCAAAAGGAAGCACCAACCAAGTGACAAATCTTGCATTGCGAAATTTTTGGGCTGCCATGATTATAAGCTGTTTCCCTGTTGTTCCAGGTTAATGCGGGGATGATATCTTTAATGAAAGCCGCAGCCTTTCAGCCTTCTAATATTTCAACTTTAAATCAACCAATCAGTGAAAGGGGTCCTAATCTTAGGCTGATGGGCCTCCCCGATGACGTAGTGGTAACGTTGTCGCCTTGTAATATGGGTGTCCCGGGTTCGATACCCGGTGGAGCCCAATTGCACAGTGGTTTGGATCTCCATTTAAACTGTAGTTCCAGTCCCGATTAGCCTATCTGTGCATAAAGTGGGCTTAAACAACAATTCAAATCCAATTCATAGACTGATGCATGCCGCACACACTTTTGAGTATACAAGACAGGGCAAAAACCTTCAACAGTAGTTCCTTCAACAAACTAGTTCTCTATTTCTAAGATTGTGTGTGTTTAATTGAGTGCGTTTGAGTCAACTTTAAAATCTTACTTTATTTGTATTATTATACAGGGTGAGTCAAAAGTCTTTGGACACCCTTTTATTTTGAAACCTGACAGGAAAATGTAAAATATGGTAATGGAAGATGGTAGTAGAAGGGAGCACATGGTGGCCATGACCGCCATCTTGAAATCTGCCATCTTGAACGCAGGTCCGAAATATCAAATGGGAAGGGGGGCATGTAGCATATCAAATTACACTGGCGTGAGCTCAGGAATTCAAAAATGTAATTGTTTCCTTGATATCTTGTGCACTATTTACTGTTAAACAAATCTAAAAGGAAGCATATTTTAAATCAATATTCTTCAACCTCAGTGCACTGCGACAACAATGTTATTCGATCGGCCAACACAACAGCATAGCAACGAGTGTATATAGTAGTTCTATTGTATTTCTTTATACAACTTGTATAATATACATTTACTTTAGATCGACCACAAGGAAAAAAACCTTGGAACGAAACGTTCCCTCGCAGCTTTCCATTTTTCATTAAATTTATTATTTAAAAATAAATTACTGCCTTGGTCAGCATATTTAGTTTTTCATAATCATGGAAACAAGTCTTAATGGTGTTACAGCATGGTCCACTCTTCCCCTCCCCTACTCGCGGGGGTACGGTGCACAGGAGTCGCGGGTCTGCGCAGGTTGTTTTGCTTGTGGTTCCACTATAGCTGTACATCAATCCCCGTATGTACGTGCGTTATATACATGTGTACATATAAACGTATGCATATGCCTGTATGTATTTTCGTACCTAAACTATACCCACCTTAGCGTAGATATAGTGTACCAATGGTCCTAACACCCTTCCTTTTAAACGTGACAAAATAAATAGCGACCTAAAATATCCTAATTGAATCAGTCAAACTAAAGCAAAAAGAAAGGACATATCTCCTTCTTGTCCCGTTTCAATTGATAATCTTTTTTTCACACAATAACGTGCGACATGCAAATGTGTGTTATTTCACGTGTTCTTTGCAAGTAATGTTGCTCTTGTTACAAGACCCTCCTAGGTGTCGTAGTAATCAAGTGGTCTGGGTTTAAATTTCAGGTGAAAGCATATTGCTGTGTTTGGGATTCACTTTTAAGTGCTTAGCCCCATTAACCTAACCTGAGTATACAATGAAGTTGCAACATTGCAACAAGCTGTGTCAGTACTTCAATTGAAAATGAACTTCTTAATTCTTTACGGATAACACGCGAATTATACATACGACAAATATTAATATTAATAAATGCCTGAAAATGTATTTGGATTGGTGGCGGCGATTGGGTTCAAAAACCGGAGGAGCAAAGTGCAAAAGTCGGGGGGGGGGCAACCTTTGTAGATAAGGTTTAGCATAGTGCGGGGGCATAAGTGGCAAAAATTTGGGGGGGGCAACTGTCCCCCCCTCGCCCCCCTAATCGCCGCCAGATGCACTTGATATTCCAATGCCTGTTTCGAAAAGTTTGGTGTGTAAAGAGTATATTTTGGCATTGACATTAATGTTTTCCTAATTTTGAGGATCCCAGTTGTATTATGCATTTTGTGCCACTTTTGGCAAAGATGATGATGAATGCTGATTAGATGTAACTGATGAAAGCACACTCATGAAGGAACGGCTATGCCAACGCCAGGACTCGAACTTGGGGCCCGTCGGCTGCGAGATCGCGAGTCCAGCGCTCAACGCGTTTGGTCACCGACGCGAAACCATGATCAATGCGATTACCCATTGAGATATATGGCAGAAATTAGATTTTTTTTACCAATAAATCATTGGTTGTTTACCGCATATGTATTTTGGATTCTTAGTCTATTTTCCTATCTTTGTGTTAATCACTTCAATGAGGAATGATGGTGATCAATTGGTTAGTTCTGGTCAGGGGTGCCCATCCGCTCCAAGCCCTATGACGCAGTCCCCCCCAAAAAGGTAGAACATTCCTCCCTTTCCTGTTGATGCCGAATTATTTACTCAAATTATTTTGGTCAGACAACATTGGCGGAACAATAAACAATACATGTTTTACCTTAGGTATTGTTTACAATATAGGCATTACATTGTATAAAACATTTCTTCCACCCTTCTCAATCCCATCTTTCCCACCGCGATTAAATAACTGAAGATGAATAACAAGTCAATCAAACGAAAAATCTCCCCATTTTAGTGTGAAGAATCCCCCCCGTGGGCACCCCTGGTTCTGGTCTAGGTTCTCATGATGATGCTACATGAGGGGAACATCATTGGCAGGCGAAGACAACTGGACATATAACAATTGCAAATGCATATTATTCTGCACAATTTATTTGATCATTGGAAAGATATTTAAATTAAAACTAATTACCGTATTTGCCGTCGCATAAGATGCGCCAGCGCCAATCAAACTTTGGTACTTCATACTTGTTAAAAATTGTTATTTTTAGCTTCAACGAAATAGGAAAATAATTGCTGGTTCTTTTTCGAACTGCTCTGAAAAAGACCGCCTAGGTACAGCTTCAAGGGAAGATATATTTTATTGAAAGGTTCTGGAGAAACGTACCACTCTTACTCGGGTGTTCGTGAGACAGGTGTTCCAAAAACGGAATACACGAAATGGTTAAATAGTGAATAGTATCGGACTATTTCTGTCACAGATATCGTGGCAGTACGTACTAATTTTCTAAAAATAGAAAAGTTTGTTTTTAAACCCACTGCATGCATAGAAAAGCTCATCTGGACTAGACATAGAGTGGGATCCGAACCACTGTGCGATGTGCCTCCACCAGCCAGGTATCAACCCCGGGACTCGTTATTACAATGTGATGACGTTACCACTATGACAAGAATATGCAAGGTTTCGAAATACTGAAGAAGTATTATTTTCTTTCCAGTGATGTGGAACAGTGCTATTTTTGACGATCAAGATGACACATTCGTCACCGTTACTGGATTTGAACCCAAGAACGACCCTGTCATGGAATTCAACTAAAAACTTTGCTATTGGAGCTAATAGGATAGTAATTAGGACAGTGACAAGTCAATTAAAGGGATAGCTTTAAAAACAAATTTCCTTCACATGATCCCTTGATGTTCAAGTTCATTTGAATTTACTCAATTCTTTGTAATTTTCTGCCTCTTTACAGAGAGAAAAAGTTTGTTACGGATAAGCAACTTACATATGAATAATGTTGTTATAACAATTTTCAAGTTCATATATAAGGATAATTATTTAAGAACTATTTTATAGTTCTATAGTTGAAATGTAACAATTGTATATATTTTAATGCATTTTTAAAATTCTTGTAGTTTTAGGTTATGTTTGATAAATATTTTGGAATGTTCTCTTGTCCAATACTGTGGTTTTGGATACCTTGTAACATGTAATACTCCTGTATTAAAACTGAAAAGCTGTTCTCGGCAATTTAAAAACACTTAAATAAATAAATAAATATTTATATTTTTCCCGAAACCAACTCTCGGTTTAAACAGGCGAGAAGCAAATTATTGTTCACCACAATTGCAGTAACCAATAATTAAGTCACAGTTAACAAATTTAGTAAAGCTTACTATTTTTATATTTAGGGTTACCACAAAGCTTAAACAAACTTTTGAAATTGAAACACATCAGTTATTTACTGTGTAGACTAACCGCTTCGACAAGGAGGAATAATATATAATGAACTTGATTAAGAGGGGGCGAACAACACAAGAACGCGAATTCTCAATCGGGACTAGCATAAAGAAGCTATATAATTAATTATAAAAATAAAATACGATTAAAAGACAACCGTATTTCGTCGGGTCCTGAATCGCGCCTGCTAATAACGAAAATATCGTTGTTAATATTGCTTGAGGAATATTGTGTAGGTTATATCACACGACACAGAAGTGAAGCAGAAATGTTTCCATTAAATATTTATGATAATAAAATAATTCTTTTCAGCAATAAAATTTAACTATTAAATTTTCCTGGGAAAATTTGTGAGTAACACTAAAAATGACGCCAAATGCTATATTTGCATTATTTCGCCACCTAGAATGAACGACAAAATGCGTTTAATATGTCACTTTATCCATTTATAAGCAATTTCGAGGAACGGTTAAGTTTTTTTTTGACGTTCTTGCGAATGCGGAAAATACTAATAAAAATTTACAAAAAAAAAAAAATACAAAATTTCACGATGGTTTCAATTACACTTGCATAACATGAAAAACACGCAAGCGTTATTCAGAAACAGAATATATTATTTTCGGATCACCCCAACATCAATATTAAAAAAAAATCTACTTTTGTTTTTGTAAAAAAAAAATGCTTTGCAGACACCCAATTCTGATGTTCAATAATATAACGTTATCCACTTCTATTACGGCAAGTATTTTACGAGGTTCTGCCAAGTTCACGTCATACGCTGATAGGTACTTACGAGAGACTGGGCCTAAAGTTTAAACAGGTATCCGCCCGACTAAAGTGGGTCCCACCGGGTATCAAAACTCCGGAACAGTTGATAACAAGGCGTTTGTGTTAACCATCACGTTACAGCAGAAATCTCGTCTTTCAGTGGAAACGACATCTAGGCTGTCGGAGATATCCCAAAGGTGCTTCAAGTATTATGTATCCCTCATGCACAGTAGCTTTTGTCTCTTTAGACAAGCGTTTATCAACTTCGGGGCCGCAGCCCTTTATAGAGGGGCCCTGCCAACAATTATACCGGGCCACAAGAGGCTCTCCTGAAATTTGCCACTTAGTCTGCGCAGTAATTTTAATTAACAAATATTTTGATTAATTAGAATTTATCTATGTTCAAAGTGCGACATTGCAAATTACTGTAATGATGTTGGTCTGAGAAAACTACTAGATTTCATTATATCCCGTGGTTTAAACCTAATTCTTATATTTACCAACAAGCCGACACAATCAAACCATTACTCTTCATGATCATACCATAATTTATTAATTTTGAATTTCAAGAGTACATAATAATGAATGCATAACTTAAAAAAATATATAAAAAGGTGTTTACGAGTATTCATTTGGAATCGGGGGAAAGACTTTTTTAAGAAAAATATTTTCCCGGGCCGCGGTCTTGTCAAGAATGAAACCGACTGCTTTGCTTTGAAGTGAGAATTTTACATCGCTTTTTTTGCTACTTTTGACTAATCACGTGCATAAGTATACAATGGTGAGGCGAACACACGGGGGGTCAAGGGAAGGCAGTTGCTCCTCCTTATACTCTCATTTTGAAATTTAGTACAGAGAAATCTTATTACCGTCATTAAACAATATCATTCTCCTTAAAAAATAAAGTATTTTAAAGCCGACGAAAGTTCCAAGTAACTACGGCGGGTTAATTTCCGATGTAATTGAACTATCTCACTTCGTTCTCCAGCAAATTACTTGTTATTAAGACTCACGAATTTCACTCGTTAGCCTAGTTGTGTTACACCTATGTGGTCGCTTAATATATTATTTTGTATATATGTGTATTGCTTCTGAATCTAGTGTACGAAATCATGTTTATATGTACATCCTGGGTACGGGCCTGCCCAGAGGGTCTGCGTACGCTAATGTTACATGATACTGTTAAGACGCTAGCAATGGAACGAAGAGGACAGGATTCGAACCTAGAATATTCGGCAGCGAGATCTTGATGCTCGCCCACCTAGGCGGCTAAAAAATGCTTTAAGGTCTCCTCCACATGTTAATGAAGAAGCGATCGATACAGCACGTGTGGATGTGGTAACACAACGTAATTTGTCAAGAGGAAAATTAATCAACTGTTCCTAAGTGTGGGCTAGTTTCTAATATCACACTACAGCACGTACCAAAGACTCTTAAATAATCTTAATACGAACGTGCACCCTCGTAAACCGACCTGATGCTCTGGACCAGCGCGTGTTCAGAGTGTAAACTCCAGCTCTCGTATCTTATTTTAACGGATCAAAAGACTTCAAGACAAGAAAGACAGGGAGTCCAATTTGGTCCTCACATGGGGAGATTCCCCCTCGGTTTCTTATGTCATTTTCCGGACTAATTTATAAGACAGTAAGACCTAGGGGGAATTTTTTTCACGAGAAAAAGGACGGTCTTGGGATGTGATTTTGAGGGGGGGATAATTTCGCAACACGAAGATGAGCTTCCGGGGATGGGAGGGTGAGAGGGGGTTATTCTGGAAGAGTCGTAAAAAGTACACCGCGAACACATTAGCAAGCTTCAGGGCGAAGGGGAGACCGGAATGAGGTACCTTAAAGACAGGGAGACGCGGTCTTTCATTAAAAGTTATCCAGGATTAAGATGTGACCGTGTACATGTTGAGACGTTGCAAGATTTGCGCGGTATTAGTTCGTTACCGTTTCCCAAGTGCAACAGCAACAGACAGTGGGATCCCGCCTTAATAAATCCAGGGATTCACCACTGAAAAGTCTTACTTTCAGTATCATTTTTTTAAGTCCCATTCATGTTCACATATACAACTGGGGCTGGAGATATACTTTATATTTTTATTGTGGGAGTGTTTTAAATATACTCTACGAACGTACAGGTCATAGGAGCAGCTTGACGGGAACGGGGGGGGGGGGGGGGGGGGGCAAGGATCCCTCCCCCCCAACAATTTCAGGTTTATTAAAACTTACAAGTTAAGCTTACTTTTTAACTTCCTGCGACCTGAGGAGCAAAGTATTAAAGAGTAATATTTGCGATTTCGCAAATGATTGATTAATTGAGTTTGTGTTTAAGTCCACTTTATGCACAGTAAGGCTAATCGACACTGAACCTTCAGTTTAAGGTGGGATCCGAAGCACTTGTGCCTTCACTGGGTATCGAACGCCGGACCAGTTGCTTACAAGGCGAGTGATTTCGCAAATGTAACGGTTATTTAGCAAATAGCCCTGGACGATATTTGTATGGGATGGAAAACATTTCGAATCCTTCCCTCCCCAATGTTAAGCCCCAGGGTAGATTCTTGCCCCCAAAGTTATATTCCAAGTTACGCCCATCATACAGGCTAAGTACTGGACCTACAGCATTTATCACCCCACTCTCCCACTAAACCACTGTGCCCCACTGGGAATCGAACCCGCGATCTTTTACTCACACCCGTGGAAGCCTGACGTATCTACAGGCGCAATACGCCTCCTCCTTCATTACAAGTTGACAATGTTATCATTCAGTCATCACGGAAACAAACAGTGACTTACCGTGAATAAACGCAGCCTGGAGAACTCCTAACAAAACAGCAAACACCAATTTCGAATCCATGATTGACGAGAAAAAAAAAAGGGTGTAACTGAACCAACAAACAGAAAAAAAAAAAACCAAATTGGGTCAGTCTCACTTGTCCCACAATACTTCTAGTTTCTTTCTTTTATTGCCGAACTGAGGGTGGCGTATGGGTTAAGAACTTCGTTGCCGGTAACGCACAGTTTTTCTATAACCGCGACACACGTTAGTTTCGACACGGCGCTTTTGCCCGCTTCGACTCACAAGCTTTCGCGTTCGTGTTCCGCGGTGAACTGTGCCTCGCAGTGGCTTCAGCTGTGTGAGCATCGCGGGTTCGCTACGCTCCTTGCGGGGCCCCCCGGCTACCTGTCGGGCAGCGCGCGCTAACCCAACTTGCTAAAAACAATCTCGCGCTGAAAGCACTATAATCCTAGCATCTCCGTGCACTTTTGGCTATAGTTACACGGCAGGTTAATAGCATTAAACTAGCCAGCCTTATCTATTTGCCTATTTTTGGGAGAACAGGAAGGTTTATGGGAACTTCTCATCACTTCCCGAAGCGCTGGGTGCTCTTGTCGGCGAAAACTTGAATCTTAAAGGCGCGTAAATAGAGCACTTCTAAATATCCATCTGGAGGATAACGCAAAAACTACGCACATAGGCAGCTCCACAGTCTGGAATCTATATTTATCTTTACACACAGCGACGCACATTGTTGGTATTATTATTATTATTGTGAGTAGGATTATTTTGTCGTGAAAATTTACACTTACCATTATAGTATGTTTTTTTTTCCATCGTTTATAACTGTGTAACAGCTGCCTGGCCTACGAACAACAAAAAGTGTGTTACCAATACAGTAAAACCTTGTTAATCCAGTCTAATGGCGGGGATAAGTCCGGATTAACTGAAAGAACCTAAAAGAACAGTAGAAAGTGCATTAAAACTTCGTTTATAGCAACAAAACTCGTTTATTATTGTGTATTTGAAGGGCATAGGCCTAAATATACTATACAGTACAGTACAAAGTCTGCGCGAAACAGAATTTCATCAGTGGTTGACTGCCTTTTCTTTGGGAAATTCTCTTGACTTCTAGCCACATTTAAAACCTTGCATTCGGCTTTTTTTCTTTGCCTTTTGCCTGTCCGGATTATCGAAGTTCGGCTTATCGGGATACGGATTAACGAGTTTTTACTGTACATTGATTTGATTTTTGTTATTTAGTGTCACTTTCCTGCCTCTTTATCCCATGCCGGGATTCGAACCCGGGACGCTTAACACTGTGTTAACCACTTCGCAATTGTTATTATTTATTAAGGGATGGATTGTATAAATGACACAATCTATCTATCTATCATCAATCAATGTATATAAAAAAGGATGCATGTGTGTATATGTATGTTTGTTTCGGCATAACTCTCGAACGCCTGGAGCAATTTCAACCAAACTTGGTACACATATGACATACAATCTGGAAAGAAATACTGTGGGGTTAAGACACCCCTGGCACCCCTAGAGGTGGGGGTGGAAAGGGGGTGACATGTAAAAATAATCGAAAACGACCTATATTAGTGTGATATCCATAGCTTTCGAGATCGCTAAGATGAATAGTGACACTCCCAATGCCGTTCAATTTATTTATTCTTGCTCCTGGAGGTGAAACTAAAAATGTTGTTTATAATCAAGTTTTGAGTTAAATTAATATTATAGTGAATCTGTAAATAAAATTAGTTACATTTTCACTTTAGTTAGAATGAATTATTTTCCTGTCTAATAGAATATTGGAATAAATAAATAAATACCCAAGCAACGCCGGAAAATCAGCTAGTAAACAATAATTAAACATGATCTCCCGTTGTCAAAAGGTATTATTAATCTCGGTATGATTTACATAGCATTCATCGTCCTTTCTGATCAACCAGATCTGTTAGTCCTATGCTGAAGTTGAGTAATGCCAGACAGTAGCGTACGCAGGATTTCATCAAGGGGGATGTTATTTCGAAAACTTTCTACAAATTCACATTACCATTGTTTTATTATACTTTAATTAATTAATTAATAATAATTAATTAATAATTCTTATAATTAATTAATTAATTAGTTTAATTACTACTAATAATTACTACTAATGCAGCTGCTATTTATGAAAGAAATAGAACAAAATTACATTTCTTTTGTTTCTTTGTTACAAAATAATTGTCTAGTCAACGGTCATTTGTATATGATAAGTGAAACATTTTAAGTGTGAAGAAAATCCATAAAAACAAGCAAATATATTGGATTTATTGAAATAATCGAAATATGAAACTCATTCAAGGAGCCGCGCTGGTCTAGTCTGACAACTTCGTGGGATATCCGGGTTCGATTCCCGGAATTGGTTGGAATTTATGCAGCCTTGTCTCCGCACCCAGCTTCATAGCAATGGGTACCTGAGAGCAACCCTGGGGGATGAAGGCTGCCGGAGCATGGTGCTGATCACATCACCTGCAAAATAGTTCGAGATCGAGAATCTTTGGGGCCCACCACACCACTACGTGTGCTTTCATGGCACGGTGCTATATGCACGGGGAAATTTACATTTATGGAAATCCCCCAGGATGATGATGAAGCGTGAGAATACGTGTTGCTAAATTCCACTGAGTCTATGTTTTCGTTGAAAAGTAAGTTTATAGACATTTTAACACATTCATCACTTCTAGGTGATTCACAAAGCACTTCTTCAACATTATTTAATGATGTGGATGTAGACTCAGCATCACTTGAGAGTTCACAAGGGGATGTGAAATCAGTACCGGGAAGAACGTTTGCAATAAGGTCGGCACACTGCGACGAAGCAAGGAATTTTTACAATTCTCGCGAGAGTCACTGCGCGACTTTGCAAAATTGAACATTGCGTCCGCTTAGATTGTGTTTGGAATGTTGTGTTTTTCTTCATGCTGCATGGGAATAATAATTCAAATTATTATTATTATTACTGTCGCAGATCTTTGACTGTGATAAATTAGCCATTTTAAATTTTTTTCTACAACATTTTCCATAATATTTCAAAAGCTCAAGGGGGGGGGGGGTTAAACCCGGTAACCCCCCTTGCGTACGCCACTGATGCCAGAAGTATTTAGCAGAAGAACCAATCGTTTTGAGAGCATCAGCAATCTTTTTATAAATTTCCCCTAAAACCTTACCCGTTACCCCACATAACAAACACAAAACTCTTAGATATTTCTTTTGAGTTTGTGTCAAGATGAAGGAACTTTAAATTCTTTTTGCAATTCCGTAAAGAAACTGCATACCAATTTTGCTCTACACATAACGGAACACATACAAAACAATGCATCCTTTTAGCATGTAATGTGTCTTCAATTTAGACTTGGTTTTCAAAATAACTCCTAGACTTTTATAAAACGGGATAATAGGGGCTTTTTAATAATATGGACGGTACGACCGGGACACGCCTCTGAAACTATATTATCCAGTTACCCAGAGGTGCCCATACTCCCCAAGGCTAATGGCACAATATTAGATTATAATAATTTATATTATTTATTAGATTGTCACCAGTATATTAATCAATCAATATAATATCAGCGACCCGACTCCCCGTGGAAAAAAAAAATCATGCGACGTCCACAAATTATATTCCTTGTAGTTTGTAGATGGATTCGAAAGGGGAGAAATTATCATTCATGATGGTAGCTATGATGGTACTCAACACTTGCTTTTGTAATTTCATACGTTTTCAATGGGAAATTAAAGTTTAAACTTACTTATAACTTGAAAAATGTAACTGAGAGTGAGTTAAGCCCGAATCGCACTGAAATCGATTTCCTACTGGAATGCCCTAGTTGACGCTGGGCTGGTTACCTGGCTTGAAACGATGGTTGGCTGCTAGACTGGTTTTGACGACTAGACCGATCGACTAACACTTTACACTTTACTTCCCGACGTCAAAAATATTGAGTCCTCGGCTTAAGTGCATGCAAATAATATTGTGCAATCCCCCACAAAATCATGTCATTCGCGCCCTCAAACCATATCGTAATTCCCACAAACTATTAAATTACGACAGCGTGTCTACCGAAAATAACTTTTTCTTAGCTGTACTGAACACTATACTCGATCTGAACTCCTCTATAAACAGGGGAGCCCATCACTCAAGACCGCCCCTAAAATCCCATCACATTCCCCTAAAATAGTTTGGATGAATACGTAATAATTCAGGTCTATTTGAATTAAATATCATGTTACACTGTCCTAATATTTTAATTGTTCGATTTTAGAAAAACTTAAAGCTTTGATTGTTTAAATGTAGTAAATTAAATTATGTAAATGTGCATATAAATAGTGTTTGTGAGTTGATTATAAAACTCGCAAGTTGAGTATTTAACACAAATTATTACACAACTTAAGATATAGATAGAAAATTCAATCTTGGCAAACCAAATAACATGCTCCAGCCGTATGACCAATTCAATTATTGTTTCATGAGACATTACAGAACCCTAATAGCTAGAAATTCTTAAGCTCAGGGCGATACTATAATACGGTTCCTCTTTCAAATAACTCACCCTTCCCTCACCCCCGTTTTCTTGGGGTAAATATAATTATGTGGATTTCATCTTCAGTGCAAATTTGACTTGTTAAAGTAAATTTTTCTTGTGACAAGAAATTAGAAATGCCGATTCGATATATTTTTGTTCCAAATTATGCACCTGGTTTAAATTAACCAGTATACCGACACTATGCATTATATTTTAAGAAGTGGCGTTATTAATGAATATCGCTTATGTCTTCTAATGGCACTGTAGCATAAAACTTCACATTCATCTCAGTAAAGCGTCAACCACCATTCTCGCAATACAGCAATGTGAGCGAAGAAAATTTTAATATCCATTTCCTTGCAGGCTTTCAAGAATAGTACTTTAATGGGTGTCAATACTTTCATAGGATCCCGAGATATTTAATCTTTTCCAGTTTCTCTTTTGGCATGTTCGGGGTCGAAAAAGTGTGGATACCATATCGCTAAATAGTCTCCAATATTTATTGTTCGAACTCTCTCTCTTTGCATTTCGCTCAAACACGCTGTCTCTTTTCCGTGTAAGACATGGCACCGCTGCTGTGCACTGCTATTGGCTATCGCCATATGCAGGAGATTTGACGCGCACACTAGTAACATATCGCGAGGCCCTGGGCAAGATTAGAATGCGAGGCCCCCATCTTTTCTTTACACTTAAAATCTCAATGTGAATTGATGCAAAATTTTCAGGGATACGACAGCAATTTATCAATTGTTTACAGCAAGTAACAATCCAACAGCATTTCGCCGACTACCATGACAAGAGTGGTTAGCAAAGCCTGCTACGACGCCATGAGTTCCGGGTTCGAATCCCGGGCTGGGCATGGGTGTTAACTTTGTGAGTGTAACTTTATCAATTTCAGAGCCTTCCCGATGGCGCAGTAGTAGCGTCATCGCCTTGTATAGTGTTGCCCACGGGACGAGACGGGACAGGCTTTTAAAAATTCGAGACGAGACGAGATTGACCATGTGTCATAAGACAAACGAATATTTTCGAGACGAGACAGCATTTCCACGAGACTCCACGAGACGAGACAGGCCAAGGTCTCGTCTCGTGGGCAACACTACTTGTAATCAAGGGGTCTCGGGTTCGATACCCGTTGGAGGCACATAGTGGTATAGATCCCACTTTAAACTGTAGGTCCAGTCCCAATTAGCCTCACTGTGCATAAAGTGGACTTAAAACAACAATTCAATCCAATTCATTTATCAATTTCATCATATCATCACTCATCCCCACCGCCGCCATTAGCCAAAAGTGTCAGAAAAGCGACGTAAATAACCTACTCAATCAATTGAACCGCATTTCGGATCTTCTTTGTTCCACATTTTTGGATCTGCGAAGGAATGAAACAACGCAATCATTTAAATGCCTCACTCTTTCTTCGTGGCATTTGTATGTGCTTTATTGTTAAATTATTAAAATTAGGAGTGCAAGGTCAACAGAAAGAAGACAATACAAGACAAAGTGCTTTTTATTCAATTATATTATAAATGGTGAAAAATGTCCAAGCCAGTTAATGTGAATTTTTGCGTAAATAAGAGATGAGAAATACAACGATAATTTGTAATTTCTTCTGGTTCCCTTAGGCTTAGGGCCCGCCTGCCTGTATGTGACGCCCCTGATTTGATGTATTCATTCAAATTATAACTTTCAACTTGAATTTATAACTAGATAAAAACAGAATGTTTTAATTTTATTACGAAAAATATAATAAATAGAAGTGGGTATCAACCTCATGGTACGTGAGGCCCCTTTAGGCGCGAGGCACGCCACTGCTAGTGACAGTCACCCTTACTCGAAAAAGTAACATTGCAACCGCGTGACTTCTCCCGAGCCATATTATCTAAACCCCTTGTCTGAATTAATCGCAACGATGAGGATGGATAGTGTTCGTATGAAAGAAATGAATGCACTGGAACACAGCGAGTCGATCACGCAATACACTCTGCCACCTAAGAGGCGGACGCTAATTATTACTGTAATAGTCCTGCCATTACATCATTCAACTTTAATACAAACATTAAATATTCCGTTTCAATCATTCGCCGCAAAGATACTAACGGTTAAGCATGTCCCTCGGTGTATTAGTAATAATATCCGATTCCTATAAAATTTTAATTTCCTTGGAAATTAATTCCTGGTACAATTCATGTTGTTATATTCTGGATGAGAACCTTGTCAATTTTTTATTCGTCTCTTTCTCTTTGTGTTGTACAAAATAAAGGACCAAAGAACTCTTCTACTGACACTTGAGGATAATGCTAAGCCTGATAGTAGTCAGTTCCCTTCAATTAGAACCAGGCGAGATTATTTTCATATTACTTTCTTTTTGGCATTTTTCAGTCCTTTTTTTCTTTTCTTTTAGATCATTTTTCAGTATTTTCGGTCGTTTTTGTTGCATTATTATAATTTTGTAGGTTTCTTCTTTTCCTTCCCGGTTGTTTCATGAATTATAAATGCATTTGCTAGAACAACTTACATATTTAAATTTCATAACTTCGTCATTAATTGAAAATATAGTTAATTTAAAATCACTATATTATTTTTAACAATGGATTAAATGCAATTCTGTAACTGTATCCTATCTTGTGAGTAAACGATCTAAAATTGTTATTTGCATAAAATCCAAGAATTATACTTCATTCTACTTCTCTCTTCCTTTTTACCTTTTCTTTCCCTCTCTTTCTACCTCACCTCTCTCTCTCTCTCTCTCTCTCTCAGAAAGAGCGAGAGAGAGAGGAAAGAGAGAGAGAGAGGGGGGGTTCGGGGGAGCTTTTCCTCTCTCTCTCTCTCTCTAGCTCTCTAAGGAAAAGGAGAGCGAGAAAGAAATAAAAAGAGAAAAGGAAAGAGAGAAAGAAATAGAAAGAAAAAGGAGAGAAAGAAAGAAGAAAGAAAGAAAAAAAGGAAAGAAGAAAGAGGGAAAGAAAGAAAGAGAGAAGGAAAGAAAGGAAGGAAGAAGGAAACATATCTCTCTCTCTCTCTCTCTCTCAAAGGAAAAGGAAAAGGAGAGCGAGAAAGAAATAAAAAGAGAAAAGGAAAGAGAGAAAGAAATAGAAAGAAAAAAGGAGAGAAAGAAAGAAGAAAGAAAGAAAAAAGGAAAGAAAAAGAAGGAAAGGAAGAAAGAGAGAAGGAAAGAAAGGAAGGAAGAAGGAAACATCTCTCTCTCTCTCTCTCTCTCTCTCTCTCTCTGTCTCCCATATGAAGTTAGAAGGTACTAGAAGGTATCTTTACATATTGTTCCTTAATTTTAACTTCTTGATTTACTTGTGTTTCGTATTGCGTGACACCAATAAACAATTAATTTCTTCTTTAACTGTTGCATTTCCCTCTCAACTCCACTAGAATATTCAAAGGTCAATTACCCCCTCTTTGTCTTAAGTAATTTATTTTTCATCATTTGAAAATTCAGAGAAATTAAAACAAATTTGTCATTAAGTGAAGAGGCAGTGATTAATCTGTTCCACCCGTGACACAGAATTGTTCACTTGTAGCTACAAATCTGGGAAAGTATTTTTAGGCTAGTTATGTTTAATGAATAGTGTTAAGTTTCATATTTCATTGCACAGAAACTGTAATAAAGATATTGCTTAGCTTAACTATCCGTAGAATAGGTACTTTAATATCACGTATCCCACCCGTGATAATGGAATGGCCCCTAATAATTAATTGCAGTAAATTGTGGTAAATGTAATATACTTTGGGTGAAGCCCAGTTTGAGGTTTCCTTGTTGGCTACTATTATAGCTTTAATCTGTCTGTTTAAAGTAAAATTAGTCCCTACATGAAAACAATATAATGTTATGTACGTGAGAGCCAACTATATTTTCAGCCTACTGTATCATGCAAGGCAAACTCAAAGGAGATGAATGACATACAGAAAGCCTTGAGGTATTTATTTGATGTAACCTTGCAGTAAAAATAAAGAAATCTAAGCACTTAATTGCTTTTTCCCCACTTTGCTTCGATAGTTTAACCCACTAAGCAACGGGTTTTTATCGAATTATTCAACTACTCCCTTGAATTTGTGAAATAAATTCAAGCTTTCATTCTAACCCTTGCTTACCCGAGGGGTGGATGTGGGTTGCCAGGCCCAACAACTCTATCTTTAAATTTTTTTAACTGTGAAAATTTTTATAAAAAATTGATAATAAATTACATTGTTCCCTAGGGTGTTCTCAATATTTCTGTATTACTTTTGTTCATAAAAAAATATAAATGAAATGTAAATAAGGGCAAAATGCGCTTGGTGGGCCTATCTTTGAATGCGTGTGATTTGAGCCGCTCATGCCACTGACAGTGTACAATTAGCTGGTCATGATGGTAATTTTGTAATTATTATAATTAAGAAACAATTTCCCCTCTATAATTAAAAAGCATTAATAAAAAATATGGTTTTTGTCAGTTTTTACGAATGGTAAAATATGTGTATAATTGGTTATATTTTTGTATTAATGACGGTAATTTTTGTAATTATTATAATTAATAAATAACTGCACATACATAATCAACAAAGGAAGCACTGATTCAATAACAAAACAGTTTCTTGAATATTATTCTGTGAGACCCCCCCCCCCTTTCAGGTAAGTACGTTCCTCGTATGGCACGGATAAGCTAGGGTTAAGAACGAAAATTATTTTTAGGTAATTTTTAAAGTCATTCTATAGGTATATTCCGAGCTCTATACATTACTAAGCAATTAGACCTTAAATTTCATGTACTTCTTAGAAATAAATATTTTGTTCCCGATAGTCTCAGCTAGAGGTCAAATACATTTTAAGTTGTTGTCCATGTTGTTATGTTTCCCCACACTTTAGTATGTACTCGTATATTGCTATATGTTCATTATTTGAATAGAAAAGTGCAAGCTTTCCTGTAATTGGATATGTTTTTTCTCTGTTTCAGGCAAATAAATAAATAAATGAAATAGACACGAGTATATTGACACTTAAAATGTTGAAATTAAAACATGCCTTTCTTAAGTTAAAACGTCAATTCTATTGTGACGCAACTATGTAGTTTTACCAAATGGTTATTGACCTGAAGGTTTTTGGTTCTTAGGAGATTATTGTTGTTTAGAGATAATGGTGTCCAAGTATGCTGATTCAAAGATGTACGATATGAGTTTTTCGCGGAATATTGACACGTGTAATTGATGAAGTTTTATCTAGTTTAATGTTGTTATTACCTGATTCAGTGTTTTACATTTTAAGTGCGAAGTTTATCGATCTAATATTAGTGGAAGCCATGTTTAGTGATGATTGAAAGGAAATCTACATTGTAGAGCTGATGCTTATATTTCATCCATTGTCCTATTTCTCCTATTCTTGTGTCTCTACGGGGACATTCCATGAAAAGTGGTCTTACTCATTCTAAATATCAAAATGAACCAATCTGAAAGCTATTGTTTTTAACTGCATTAAGGTTTAAATGTTTGTGAACACACATAATTTGCATACAAAAAAATATTAGCATCTGCAGCTTATATGCTTCACAGACAAATGAAGTAAAATGTTGCTATATTTTTAAAGCGTCACACACGTTCGCACATTTTCGTTAACACTTTTCATGCTAAGCTAAGTCGTCATTCTTAAGTTTTTTCTTTTTAAATTTGTTAGCAGACACCACGAACCACTTCGTAATTCTATTAAATAATTTCATTATGACTACTATAATCAAATCTCATCACTAGAATCTTATATTTTGGTGTGTGTATGTCATACATGTGATTCCCCTTTAGGTATTTAGTTTAAACGGCTGTTTTCACTCTTATGTGACACCTTCTACATACGATACGGATACAGAGGAAGCATTTAAGGTATTTTTCATACGAATTGTTTTCAATATTCGGGCGAACATCGATAGAATTGAAGATATGTGCAGCTTATAACCCATGCCGTTATTTTTAGTGAAATTGTTAATTGATATTTTTCAATTATCTTAATTAATGCATTAAGAAACTTATAGTTTCTCTTGAAAATCAACAAACATACTCGACAATTAAGAGTAACATGAAGTAATAAAGCTAAGAACCTTTTAGCTACTAACTTGTTAAATATCCGCTTCGCTAGGAACCCTTTTTTATTACTCAAAAGGCTGCAAGTCATTTCAGATAAGTACCACTTTTCATTATTAAAAATATTCGTAGAACAGTTCGAGTGTTTCTCGTTAAGGACAAAGCAACAAAAAATGTTACTCAATTCAATTTCAAATTTCTGAACTCATCATAAAATATTAATCTATTCTGGCTTAAGATATTGATCAGTCCCCTACTCCTTTATAAGTGTGTTTTTTTTAAAAAAAAGAAGAAGGTAGTTTTTATTTCGAATGTAGGTTGCATATAATCAATTTATCTCTGTATCAGTACTGTGTGGATAAGTGCAAGGGCTTGAGTTATATTTTAGGATATTATACCTTACCTAAGTTGCGTATTCACGACTATTATGGTGAATATGCATCGGAAACCGAGGGCCTCACGAGCTGTTCGATTCCCGATCGATGGATCCCTCTATGAGCGTCCCTTCGTCAATTTCATGTAATCATCGTTCATAATCATCGTCGCGATTTCCCAAGAGTGGAAGAAAAGCGACGTAAAATAAGAATATACAAAATCAAACCCGGAGTTTACGAAAGGGACATGGCTGAGTTGTGTTACTTGTCCAGGTATGTACAGTCATGGACATTTTTGGGTTGTAACGATTTCATTAAAAGTTAATGGAATTGCTACAACCCAAGCGCGTTCGTGACTGTACTTACCAGCCGTCCTGTAGCGCTTTCACGGAGTGGTACATACGTGATCTGGCCGTCTGCTGAATATGAAGTCCACCTTAAGCTCAGAATCCGAACTACTGAGAAATGTATGTTCACAGGGGATCGAACTCAGGATCCTTTGCTTACAAGCCGACAATATGACCACCACGTCATTTCGGAGGCCACCTATTGATCGTCAACGCAGCTTCAAACAATATGTACAGCCAACGGTAAAGATAATAGCAGGGAAATTATCCATACTTTCTACGGCACAATGATTTGGTTTATTTTGCTTAGTTTGTCTACCCCTCCATCCCCCAGGTGTCGTAGCACGCTGTGCTAACCACTACGACAAAGAGATCGGCTTTTAAAGGGATTAATTTGGTTGATGATGTCCTGTGCATGGCGACGTTTTTATTTCATGGTCATCACGCTGTAGAAAATAGACTAATTGAATGTGGTGATGGGGTAATATGCCTGTTATTACTTTTGCCGTTGAGTGTGTAGTCACCGGCAATAATAATGGGACACCTAGATCCTCAAATACTCGCTTCCTTACGTGTGTTGCCTAAATCTATAGCGACAAGGGGATTTTAATAGCAAATTTTCAATGCCAACTTCTACCAGCGCCGCAACACACAAAACGCTTTGCAGGGAAGCAAGTATTTCAGGATCCAGGTGTCCCATTATTATTGTCGGTGACTGTACATGTCACTGATTTAACGTGCAGGAATTATGCGTTGTAATTGATATGAATCATATTGATTATCTTGTCGTTGATATTTCACGCGAGGGGATTTTCTGAATTGTCTCCCCATTCTCAGACTAGAAGAAGAGAAAAAAAGGCCACCCCTCTTTTCCTGCGACTCCGTGGCGAACTCTTACGCCACTTCCCTCACTTTCTACGTTATGTCCCCCCCCCCCCCAGTCCGGGAGTCAGTGAACCCGCCAACATGCTGCTTAGATTTGACAGCTCATTTCGTCATCTCACAGCGATGCTTTTTTTTTTTTATTCCTTGCATCTACACCTCGTCCTAGAAGAGAAGCAATTCAGCTGTCTCCACACGCATGTTGTCTCTTCGCTCATCTCACCCCCTTTGTTCTGCTTCCCTTACGCACACACACACGCAGAACGCACGCATAAGAGATCCACCAGCCCACTTTTTTTTTTTTGCGTGCATAGGATGAGGAGACTTCAATTACCTTGTTTACGATATAGGGTGATGGATCTTGATTATTTTTTCACCCATGAGTCACCGTGTAGTGTATTTCCCCTATCCGAAAAGATAAAGTGAACCATATTTCTAAGTCACGCTTTAGTTTACGATTTCGTGAAGATCGTCTAGTACTAATTGAATGATAAATATCGCTGCTAAGTCAGCAGTGGCGATGGATATGGAGGGATGATGATATGTTGTATGCGTAGAGGCTGAAATCCCTAGGTCACAATGTCGTGGCACGAAACAACAAAAACTGTTCTCAGTCTAATTAAACAAGTTAGTGAATATTTACAATTTCACGCAAGACTTAATGGCCCATATCTTCATGTCCATCACCTAGGTAATATTTTACTGGCAAACATAACGAAATTAATTCTCTTTGATCATGAAACAGGAAATGATATTTCGGCAAAAAAATATATAAAGAACACGATATTTTCATATAATTTGCAGCGAACACTGCATCTCGCCACAGGGATTTGGTTCAATATAGTATGTCAATTCGTGCTAAAACGAAAGTTTTACACAGCATCTAAGTGTTGCTGTTGTATCTGTGCAAACATTAGATGCGGTTTGCACCTGAAATAGCACACAGCGCGCACAACAGGGATGTACTTACAGCTTGCATACGCAGGAGGATACATTTATTTCCAACTCTTTATTTTATCTCCTTTATGCTAGTAGCTGTGCTGCTGAATATTTATTTGGCAAGAAAGAGAGGCTTTATGGGTATGAGAAATTGTTACACACGTGTTAGACAAGAAGTAGGAAACACAGTAAATATATGAATTACTTCTTGTTTTAATATTTCTATGAATTGTGGCCAAAATAATTTTTTCTTGTTCCTCGATAATAGCAATGTTAAAATATCGTTCATTTACACGTATGAAGTGAAGCGTCACTCTCGAACAACGTTGAGCAAGCTCTGGTTCCATTTCAATATGTTGATGAGAACGAAACATGAAAGCCACCCCCTCCCCCCAAAAATTGCTAATAACTATCCGTTTATTGGTCAATTTCACTTTTCAAACTCTCGAAGTTCAGAACGATGAAAATTAGGCTAAATTCTGAAGTAGAAGTGCTGAGTTTTGTTTTTTAAAGTCAATTTTATGCACAAATAGGGTAAAAGGGACTGAAGCATGAGCCCTAAATTTCCTTCAAGAAAATAAGTAAATATTATAATTATGAAATTATTTCGCTCCATTTAGTGACCAATAATGGCATTCAAAATGTATTTTTAAGTAGCTGTATCCTTTCCCCTTCAAAACGATCATATCGTGTCAGTCAGGGAGGGCTTTCCCGATAGTGTATTGATGTCGCTTTGTAATCAACGGATCCCGGATTCGATTCCCCAGGCATATAATGGTTCGGATCCCACTTTAAACTGTAGCATATTTGTGCATAAAGGGAACTTAAAACACAACTCTAAATCTATGCCGTCAGATATACAGGGTGTTCCGGGAGGAAGTGGCAATACTTTGGGTGATTCTAAGCAAAACGGTTAATATGAACATGGATCTGATTTTGAACGATAACGGATAATGAAGTAATGAAGCAAGCAATAAATGTAGAAATATGAAATGTTAACACCTGCTGGTCAGTAGTCACATGAACGAATGTAAGGAGGGAAAAGGCCACAGAAATGATAGCAGGTCAGAGGAGATTCTCAAAAATACCACCACCAACATCAATGCACTTCTGAGCTGGTCGGAGGACATCTTGTGTTACACTATAAGTTCCCGATGATGTTCCCGAATTAACGCAGCAGCATTCATAATGCGAATGTGCAGTTCATCCCTTGTATTCAACCTTTCCCGGTAAACCTCCTGCTTCATCCACCCCATAAACAGAAATCAAGAGGGGTTAGGTCGGGAGAACGAGGTGGCCACGGAACCAGAGCACTACCACGACGACGACAACGACCAATCCCATCGATTTGGGTAGGTGGAATTCAGAAGTTGAATGATCAACCGACTGAAATGAGCAGTTCTACATTTATTGCTTGCTTCATTACTTAATTATCGTGTACTAATTACTGATACACCACAAATTCATGCAATAAAGATTAGTATCAGCATGTCCCTTCTCGTATTTCCTTACACAATTACCATTACATACTGTTACTGTTTTTGTTTACGTTTTTCTACATCATTTGTTTTCTGTTCATATCTCCGTTATCGTTCAAAATCGGCCCCATGTTCATATGAAATGTTTGCTTAGAATCACCCATACTACCAGTTCCCAAAGTATTGCCGCTTCCTCCCAGAACATCCTGTATAATATATACATGCATGGTAATCAGTGGCGGCGATTAGGGGGGGGGCATTGTTCCCCACTTTTCGCCACCGCACTATGCTAAACCTCATCTAAAAAGGGAAATATACTGTCTTTGCCCCCTCAGTTCTGGCACCTTGCTCCACCCCGGTTTTGGAACCCAATCGCCGCCACTGATAATATATATATATATAATGCAATGGCTCCGACTCTATGCGATTCCCTGGATCGTTCCCCCATGGATAATATGTTAATGCTATTAGCTACTACTTGTATTATTCATTGTAATTAGTAATGAATTTAGTTGAATAAGTTAGAATTAATATATTACAGAAGTAAAACGTACAAATCACCATGGACGGGTTGTTCGAACCAGGAAACATATGTTTGATTTGGTTAATTTTAATTCTGCTCTTCACTCAACGATGAGGATGAGTGATGAAATTGATTTACACCTAAAGAACTATATAAAGAGAACCGAAAGTGATTTGAAATAACTACATATACTCTAAAATCTTTAAATTTTCAGCTACTAAGACTATACCAAGTGATAAGTACTCAGCCACTCTTAACAATAAAACAATACACCAATTGTTTGGCCTCACGTTTTTCACTAAAAACTTTCTTAATGCTGCAACTACTAATGCTATTTCTGTATTAAGTAATAGTACTACATACTGTGTTGGTAGTGTAGGTCCTCTTCCTTGGCGTCCATTCCTGTGTTGCTTGATCTCCCGCATTGTTGCCAGATGGCTTTGTTTTCTCCCAAACTTTCCAAACCTGTGTGGGAATAGATAATCTTAATGTTTTCAACTCGGACATTAAATGCATTAATTAACGTTAAAATGCATAAAAACTATAGCCTTAAGCAAACGCGTTAATGTTTCAGGTATTGTTTCAGTAAAATGTGGATGAATTTTACAAATATTATTTATATCATGCTACATGGTCCGGTAAAATACATGAAGAATATTTTTATAAACTTCCTTCCAAACAAAACTCTTAAAAATGATATATTTAGTGGAATAGAGGCAGACAGGAGAAGGTAGTATGGGTGATATAGAGGGTGACAGATAGGAGGGATAGAGAAAGATGAGAGAAAGTGCAGATAGAGAGAGAAAGAGGGATAGACAAAGCGGGTGATAAACATAAAGAGAGAATAGAGAGAGGGAGAGATAGAAGCGGGATAAATAGAAAGACACGGATAGAGAGAAAGAGAGAGGGATAGACAGTGAAAGGGGGTAGGCAGGGAGAAAGACAGGATGATAGACAAAGATGAGGTATATACAAAGAGACCGTGAGATACAAATAATAGAGGGGGCATAGATAAAGGAGAATAGACAGGGAATGGGAGATAGTGAAGGGACTGGGATAGGCAAATGGAGCGTGGAAAGAGAAGAAGAGATAGTGAGAAGATGAAAATGCAGGGAATAGGAAGACAGAAAGAAAGGTGAGGAGTGAGACATAGAAGAGACCATGACATAGAGGGTGGTTGTAGGGAAGAGAGAGACTTTTAGGCACGGAACAATGCCGAAACTGCAGCTCCAATTCAATTAGACATCCTTCTTGACAACCAAACGCGTACTCTGCACTAAGCAAACAGCTTCACATTAAAAGAAAGTTCAAAGAAACCTCTGGCCAGGAAAATACATTAATGTGTGTAATATAGCCCGAGTGTTCAACCAATCAAGCGGATTGAGTAATTGATATGCATTTTTCGTGATGGATATGAATTGCGGCCTATTTATGCCGCAAAGCAGTAACGGTGCTGTAAATCTTACTGTATGACTTGTTTGTTCTGAAAACCTTGTATTTCAATGACCTGCAAAAATGCAAGTTCAGTAGCAGAAACGGATCAATATGTCCTTCAAGTCTGAGCGATCATTTGTAACGATTCTGACGGTGAATTAATATTTTTTAACCACTGGGAGGAAAGCAACCGAAAGCAAGAAGGAAGCGCGATAGAGTAATTATACCTTTGCTTACGTCATAGCTTTGTGGGTCAAAATTTCATTCCATTTGGGAAATCAATACAAGTGTCATGAGGGTTATTCACATGTGAAATGGCGTAAACTATTAAACGTGTTCTTGTTCAAGAGTTTTTTGCGTTTGAAAAGAGAATAACGTACGGGTTGTCCCACTTTATTTGAACCAAATATAAGTCGCCGATGGTGATAGGGTATGGTACGAAGATTCACACTGTCGACAAAGAACTTTCAATAGTTTGACTGATTGAAATTCTGAGTGCTTCAACTGTTATGATAAGGAAGTTGCGTGAAAATCAGGGTGCAAAATCCTGGGGGGAAAGGGGGGAAATCAACCCATTCAACGATTTTGTCCTGAAATTTCCCTCCCACCAAACTTTTCCGGGTGGGGGAGAGTTTTTGTTTTCACAACAAACATAAACACTGGAGCTGTACGTTCTTTGCGTATGTTTTTCATATTATTCCAATAAAGTATATTAAAGAGCCTCATCTCTAAAGACTCTGAACCCATCAATCCCCAGAACACAGAAATTAGTCCGACTTCTTATTTCTTCTCCATTTCTCATCGCCTTTCGTCAGCTACCGCAAAGTATATTAATATACATTATATATAATGTATATATAATACCTAATGTACTAATAAAACATGTAATAGCATTTAGATGTGAGTTATGCGTATTTAGGAAACTATTATATTTTTAATATCTCTTAATTTTTGCCCCTCCCCCCTTTAGTATGTATGCATGCGAGTGTGTGTGTGTGTCTGTGTGCTCCTTCCCCGCACCAATCTGCAGTGATTTCGCACCCTGGTGCAAATGGCCTAACTAATATCAATACATGTCTTCGAGGACTATAATCTCCTTACCTACTTAAAAGCTGAGGCTGTAAAAGGGGCACTCAGCACATAAAAAGGTAAAGTGTTCCCCTGTGCATAGCACCACGACATGAAGGCGTATAGGGGGTGTGGGGGTAACGCCCCACACTTTCTTGATCCGGTCGTGAGTGGGATTGATGTGATCAGAATCACGCCCCTGGCCGCCTTTACCCCCAAGGGTTTCCCCCAGGTACCCATGTTATTCGACGCTGGGTGGGCGCCGGGGCCGCTTTCACCGTTAGAAAAGTTCCCGGATTTGAACCGGCCGGGGATCGAACCCGGGACCTTTAGTATGGTAGTCAGACGCGTTACCGACTTTTTTTTTTTTTTTTTTTTTTCATTTAAAGGAAATACCCCCTACACGGAGGTATCCCCCACCATTCACTCTTTTTCTCACTTTTACACTTTTCAATTCTTACATTTTTCTTTGTCTCTTATCAACTGGACGAACACAAATACCCATGCCTTACCCGGGACTCGAACCCAGAACCCCTGGCGTTGTAGCGCGCTCTGCTAACCACTTCGCCACGGAGGTCGACACCGACTGAGCCACCGCGGCCACCGCACTCAGCACATGTAAGGACAAAACACAACCCCACGGAGGATTATATATTGGCCGTAGATCCAGAAGCTAGAATCCCGTTGGCCTGCAAGATTGCAGTTACGAGGGTGTACTACGTGGAAGTGAGGTTGGATGATTTCAATGGAATGATTTCATAACTTTAGAAACTCCAAAAAGAAATCCAAATGAAATCATTATTTATTATTGTGGTATGCTATGCAAGAAACATTACTGAAGCTATACGTTTTACATTATATAGGCATATTTCAAGGCAATACCGTAAACCCTCTCAACATTCTTAAATGCTTTAAAGATAGCTCATCTAGTACGCTAAGTTCATGTTTAATTCGGTTTAATTAGGTTCATTTCTTCTTTCTGTTCCTTGTTTAAAATTAATATTATTTCATTGACGCATTCATTTGATCCAAGAACGTTTTAAGAAATAAGGTATGGAAACATGCATGCGGGAAATATTTGCTGGGAGGTATATGCGAAAAGTGTTTCATCAGTTTTCATGCTTTGTTTGAATTGTTGTCTTACGTCCACTTTATGCACAGATAGGCCTATCGGAACAGAACCTACAGATCAACGTGGGATCCGCACCACTGCAACGTGCCTCCACCTGATAAAAACAAGGCGATGAAGTGGCATGCCCAAAGCGGGGTTGGTGGGGACCATAGCCCCCCTTTTGGCCTAGTATTACTAAAAAATGAACCTAAGTCCGCCCGGCCAAAGAATGGACTTGAGGAAACCCAGACTTTCCGCCTTCAGTTCAAGGGGTGGAAAAGCGGTGTTGCTACCGGTTGCTACACGCCTGATTTTTGTCCAGTCGTACACGACACCTCTTCCTGTCACCAAGACCCCTTCGCTCGCACTTCAGGGAGAGGCAGGGAATCGGAGACCCATTCGCTTGCTACGTGGCGGCAACCATTAGGCTTTGCCGTGCATGGCTTTGTTGAGGGTGCCACCGGTTTCGAAAACTACCCAAAACGAAAAAGTTGGCAACGCAGAATGTAACGACAATCCCCCCTCACCAAGGCAACTGGACAAAGCAGATTGGTTCAGCTGTTCATATGACCCTCCACGGCTATCGATATTAAAGACAAAAATAGAATTTCCAAGTCCATTCTCTGGCCGAAACCACTGTAGAATACAGGAAATATGATGAAATATAGAGTCGAGTACTGTAATGGAAGACATACGCTCCTTTACGAAAATCCTTCGGTGCTAAATGTTTGATGTTTACAGAATTATTTTAATATTCATAAGTCAATTACAACTTGCGTATATCTAAGCCTACCTCCATCAACTCAAAAAATCTGACGAAGTACCACATATCCATCAGTAGCAACAATTCCTGAAGTAAATTTTTTCTTCTCTTATGTACTGTCTGTGAGTGGTTGGCATCTACAGGAAAGACTATTTCTATGGTAAATATTGTACATATATTACATTGTTATTAACACTGCAGGTATTCTATTAAGGTATTGTTACATATTTCTCACTTTCAATTGTTGGAGTGCTCATGATGGATTTACTGAACTGAAACAAGAGTTCGCAACTTTATTTCAAACTCTTCTTTGTCTCCTCATGGTAGTGGGTGAACACCAACATTTTGGAACCTTTGAATAAGGAGAATTCCTTATTTTTAGAGAGGACTGAAAAATGTAATTGAAATATCTTTTGCATATTCATTGATGTAACCATGTTCAATGAAAGAGAGATCCGAGACAGAGGAGAGATGAAGTTCTGACTTCGCAAAGATATATATATATATATGTATATACGTATATATATTGCTGTTGAAAAACTTAGAAAGATTTGGTTAGAAGCACTTGGTATTTTCGTTGAAAGTCAGCGCTCCGTGCAGTGCGAGCATCGTGCCTACACCTCTATGCCAATAATCAGCAAAGCAAGAGTGGGAGAGCTCGCCCTTCTTTCCACGGAACCACCTCTTATCTCGTCTTCCATTATTGCAATGCCACATTTCAATGCTGCTGACGAATCAGGCGACGAGATGTTTCCCACTGCACGAATACGACCGACAAAACCTTCTTCCTCACCCACTTCCTCCTTTTCGTCCATCTTACAATGCCAGAGTACTGCTGATCGTTCTGGAGTCCACACGTGCATACGAGAGCGCTCTTTCACAAACACGGCGAGTTGCCCACTTCTGCACTACAAAGAAACATTATTCTGTTCCTATTTTCTCCAGTTATATCCAGATTTTTTCCAATACTCCAGCGCTGTCTATACCTCACTACTTGCTCAAAAGATTCCGGGGACTGAGTGTAGGTATTGGCGAAGGATCTAGTTTGAATGTCTATTTCTAGATCTCGTTCCTTGTCGACTGAAAACATATTCATTGTTTCATCTCGTTCTGTAGAGCCAAACCACATTTCAGTGTTTTCACGAAGAAAATTGGATATTAAAAGTAAAATGCTATTTCGAATTTGGAAGAGTGAATACGCTAAATGATTACCAAGATTTGAAAAATAGAAATATGGAATAGCTAGAGAAGGGAGAGGTTGTAATTATCTGCAATTTGCAAATCCAAGATGACAAGGTTTCTCCTTGGTGTAATATGAGAACTTTTCCTTAAAATTGCCCTTTCTCCCTTACAGAAAAAAAGATCAAAGAAGATCCTCGTACTCTAATGAAGACCTATCAACATTACAATATTGCAAAATTCCAAGTGTTGCGAGAAAGAAAGAAAAGTTTTCTCAGACTACTGGCATATTACTTAGGTCTCCCCTAGCTCCAGTTCTCTCGTTTATTGAATCTTTTTCTTCTTCACTCTCTCCCGCACCGTGGACACGAAGCTCTGGAGAAACTAATTTATCAATACTTTATGTCTTCGCATCAACGCACGTGTACGTACAAGTCAGGGACTCCCTTGTAAGTAAATTTTAATGAGGACAACTCTTCGTTCCCTTACCGCTTTAAGTACAGGCTAAGTCGCACGGAGACCCAAAACCCACACAAATGATTGCATTTATGAACACTGTTGCCAGGTGTTCTAGTGTTGCCAAGACCTTTGCGGGAAGTTACTGCCAATTAAAAAATCCAGGCTTAACGAAACCAATCTGTAGCCGTGTACAGTTGCGGTCATTTCTGTGTTGCAGTGATCTAATTGAAAGCAAGTCATCGACATCTGCACACGAGCGCCTTGTGAATAGACAACCCAAAAGACTGTGAAACTTTCCGGGTTGTATACCATTCAAGGACATACAGGGTGTACACGATGAACCTTCCCGGGTTTCGACACAATGTTAAGAATGAGAAAATAAAGTTACGACAATCCTGTCTTTTGTATTTGGTGCCATATTCGCTCACGTTTGTGTGTGTGTTTTGTTAGTTCGCGCGCGTCATGCTTGGCAGCGCTGTCGTCGCTTTTGTGAAAATGGCGTCTTCTCAAGAGAAAGCACACGCTGTGGTATGGTTTGCGGAGTCAAAATCAATTGTTACGGTGCAGCGTAAGTTTCAACGTGTCTTTAACAGAACGCCGCCAAAGGACAAGAGCATCAGGGCATGGTAGAGAAGTTTTCTGGAAACAGGGAGTGTGTTGAAGAAGCCAAGGGGAGGAACACCACGCGTCTCCGACGACACAGTTGAGCAAGTTCTTGGCTATGCCCTGACCATCACGTAGCCCATATTCCAAACGTGAATGTTTTGCGTGACCGAATTGTTGCTGCCATTGATACCATCCCTGACGACGTGCTGCTCCGCGAAGTGGAATACCGGCTGGACATTCTTGTGTCACTAAAGGTGATAACATAGAAGTGTGGTAAGTTTTTGTAAGAAACTTTTTGAGTTGCTCTTTGCAATAAAATTACCAAAAAATGTGCAGGTGTGCTCGCTTCAATTTCCCATCACTTTAAAACCCCGGAGGTTCATCGTGTACACCCTATATACAAGGGTTGGATAAAAAGTAATGGCAACACTGCTGTCCCGTGAAAGGGGTGAGTCACAGCGCCACAAATGTTTCGTGGCTGATAAAGGAATGTCAGACGAGGAAGTATAGTGAGTGGGAGCGATCCTATGTTATTCAGTCAAAAACAGCAGTGCTCTGAAGCAGAGGACGAGAGTGCAAGCGCCCTAACAATATGTTTTGGCAAGAAGAACAACGTCTCTCAGGCAGACGGTCAACGCAGCCTACTACTGCACCTTCTTGTAACACCACCTTCGTCTCGCATTAAGAAGGAAGCGACGGCAAGTTCTGGCACGGTGTCCCATTATCATGCTTGACAATGCAAGGTGTCACACTGCGAACACTGTAACGGTGCTCCTGCATAACTGGTAGTGGGAGGTACTGGAACATCCGCAGTATTCACCGGTATATGAGACCGTGTGATTACGACCTTTTTGCCAAAATGAAGGAACCATGAAGCAGTACGACACGCGCGAAGCCATCATACGTGCTATAGGGCGGTCACTGCGGGACATCGACAAAGATGGACGCGCTGACGGTGTACGACGCCTTCCATACGTGTGGCAGAAGGTCGTAGAGATGGGGGGGGGGGGGGGCGATTACATTGAAGGAATGCTCCTCTGCCAATACAGTCAAGTACCAATTATACCAGTGTTGCCATTACTTTTTATCCAACCCTTGTATTTTAAGCTTGAATTGATTTAACCATATGGATGGAGGGTTCGGTACAGTTAACTCCTTCATTGCAAGACAAAAAGTATAAGAAAATATTCAATTTCTATAATTTAGAATCTAAGTATTCGCTTACGATATAATATTCCTGATTTAATGTTTTTTTCTTCAATTTTTTTTTGATGTAACTGGCAACGTCCCGGCTCTGACGCCTGAGCTGAGCCAGTATAATCCTCTGTGAAGTTTGAGTTGTGTACTGATCCATGTGTGTTTGCGATTGTCCTTTCATCAAAGTTACCTTATCTTTCCAAATAGGCAGGGGTGGAAGAAAAGCAACATGAGATAACCAAATCAATCAATATTCGTGACAAGCAAGAAACATTAATGAATGGACGCACTAAATGGCGGTATGAGATATAGAACCCCCTTTGTACATCATTTTCCTGCGGAAAAAATTAGTAATATAATCATTTCGGTACATTTTCCTAATCATAACAACACCTTCTCAGCAACTAACCTCCCCATCTCCAGCCTTTTTAAAAAACTTTTGGTTGAACGTATAGTGGAACCACAAGCAAAAAAACCTGCGCAGACCCGCGACTCCTGTGCACGGTACTCTTGCTTGGAGGGGAGGGGCAGAGTGGAGCATGCTTCCTTATGGGCCGAGCTGAACGGTAGAGGGGAAAGCTGCGCGGAGACATTTCGCCGAAGGTTATTTTCCTTGAGGTCGCTCTATAGAAGGTCTTGTATGAATTCTCACCCCAGGTTTGATTTAAGGTTTACCTTAAGTCGCTTTTGTGTCCCTATTGGCTAATCGCGATGATGAAAATGATGGTGAGTACATGAAACGGACGATGGGCCAATAGGAAGTCAAGACGGCTTAGATCTTGACAACTGGGGCACATACCCGAGGCCACGTGCGTTTGCTTTTTCTGTTTTCTAGATATTCGCAAGAGTTTCATGTTACAAATATCATTTGGGGTGACAACAAAGAAACGTTAATAACTTCGTCACGGTTGGTGCTAGAGCAACAATAAGCATACCATTGAACTCGTGAGAAAATTTCCTATTCAAATGAAGCGTCACAAGCTATGGTTTCCATTTAAAATGTTGAAGTTGAATTGAAGATGGCGGCCGTAATCTGAATATGTCCCATAACTCCCCCCCCCCCCCTCTATTATAAACCTACAGTGTTAGTCTTGCGAGCGGCATTCAACTTTTATTCGGGTGTCTCTATACTTTTCGACCAGCCTGTAGACATCAGCCAAAGCAAACCATACAAAGATTCACGTGCATGCTCTAGAAGAAACTGTAAACATATCTTTTCAAAATTTGCAATATCCTAGTGTCCTGAGAGAATAAATTTCGAAAACTCCTTCGCTGGCGTCGCAAAATGGTCTAGCCTAGCCTCGAGACCCCATCCAGTTTTGACTATAGTCTTCAAGGGCAAGAGTGATATACAGGTGCTGCCATCTACCGACGAGAAACTTTGAAACTCGCACTCTAAGGACGGTGAACATCGCATTGAAGCAAACCGCCAGTTCAACCAGGGAAAGAGGGCGCATGACTAAGAAAATTGATTGTTCTTCTTCAAACAGAGGCACCTGAATTATGGAGTGGATTCATATCGATCTGTGAGCTGTCACACGTTACGCATTTGTGCCGAGATGAGCGCGTAGGCTCTTTTTTTCTCTCTTGACCACTTTGAGCTGTTTGCCAGATATTTTTTTCGCGTCCCCGTGTGTCATCTAAGTTAATTATAACCTTTATCTTCCGAACACTGCATGTAGCCTTTTTTTTTAATCAATTTGTTTTCAAACAACTTAATGCTGGTAGATTTACGTTATCATGTTGCAGACGATTTATTTTCTTCAATACAGGGTGTTCATAAAGCTACGTATGTGAGCCGCAGTCGTCCGGTCCAATTGGTAGAGCAACTGACTACCAAGCGGAAGAACCTGGTTTGATTCCTAGGTTCGGCTCTGGGACTCACTCAGCTTCTTATCATTGGGTGCTTGGGGGAACTCTGGGGGCAGACGGGTAAAGGCGATCAGAGGGTGATGCTGATCACACCATCTCTTTTGCAGAGCTCGAGAGTGCGTGTGAAGCCAACCTCCACAAGCTATTTGAGCTCTGGGACTCACTCAGCTTCTTATCATTGGGTGCTTGGGGGAACTCTGGGGGCAGACGGGTAAAGGCGATCAGAGGGTGATGCTGATCACACCATCTCTTTTGCAGAGCTCGAGAGTGCGTGTGAAGCCAACTTCCACAAGCTATTACCCCTCTGCCCCCAGAGTTCCCCCAAGCACCCAATGATAAGAAGCTGAGTGAGTCCCAGAGCTCAAATAGCCTTCTTATATTTGTAATTAGCGTTGCATATCATCCACATCTGGCTAATGGCAAGCGTGAGGAAGACATTCATGAAGGGAAATTCAGAAAGAACGCCTGGGACTCGAATTCGGGAATTTCAGTTACGACATAATAACAAACCAATTTTGATTTACGTGAAATTTCCGCACTTCTTACATGTCGTACCTAATTCTAGAACAAGACGAGACTCTTGGACGTCAAGTTTCGGCCTTCTCTGCAATTTTAAAGACGATGTGTGTCTCGTTGTCAATATCGACTATTAAAGAAACGTATGTGTGTGTTTCGTATTGACTTTTACACGCGTGTGTGTGTCTCGTTGTCAGTCTCGATTTTTACGGATGTCTGTCTGTGTCTCCATCTCAGCATCGAATTTTACAGTCATGTGTATGTCTCGTTCTCAGCATAGAATTTTACAGTCATGTGTATGTCTCGTTCTCAGCATCGAATTTTACAGTCATGTGTATGTCTCGTTCTCAGCATAGAATTTTACAGTCATGTGTATGTCTCGTTCTCAGCATAGAATTTTACAGTCATGTGTATGTCTCGTTCTCAGCATCGAATTTTACAGTCATGTGAATGTCTCGTTCTCAGCATCGAATTTTACAGTCATGTGTATGTCTCGTTCTCAGCATAGCATTTTACAGTCATGTGTATGTCTCGTTCTTATCATCGAATTTTACAGTCATGTGTATGTCTCGTTCTCAGCATCGAATTTTACAGTCATGTGTATGTCTCGTTCTCAGCATAGAATTTTACAGTCATGTGAATGTCTCGTTCTCAGCATCGAATTTTACAGTCATGTGTATGTCTCGTTCTCAGCATCGAATTTTACAGTCATGTGTATGTCTCGTTCTCAGCATAGAATTTTACAGTCATGTGTATGTCTCGTTCTCAGCATAGAATTTTACAGTCATGTGTATGTCTCGTTCTCAGCATCGAATTTTACAGTCATGTGAATGTCTCGTTCTCAGCATCGAATTTTACAGTCATGTGTATGTCTCGTTCTCAGCATAGCATTTTACAGTCATGTGTATGTCTCGTTCTTATCATCGAATTTTACAGTCATGTGTATGTCTCGTTCTCAGCATCGAATTTTACAGTCATGTGTATGTCTCGTTCTCAGCATAGAATTTTACAGTCATGTGTATGTCTCCTTCTCAGCATCGAATTTTACGGTAATGTGTATGTCTCGTTCTCAGCATCGAATTTTACAGTCATGTGTATGTCTCGTTCTCAGCATAGAATTTTACAGTCATGTGTATGTCTCGTTCTCAGCATAGAATTTTACAGTCATGTGTATGTCTCGTTCTCAGCATAGAATTTTTTAGTCAAGTGTATGTCTCGTTCTCAGCATAGAATTTTACAGTCATGTGTATGTCTCGTTCTCAGCATCGAATTTTACAGTCATGTGTATGTCTCGTTCTCAGCATAGAATTTTACAGTCATGTGTATGTCTCGTTCTCAGCATATAATTTTACAGTCATGTGTATGTCTCGTTCTCAACATCGAATTTTACAGTCATGTGTATGTCTCGTTCTCAGCATCGAATTTTACAGTCATGTGTATGTCTCGTTCTCAGCATCGAATTTTACAGTCATGTGTATGTCTCGTTCTCAGCATCGAATTTTACAGTCATGTGTATGTCTCGTTCTCAGCATCGAATTTTACAGTCATGTGTATGTCTCGTTCTCAGCATCGAATTTTACAGTCATGTGTATGTCTCGTTCTCAGCATCGAATTTTACAGTCATGTGTATGTCTCGTTCTCAGCATCGAATTTTACAGTCATGTGTATGTCTCGTTCTCAGCATCGAATTTTACAGTCATGTGTATGTCTCGTTCTCAGCATCGAATTTTACAGTCATGTGTATGTCTCGTTCTCAGCATCGAATTTTACAGTCATGTGTATGTCTCGTTCTTATCATCGAATTTTACAGTCATGTGTATGTTTCGTTCTCAGCATCGAATTTTACAGTCATGTGTATGTCTCCTTCTCAGCATCGAATTTTACAGTCATGTGTATGTCTCGTTCTCAGCATCGAATTTTACAGTCATGTGTATGTCTCGTTCTCAGCATCGAATTTTACAGTCATGCGTATGTCTCGTTCTCAGCATCGAATTTTACAGTCATGCGTATGTCTCGTTCTCAGCATAGAATTTTACAGGCGCGTGCGAGTGTGTGTCTCGTTCTCAATACTGATTTTTGCAGGCGTGTGTGTATTTATTGTTCTGTCCCGAATTTTGCAGACATGTGTGTATGTCTCGTTCTTAGTGTAAATTTTGAAAGACGTACAGGTATGTGTGCATTGTTCTCCGTCTTGACTTCTATACGGGCGCGCGTGTGTGTACGTCTCATCCTAAGTTTACATTTTTTACAGAGACGTGTCTCGATCTCACAATAAATGTATTGAAGTCACAAGTGCGTCCTGTTCTCAGCGTCGATTTCTGGACTCGAATTTCAAAACGAGACCGGGACTTGTCTCGAAACCGCCCTGACTCTGAAGGGAGTGCGGAAAGCCTGGTATTTTCATGAGCAAATAAAACACCATTGTTCTAAGCTTATGAAGACAAGAGGTTACGCGAAGGGAAAGAACTGCCATCATAAATGTCATTCGGGGAGCTTTTCCTTTGTTTGAACAGCAAGATAGGAAAAAAACAAACAAAAAGAAACTAGTCATCACGGGGAACCTCCTACTAAAGAAAACTGAACCAATAACGCGGCCTTAATCCTTACGTTTATGCTTCCAGAACCTTAGTACCCACTCATTTTTGAGTTCTCCACCGTGACCAGTTCTGCCAAGTTTATCATCAACTCCATGAGAACAGCAGCTGTTCCAAGTTCTTAGAGAGTCTTTACTTCCTCCCCCTTCCTCAAGTTAACAACTGTGCTAACCGTAGTGTATATTCCCCGTATAACCCTTTTTCTTTATCCAACATCGCCTTTTCATATGCATATCCCCATTACAACGCTCATTAAAATCACATTACAATCAACCTTTTTATCTGGCCAATATCTTACAGGCTCTTGCATAATTGCAAAGCGCCGAGCACATGGCAAGTAGCATTAAGAAAGCAACAAAAACTGGACGAATTAATAATAATGATGGTAGACACAATTACACGCGAAGATTCACTTCAGTGACTGTAATGGCATGTGTGCCGCGGTGTACATGGCGGGGTACCCCTTCTTGTTTAAAGGGGCAGGAGAAAAAAAGGAGGCAACAATTTGCCTTGGGTTAATTCATGAGGCAATTCTCATAAATGGCGCGAGTGCATGACGTTGCGGTTATTTGAATATTTTCCTCTGGATGTACGTGACGATGCTTCATTATCATAATGCGCTGGATCATTTGTGACAAGTAGAGCGGCTTTCTTTGTCCTGCTGTGTCTAGAAAAGACAGGACTCTGTACTGGTGCGCTATCATATTGTATCTCATCCTGTATCCCTAACATTACTCTCACAGTTTGTTTGATTATGCACGAGAAGTGTGTAAGTATTTATTTATACCGGGTGGCCACAAAAAAGTTGCCGTATTCAGAACACTCTGGAGCCCTTTGGAAGCAACGGATTGCGCTGATACTTGGTGTAGAGGCTATGGGGAACATGGGGAATCGAATGCTGACGAGAAAAAAAAATAGTTCAAATTTTCACCACCAGGTCGAAATGTGGCGCTAAAATGTTGTGCACAGTGAGCAACATCCAGGGAAACGTTTCGTGCGACCACTGATCACACTGCTTTACGCTTCCAAAGGGCTATTCACGTTCACAAGGTGCATATTCAACACTGCTGTACGACAAACTCAAATTACTGGTTGTTACTTCAGCGAAAAATTTCATCTTGGTGGTGAAAATTTGAACTATTTAATTTTTTTTATCAGAAAATTGCTTCCCCACGGTCTCCATAGCCTATGTACCAAGTTTCATCGCAATCCATTGGTTCAACCAAGCTCCAGAGGGCTCTGAGAAGAGGATATTTAATTCTAAGGGCCACATTTCCACCTGGTGGTAAAAATTTGAAGTATTTTTTCTCGTCAGCATTCGGTTCCCCATCGTTTTCATAGCCTCTATACTAAGTTGCAGCGCAATCCGTTGCTTCCAAAAGGCTCCAGAGGGCTCTGAATATGCCAACTTTAATTGTGGCCACCCGGTACAGTAATTCAGTAATACGACATCTAAAATGTTAATTTGAAAAGAGAACACTTTTCTCATATTATGACGTCAATTCTGATATGATGCTATTCTGTAATCCTGCCTAATGGTTATTGACTAACCTGTAAGTTTCATTCTGGTTGCTAGGAGATGGTAAACGTTTAGAGAGATGAAGCAAGCGGATTCAAGTACTACAGGGTGGGAAATAACCTTTTGCTAGGGGTCCACAGTAAAAAGTAACAACAATTAAGAAATTATGGTAATACCAAATGTTTACTACGACAATTGTGGTTACAAAAACAAAATTAAAAGTTAGTATGTCCGCCGTTTGCTTCTCTCACAGCACGAAGACGATCAGGGTAGGAGCTCAGAAGATTCGCAAACAATCCGTATTCCATTCCATGTCACTGAGGACTTGTTCCAGATGTGCAAGGAGTGATGGCCTGGAATAGCGGTCCGGTCGGCGTTCCACTATCATCAAGGACTCAACTGCGTCCTTCAGAATAGCCCCAAAGTGCTCCGCTGCATTCAGGTCCGGTGATGCACCCGGCCATTCAGAACTGCTGAAGAAGTCAATGCCACTTCGCCGAAGAAGGTCTTGGTTTTAGCATTTGCCTTGAAGCAAGGGCCTTTGTCGTGAACTAACTTTTAATTTTGTTTTTGTAACCACAATTGTCGTAGTAAACATTTGGTATTACCATAATTTCTTAATTGTTGTTGCTTTTTCCTGCAGACCCCTAGCAAAAGGTTATTTCCCACCCTGTATATGTTCTGTATACGGTAATTGGAGTCTCACTTATAGGAGAGAACACAAACACCTATTTGGTCAAGCCCGCCCTTAGTCTTCTGACGTCAGGCAAAAATTGCAGTGTATTTACGCTACGAACTAAGCCTATACTCTGTCCCGACAACCTCTGGAGGAAGCGAACGAAAACAAGTGTCTTGCGCAAGTAGAGACTCGAGAGTGCTCGACCACGAACACGTGCGAGGGAACGGAATTGCATGTAAAGGGAAAAACGACTGCAGCTACCACCCTTTGCAGCAGCGAGTACTGATCCGCCCACTCGCTTTCTACCCTTTTGTACCGTTATGAGCGGCCTTGCTCCAGAGATTCCAGGGATAGAGAGTAATTATCATTTCATACCCAGAAACGGCCCAAGAAAAGATCTACTTTTGGAGAACCAACGATATTCGCTGCCCCGAGAAGGTATGTCCAATGATTACCCGCGAACTACACTCTGTCTAGGTTAATCTGTAGAACAAGGCCGCGCATAACGGTAGAGAGAGGAAGAAAGCGAGTTGGCGGAGCAAAGCAGTGTGCGCTACAGGAAACGGCTGGTATCTGCAGCCGCGTTTTCACCTCCATGCACTCACTTCCCCTTTCATGCGTTCATTGGTCGAGTCACCTCTTGCGCAGAGGACTTGCTTTGTTCGTACTCTCGTTAGCATGTCTGACAATATCGCCGTAACTGGGCATAGCTATTCGTCACGGACCAAGGAAAATTGTAGAGGACTGTACTGACCAAATAGTCCTTGTGGCCAAGTACCTCAAATGACCAATTTTCATCACCAATTAAAACATTAGCTCTTGCCACCTGTTGATGGCCAATTAGATTTGGAAAAGTGTTAGAAACATCAAACGCTGCGTCGTCAAACTTGAACAACATGCACGGGCCAAATCCAAACTGTACTGTCTTCAGAATATCTGGGTTCCTTCGTTAACTTCTCAAAATGTTCGTAATTGTCAACTTCTGGCCCCACGGCGATGAAATAATTGCTCGACATCTACTGCGAATTGATCGTTGGGATGCGAGAGCGACAGAGGGCGAGAGTAAACATCCTCTCTCTCTCCATCCCCCCCCCCCCTCTCTTGTTTCTCCTCTACTTTTCGACTCCTCAGGGGTCGACACAGAAGGCGCAAGGTCAAATCCAGATGGAGTTGTTGTGCCTCAACCGCATTGCTCGGCGTTATTAAAACGCGAAATCTCTCTTTCATGAATATTCCACAAGATGGTTCTCAGGTTCCCGCGCTGGAGCTCAAAAGTATTATTTCTTCACTTAGCACTGATCTCGAACAATTCAGCTTCTCTCGGTGAAATTCTAATGCCCGTCGGCACCCAAATTGTTTCTCGCGTGTCTTCCTGCAGTCTCTGCAATTAAGAATCTATGCAATTTTGTTTCAATTTGCCCCTATTTTTCTTTATTTTTTGTTAAACAGAAAAAGCATTTAGAGATTGTAGGATTATAATAATGATCCTTATTTTGCAAAGCCTGTACGAGTACGTTATTTTGAAAGAAAATATCGATCTTTGTATATTTTCTAATACTTAACACCAGATGGCGTGCTGGTAATGCCGTCGCCTTGTACTCAAGGAATCCTGGATTCGATGCAAAGTGCAGACACTAAGTTCTTCAGATTCCAGTTTAAAACTGTAGGTTCAGTCCCGATGACCTTATCTGTGCATAAAATGGACTTGAAAGAAAAACTCAAGCTCACTCAAACTAATCCTTGAAACCAGAAATGAGACAATTTATAGAACATTAACTGCAATACATTTTTGAAAACTTGAGGCACCTATTAAGTTTTCAATCCATGGCGACTTTGAACGTACGGCGCTGGAAATAAATACAGTACTTGTTTCGACTTAGTGTGCTTAGTATGGAATTCTAATTTCACAACTATACATGGAATATTATTGTTAGTTTACTAGTGTAAATATATTCATTTAAAAAAAAAATCTTCACTGTGTGCTAAGTACAGTAAGAAGTTAATGTATTCATTTGTTGAAGGGAAACATATTGGTAAGGAAGCTTAAAATGATCAAAGGCTTCCGTGTTCAAAATCCGTTGGGGGAAATTTAAACTGTAGGCCAAGTCCTGATTAGCCTTTCTGTGCCTAAAATGAACTTGAACTCCGTACAACAAACTCCAAAATCTTGTTTAGAACTCTGCTTCGAGAAAGTTTAATATTACAACAATGCAGAGATCTAAGGCTATTGTCGTTGCAACAACTCCTAAATTCACTTCTATATTTTAACTTCTTTTCTTTTCTTACCTGTGTTTCTTGTACTTTTGTTAACATATTATGTCTCTTTTGTATGGCGATCAAGGATTTATTTTCATCCGTTTGAGTGAGTTATTTATACGGCTGGCCTTATTACCTAGTAATTGAGATGTAACGGACGAAGAAATGTTGGGGAAAATGAAAGTCAACAAGAATTCGTACTTTTAATGATCTCATCATAGCAAGAATGAGAGAAATGAAGTCACTCTAGAACTTGTCTGAAGAATAGCTGCTAAGAATTCCAATCTATAGGTTGCAACTGGCATGTCCGTGTATTACAGGAAGGGTGGGCAATACCGTGAGAAAGGGAAGTGATGGAACATAACAAGAGGAAGCGCGCACAGATGCCCTACATTCCTAGCATTATTCGGTCTTTAACGAGGGAAACAATTCGTTCATCTTTCCAGATACAACAGACCAGGCCAAACAAGAGCTTTCCATACAAGGCATTATGTCGTAAAGGAAGTTATAATTCCAAGCAACAACTCTGAAAATCTAATTAGTCAAGCCTGACTATTGTCCCTGCCAGAAAAAGAGAAACGGATATATTTTCCAGTCTGTACCATTCAAGTGGCGGCATGGAATATAATGTCCCTTGCCGCCTAACAAGAAAACCCGACTGTAGCAAATTAACACGGCGTTTTAAGTACTACGACCACCAGGTGTTTGGACTACCGTAAGCAAGGAACCACTTTAACACTCATCCCCCCGGTCTTTCTACGCCGCATGATTTTTATAGCTCCGAGGTCTTCACGGCTTGTAATTAAAGAAGAGAAGACTTAGGAGACCCGACGCAATCAGTTCCGGTTGGAGGCCATAAAACCAATTATGGGTCCCAGCAATTTTAGTCTTATTTTTCCAACTGCCAGCGCTCCAAGTCCTCATCTTCTCTGAATATTTCGGAAATATTAAATACCCTCTTCTTCTAAATGTGATCCAAGCCGCATCAACCTTGCCACGTTCTTCCATCTTGGTTCAGATAACTTTTCCTGGCAAATTTCCATAGTTCCCATCACCATATCGAATGAAACATGGGGGATGGGTTAAAAGATGGTCGAATCTACATACATGTTTATAACTGTAAAGTCTACATATCAACATCTGCGAGCTGTTTTGGTTGATCTCCCCAAAACCCTCTAAATTTGTTCACAAAGATCCAATTTACACTACTTTTGGTGATAAAAGTAACTCTTGATTGATGGATTGAATTGTACTCTTTCTCTGCAATCTGTGGAGCAAGGCCACGCATAACGTACAAGAAGAGGAGAAAGCTAGGAGCAGAGCAGTGTGCGCAGCTGCAAACGGCTGGTAGATGCAGAAACTTCCCCTTTCACGAGTTCATTGGTCGAGCCCTCTCCAGTCAACACTTGTGCAGACACTTGTTTTCCTTTGCTCACTCCAGAGATTCCACTTTTGGCTCATCGCTATTATGAGGATGAGTGATGATATGATGAAATTGATGAAGAGACACTCACAAAAAACCATGCCCAAGTCGAGATTCGAACCTGGGATGCGCTAACCACTCCGCCACGGAGGTCGGCTATAGTTAATTACGCCAGCCATTAAGTGCGAAATCCTTAATAAACCACTGGCCTAAACACTCATGAAAGATCAATAAGATACACAACATTGATCTGAAGATATCAAAAATACCTACCTACGTCTTTCAGCGGATGGACATGGAAACAGATCGGGGAAAGTTTTTGGAGTTAGTTTCAGCGACATCTTCCTTCATGCCCCTTCGGAACTTTCCCTACATCTACCCTTTAGACGTGTGTGTCCTTTCAAGAATTGACAACTTCGGAGGGACATGAGGTGGCCACACGCTTCTTCACGCGTCGCAATATTGTGAGGAAGGTAAGATCCGCGGTTCTTGAAGTTTGTGCTCAGCTATATACCAAATGAAAGCTTAAACTTTAGCCCAGTGTTCCTCAACAGCGGGGCCACAGCTCGGTACGGGGCCCAAGTATCAATTGTACTGGTCCTCGAGGCGAGAGGTTGACAAAAAATAACGAATTCTAATTTCATATTTGAGTTGTGAGTTTTTGTTTTTTCAAGTTCACTTTGTGCACAAATAGTCCTATCAAGACTGGACCACTATGGGCATCCTCAGAGTATCGAACCCAGGATCACCTGATTACAATGCCATATTTTCATATTTGTCAACAAGCCTAGACGTAATACGCGTAGGACTATTTCTCTTTATGATTCTGCCAGAATTTATTTATCAATATTTTGTTTCAAGGGAAAATGGTAATTCATGCGTAACATGTTAAATGGTGAAAAGGTATTTAATTGGAAAATTCTTGGGATCGGAGCATCGGCTTTAAAATAAAGAAAACACGGTCTCAAGAAGCTTCAGAAGCACTGCTGCAGCCCATACAGGTCCAGAATTAGGACTAGGGAAGCACGAAATTTGGAGACGGGGGCGTGGGGGGGGGGGGGGCCAATATTAATGCTTTCCAAGCTTTACCCTCACCTTTTTTCAACAATTTTCGATAAAAATTCGGTCCTGAGCCCACTCACTATACTTACAGGAGTGTGGATCAGTTAAAGAAGTGGGCAGCTTTAAGATCTATAAGAATTCAATACTGTTTTCTATGAAAGAATACGATTTTCTCACATTTTTCTCAATTATTTTGCATAAGGTTTATAGTTTCTGACTTAATACTGCATTTTATCTTTGGAAGATTCTGGCGTTCAAAAACTCAGCCATACGCCTTGCCGTGCCCCCCCCCCCCCTTTACTACAGACGGGCCCTCCTAACTCTGGGTGAAACATTTGCATTTTAAATGTAAGAAAAATGTTCAACAAAAGTCAGGGTTGTCTCCCCTCCTCGTCATCCTTAATGACGTTCTAAGGGGGGATGACACTCACGATTTTACTATGGAAAAGTACTTTCAAGAAGGGTCTAAAAGGGAATGGTAAAAAAATTGTTATTTTGAAAGAAGCAACCAGGGAAAGAACCAGAATCGGAATTATAATAAATAAAATTGTAAATATATTGACCGAAAAGTAAGGTGTTCTTATTTGCTCAATAATTTAGGAGAATAAGTTTTTCTTATTTTCTTTGTACCTTTTATGAGAATAAGATTTCCTTATTTGCTCAGCACTTATAGGAATGTCTCTACTGTTCACAAATGAAAAATGCTAAATAGTGAACCTTTTCCTGCGAATTCAGTCTACTAGAAAGTGTGATACAATTTGTACAATATGAAATAAATATGATGCATGCCTAGATATTATTAATACATCAAGACAGTTGAAGTGCAATTCGATGTATTGTAATGTGCCTCCACCGTAGATCGAACCCGGAAGTTCCTGATTACAAGAGAATATAGTTATCACTGCCCTGAAATGGCAGGCTCTGAAATGAACTAAGAATAAGCTATGTACACAGTATCTGAAATCTGTAGAAAAAGGACGCGCAAAACGGCAGAGAAGAGGAGGATGCCAGAGAGCTGCCAAAGCAGTGCGCGCTGCTGTAAAAAGCTGATAGCTGCAGCCGCGTTTCCCCTCCATGCACTTACTTCCCCCCTCGCGCGTTCATTGGTCAAACCCTCTCCAGTCACTACTTGCGCAGAGGACTTGTTTTGGTTAACTCCCTTCGAGTTTTCCCGTCCCCGACTTCAAACTAACAAAGAAACATTACATTTAAAAGACGTATATTTTAATTCAAAGCACATTTCATTACAACTGTTTCGATAGCACAGGTCATTAAGGTGAAGTAGGTATTCTGTGGTTTTCACTGTGTGATCTCGAAACAAACATGTTGTATACAAAAATGAGATGCAACTTTTGTTAAGAAGAACGAGGTAAATATTGCATTAATATGTTTACTGGGTGCACCATACCCCTCGCAAAAATTCCAAAGGGTACAATGTGTCTGCATAGCCCTATATTTCTGCCCCATTGCTTCTACACTTCGGGAATATGTGAAGCAAGCGAACGAAAACAAGTCTCTGCGCAAGTACTGACTTGATAAGGCTCAACCAAGGAACGCGCGTGAGGGGAAGTGAGTGAATGGAGGGGAAAACCTTTCTTCTTAGATTCCAGAGAGGGAGTATACACTCTGCTCATGGAATGTGTGGAGCAAGCTATCGAAAACAAGTCCTCTGACTGGAGAGGGCCAGACCAATGAACGCGTGCAAGTGAAAACACGACTGCAGCTACCAGTCGTTTGCAGAAGCGCGCCCTGCTCCGCCTACTCGCTTTCTCCCCGTCTCTATCATTATGCACGACCTTGCCTCACAGTTTCCAGAGACCGATTGTACCTCTTCACACCTCTCCAAATAAGATGCACAGAGCAGCGAATTTCCACCACTTGTACTTTCACGGTACACACACCGAGGACGATCCCACACTGCACTGCAAACGCCTAAGAGCATCCACCAAAGCCGAAGACTGGGAGAACCCAACCACGCCCCCTTAAGGTCCCTTCGCGAAAGTGGCATGCTAATAACTTCCTCCCAGATTTATAATTAAGTTCTGCGAGCCGTGATTAATGAGCCATTAAGATCGAAGAATGTTATTAAGGATCGACAGGGATCGAGGGACCCAGAAGGAATTACATTCCGGCTGCAGCCTGCGACGGATTCCTTCCCCCCTGTCGGAAGGAAGAGACGGCAGGAATTCTGTGGGAAGATGACTCCCTCGCTTTCCGGTAGATGTCTCCACAAGCCTTTACTGATATGAAGGCTGGTGCACTTCATTTCTTGAGCTGCTGCAGTATTCCTGAGGTGAATATATTATCAGTTTTGCCCAAATGTATAAGAGAGTGTTTCCACCACAAAATACACTCTCAACCACGGCACTAAATTCTGGCGCAAGAGCCAATGAGAAGCGAGATATTCCAAGCGGCTGTTCGTTGGATGACCCATGGTCAAGTGATCAATTTTTTTATTCGTTTATTTTACTTCGCTTTCCTGCCACTTTTGGCTAATCGCGAAGATGAGGATGAGTGATGACTAGACCTCGGATTTTTGGTTTTTAACCTATTCTTTTCCTTTTCAGGTATGTAAGAAATTATACGTTATGTCAGCGTTTCGTTAAAAAATGCAACAACGGATGAAGTTTCATAGTGCCTAAAAAACCTGCTTTGTTTGTTAGAACCTATTTTACGTTTATGCGCCTAAATCAAGCCTTTTTCTAGGTTTTTATTAATTTTTAAAGATTTTACAGGATTTTTATGTCACACACAGACATTTACATTGTTTGGTCACGAAAATATTCAATGACGAACGTGTTTGAAATGTACTCTCCGTCGATTTCCCTTCCTTCAAGTCCATGGGAATTTTTCAAAGCTCTAAACAAAGCAAAATGTCTGGTGCCACTGTTAACTTCTATAATCCCTAGTGGTCTGATCTGTGTGGTCTTGCTCACTTTCGCGTCACTGCGGTGCATTGTGGCATTCCACGCCTTGCAAACTAACATTTCAGCATTGAAGTTTGCACCACTGACTATGTTTTTGTTGAAAGATTATTTTCAGCATATAAGATGATCCTCAAAGACAAAATTGCGGAGTTTGACTGTGGATAACATGAAAAAAGATTGTTGCCTAACTATACGGCGAAGAATGGATTTTAATAGGAAATTTCCAATGTTAAGTTCTGCCATCGCCGTAGGGTTAGGCAACACACATAACGTTATGGAAAATAGTGCGTATTTCAGGATATAGGTGTCCCATTTTCATTGCCGGTGACTATACCTTATCAGCATTTTTCAGGAATTTACTATTTTAAGTTTTCTTGAACCTTCTTCAAGATTTCTCGAGCATAACTTAAATAAAACCTTTAGGACCTATTTTAGAATTTTTAGAACCTATTTTAAGGTTTTTAGAACCTATTTTAGGATTTTTAGAGCCTATTTTAGGAACCTAAAAATACGAGGTCTAGTGATGACATGATGCAATTGACGAAGGGGAACTATCAAAGAACACCCCGGTCACGATTCGACCTTAGGACCCCTGGTACCGTAGTGCGCTGTGCTAACCACTTTGGCAGTGAGCCATCGGGATAGTTACCAGGATATTTAAACCGGAGCCCGCTAATTCTTTCTCAAGTTGCTCCCCAATAGTCCTCACTATACTCCCACTTAGAGTTCGAACCGGGACATCTCGCACCAAGGGCGGGAGCGTTAACATTTCTGCTCTCAGCTATGAAATAGAAGGCAAAAAAAAAATCTCAATCTGTTTCTATGAGTTATACCAGAATAGAAAATAGCAACAATCCCTCCCCCGGTGTGCAAGCAGTCTAAACTGGAATTTAGCCTAAAACTGGAAAATGGATAAAAAATCTGAAATGCTTCTCTATCAAACCTGATGTCCCTTAGTTATAACAGCATTAAGCACTAGGTTATAGGAACTACGTGGGCATGACCTTTTTCAATATCTGCGCTTTTGTGGGTGAAAATGTTAATGGTTAGGACTTAAAGCGTATGGCTACTACCCTGAAAACAATGTTTGATCCACAAGCACGTGTGTATAAAGGTGGTCTAAGATCTGAGGCCTAAGTAGGGGTGGTACTGAAACGAGACTGGCGTTTTCTATTTCGCATTATATATACATACTTTTAATTTCAAGCCACTTGTCCGCCCTTATGCTAATCACCATGATAAGTGCGAATTCCCCAGTCCGTAACTCTAACACAGAACCTTTGGTGTTGAGTTTCTCGATCCACCACTCTGCCATTGAGGCGGCACATTCTCTGCTTGGTGAATGTTTTCACTTTGTTTCGGCTTCTTTTAAAAATCAATGCCATCCTACGTTGCTTCAGTGAGAATGTTTTTACTTGTCTCTGTCTGTTTTGAGTTTGACTGGGTGTACGAATTAAACAGGGATCCAAACCACAATGTGCCTCCACCGTTTATCGAAACGGGAATCCCTTGATTTCTGCCAACTTTTCAAAATGAAGAGCCTACTACGCTACCTCAGCGGCAGCGCGAATGTCTTCATTCGTTTCTGCCTGTTTTAAAAATGAAGAGCCTGCTACGCTACTTCAACGTCAATGTTTGCACTTGTTTCTGCCAATTTTTAAAATGAAGAGCCTGCTACGCTTCTTCAACGCCAATGTTTTCATTTCTTTCTGCCTGTTTTAAAAATGAAGAGCCTGATACGTTATTCAGTGAGAACGTTTTTATTTGTTCCTGTCTGTTTTAAAAATGAGGAGCCTGTTACGCTACTCCAAAGCGAATGTTTTCGTTTGTTTCTGCCAGTTTTAAAAATGAGCAGCCTACTACGCTACTTCAACGCGAATATTTTCATTTGTTTCTGCCCGTTTTAAAAATGAAGAGCCTGCTACGCTACTTCAGTGAGAACGTTTTTATTTGTTCCTGCTTGTTTTAAAAATGACGAGCCTGCTACGCTACTTCAGTGAAAACGTTTTTATTTGTTCCTGTCTGTTTTAAAAATGAGCAGCCTGATACGCTACTCCAACGCGAATGTTTTCATTTGTTTCTGCCAGTTCTAAAAATGAAGAGCCTGCTACGCTACTTCAGTGAAAACGTTTTTATTTGTCCCTGCCTGTTTTAAAAATGAGGAGCCTGCTACGCTACGTCAACGTGAATGTTTTCATTTCTTTCTGCCTGTTTTAAAAATGAAGAGTCTGATACGCTACTTCAACGCAAATGTTTTCATTTCTTTCTGTCTGTTTTGAAAATGAAGAGCCTGATACTCTACTTCAAGGCGAATGTTTTCATTTCTTTCTGCCTGTTCTAAAAATGAAGATCCTGATACGCTGCTTCAGTGAGAACGTTTTCATTTGTTCCTCCTTCTTTAAAAATGAAGAGCCTGCTACGCTACTTCAGTGATTATGGTTCCAATTCGTCGTACGAGAGTCAGAGATTCATAACTCCAAAAATGCGGATTTCAGCAAACTCCTCTGAACTATTTGGAGTCAGATAGGCGTTATCTCCACTTCTAATCCTTAGCAGTAAAGACTCTTTATAGAAGTCAGATTTATTCGTAAGAATGCATTATTTCCACTCTTCTGGAAATTTGATACGTCCCTCTGGTTCTCTCACGACGAATTGTTCCTGCCTGTTGCTACACTACTTAGTGCGATTGTTCTGGGAGAAATATGAAAACCCATACGTTTTATTCTTGTTTTGTAAACATACATAATCAAACAGACTTATGCTGGAATAAGTAGCTTAGTAAATATGTTTTCCCCATCCTATACCTTAAATACTAGTCCTCAAGAAGAGACTCTCGGATCGAGCCTAGGTCGTCTCGATATTTTACAGATGTCTCATTCTCGTCTCCATTCATAAACTCTAGTCTAGGGTATTTCTGGCCGTACATACCCCATGCCGAACAAAGGTGAAGATTATGGACGTCGCCTAACCACAAAATAGCTGTTGGGCAATTAGATAATGAGCTTAATTGATTGTCATTCGCCGGTACAATGACACAGTCCAGAGCGACCAGGGTGACACCGACCAGTAAATGCTTTCAGAGGATTCCAGTCAATCAGAGCGTTTGGGGGGGTCCATGTCAGCAGTTGCCCAGCTGCGAGTAATTTGTCCGAATGTAATGAAGACGCTTGGGAGCTGTTTGCGAGTTTGGGAAGTAGAAATCGATTAAAAAAAAAAAACACGCTTAAATGCGCCTTTTTTTTGCAGAGGGGAAAAAATGGTTTGGGAGTTACAAGGCACGGTAGGGAAAAATCGCTATGAAATTACCATATCGCCCGAAAAACTCGGCCAAACTTCTCGCATAACGTCCGAGGCTCGAAAGTGGCGAGTGGGGCTTATGTGGTGGAAAGCGTTCGATAGGAACATACCTGCGATATAACCGATATCGCAATTGCCATATAAACTTGCGGTCCTGCAGAAACCCACGGTGGGCCTAGGAAAAGCCACGGGAAGGTTTCGGCACTTTTAAAAATCACTACCCAGATCTCCTGTCCAGGAGGTAACGTGACCCATCGATTCCTCATTCCCTATTGGTTGTCTCGTACGCTCTGTCTCGGGAATCTCTGGAGCAAGGGAACGAAAAGAAGTCTCTGCACAAGTACAGACTCGAGAGGGTTCGACCAGTTAGCGTGTGAGAGGGCGAGGGATTGCATGGAGAGGGCAATGCGACCGCAGCTACCTATCGTTTGCAGCAGAGCGCTCACTCGCTTTCTCCACTTGTCTACCGTTATGAGGGGTCTTGCTCCAAAGATTCCCACGACACATTGTACGTTCATATTTCTGATGGTCGCTCTGGGTTCCAAACTAGAAAATTTTCTCTCTCACTGCCCAACAGATTATCACCAATTGGATTGTTTCTGTACTGGAAAGAGCTAATACAGTAATAAGTTTCAAGCACTGGTAACCAACCAGTGTCTTCCCGTTTCTCCGAATTCCCTGGTAGCCCTCAGGAACGCTAAATAAGCAAACTGCTTCTAGATATATGCACATATGTGTCTTCCATATGTGATATAGAATACAGACTATAAATGTAATAATTATATTTAAAATGAACATAATGGATGGTATCTAAAAAGTGCAATGTAACTCAAACACCTAATTGAACTGATTGATTGATTTGGAGTTTTAAGTTCACTTTATGCACAGTATGGCTAATCGGGCTGGACCTGCAGTTTAAAGTGGGATCCGAACCACTATGTGCCTCCACCGGGTATCGGACTCGGGACCACTTGATTTCAAGGCGACGACGCTACCACTGCGCCATCGGGGAGGCCTCTCACACACCTAAGCGTCATATACTTGCCACGTGGTTTCTGGAAGCAAGTAGGCATGCCACTCATTTTTTTAAAAACAGGCAGAAGAAAATGAAAATATTTTTACTGAAGTAGTAGTGTAGCATGTTTTTCGTTTCGAAAACAGGCAGAAAAAGATGAAAACATTGTCACTGAAGTAGTAGTGTAGCATGTATTTCGTTTCTAAAACAGGCAGAAAAAATGAAAACATTCTTACTGAAGTAGTAGTGTAGCATGTTTTCGTTTCTAAAACAGGCATAAAAAAATAAAACATTCTTACTGAAGTAGTGTAGCATGTTTTTCGTTTCTAAAACAGGCAGAAAAAATGAAAACATTCTTACTGAAGTAGTAGTGTAGCATGTATTTCGTTTCTAAAACAGGCATAAAAAATAAAACATTCTTACTAAAGTAGTAGTGTAGCATGTTTTCGTTTCTAAAACAGGCATAAAAAAATAAAACATTGTCACTGAAGTAGTAATGTAGCATGTTTTGCGTTTCTGAAACAGGCATAAAAAATGAAAACATTCTTACTGAAGTAGTAGTGTAGCATGTTTTTCGTTTCTAAAACAGGCAGAAAAAATGAAAACATTCTTACTGAAGTAGTAGTGTAGCATGTTTTCGTTTCTAAAACAGGCATAAAAAATAAAACATTCTTACTAAAGTAGTAGTGTAGCATGTTTTCGTTTCTAAAACAGGCATAAAAAAATAAAACATTCTTACTGAAGTAGTGTAGCATGTTTTTCGTTTCTAAAACAGGCAGAAAAAATGAAAACATTCTTACTGAAGTAGTAGTGTAGCATGTATTTCGTTTCTAAAACAGGCATAAAAAATAAAACATTCTTACTAAAGTAGTAGTGTAGCATGTTTTCGTTTCTAAAACAGGCATAAAAAAATAAAACATTGTCACTGAAGTAGTAATGTAGCATGTTTTGCGTTTCTGAAACAGGCATAAAAAATGAAAACATTCTTACTGAAGTAGTAGTGTAGCATGTTTTTCGTTTCTAAAACAGGCAGAAAAAATGAAAACATTCTTACTGAAGTAGTAGTGTAGCATGTTTTCGTTTCTAAAACAGGCATAAAAAATAAAACATTCTTACTAAAGTAGTAGTGTAGCATGTTTTCGTTTCTAAAACAGGCATAAAAAAATAAAACATTGTCACTGAAGTAGTAATGTAGCATGTTTTGCGTTTCTGAAACAGGCATAAAAAATGAAAACATTCTTACTGAAGTAGTAGTGTAGCATGTTTTTCGTTTCTAAAACAGGCATAAAAAATAAAACATTCTTACTAAAGTAGTAGTGTAGCATGTTTTCGTTTCTAAAACAGGCATAAAAAATGAAAACATTCTTACTGAAGTAGTAGTGTAGCATGTTTTTCGTTTCTAAAACAGGCAGAAAAAATGAAAACATTCTTACTGAAGTAGTAGTGTAGCATGTTTTCGTTTCTAAAACAGGCATAAAAAAATAAAACATTGTCACTGAAGTAGTAATGTAGCATGTTTTGCGTTTCTGAAACAGGCATAAAAAATGAAAACATTCTTACTGAAGTAGTAGTGTAGCATGTTTTTCGTTTCTAAAACAGGCATAAAAAATAAAACATTCTTACTAAAGTAGTAGTGTAGCATGTTTTCGTTTCTAAAACAGGCATAAAAAATGAAAACATTCTTACTGAAGTAGTAGTGTAGCATGTTTTTCGTTTCTAAAACAGGCAGAAAAAATGAAAACATTCTTACTGAAGTAGTAGTGTAGCATGTTTTCGTTTCTAAAACAGGCATAAAAAATAAAACATTCTTACTAAAGTAGTAGTGTAGCATGTTTTCGTTTCTAAAACAGGCATAAAAAAATAAAACATTGTCACTGAAGTAGTAATGTAGCATGTTTTGCGTTTCTGAAACAGGCATAAAAAATGAAAACATTCTTACTGAAGTAGTAGTGTAGCATGTTTTTCGTTTCTAAAACAGGCAGAAAAAATGAAAACATTCTTACTGAAGTAGTAGTGTAGCATGTTTTCGTTTCTAAAACAGGCATAAAAAATAAAACATTGTCACTGAAGTAGTAATGTAGCATGTTTTCCGTTTCTGAAACAGGCAGAAAAAAATGAAAACATTCTTACTGAAGCAGTAGTGTAGCATGTTTTTCATTTCTAAAACAAGGAGAAAAAAATTAAAACATTCTTACTGAAGTAGTAGCGTAGCATGTTTTTGGTTTCTAAAACAGGCAGAAAAAGATGAAAACATTTTCACTGAAGTAGTAGTGTAGCATGTTTTTCGTTTCTAAAACAGGCAGAAAAAATGAAAACATTCTTACTGAAGTAGTAGTGCAGTATGTTTTTAGTTTCTAAAAGAGGCGGAAAAAATGAAAACATTCTCACTGAAGTAGTAGCGTATCATGTTTTTCGTTTCTACAACAGGCAGAAAAAAATGAAAACATCTCTCAATGAAGAAGTGCAGCATTCTCTTTATTTTTCCACCGGTCCCATCTAATTCACACATGCACAATTGGGTGAAAGGTCCGGATCAACGCAGAGGAACTGTACGCTAACCATTGCGCTGCAAAGTCTGGCTCAAGACTACACCTGCTACGTGCACTGATAGATGCATGATGTTTCAACTCAAAAAAGGTATACCACTTTATTTTGTAAATTGGTGTTGCTGAAATTATTTCATGCTTATCAAGAAAATCTGTTTTTGGAATTATATGAAATGTAATCCGATTTTTTGTTTTTCGAACAATGTGATTTGACGTCACTAGTGAACGTATCATAACTACGAAGAAAAGCTGAGTGACAAACCGCAAAATGAAAACCAAATAATAATTATATATGCTTTCAGCAAGCATCAGACCTCACTGATCGAGAAAAAGACACATGTCTTGCTGAATAAACATCCTACCTAACCACCCAGGAGAAAAATAAAGGATCCCGCCCCTTCTCGCCCCCACAGGGTGTTCCAGAACCACACCAGGGCCCGCCCAAAGAGCCGCCAGAAACATCTGCCGCTTTCTCATTTAAACGGCCGTAAAATGTAATGCAGGACATCAGGCGCGACGGTAAAAATAATGAGACGGGGGGGTTGCATTTTGTGTTTTTATAATGGAAAGGTTCTCAAAACCATAATTACACACCGTTGGATATCAATGCGCAGGCGCATTCGCTTCATTTGGTCTGCCGATATCTTTTATGTCAACCTCCCCACACTTCCCTTGCCAGCAGGACCTTATTTTCCTTTCCACTTCTGTCCCCCTACCCCCGATAGCTTTTTTCTCCCCCCTTCTTAAATCGTCTTCCCACCAAAATACTACCCTTGTCCCTTGAATCAAGGGCGTTTTCCTTCCTCCCCTCCACTCCTGCCCCCCGCACTTTCCAAATTTGTTTTCCATTTTTCATGATTTCTGCCCGATCCTTTTCTGATACGTTAGGGAGTACAGGACTGATTCGCATTCGTTCTTGGAATCGCCCTGCCCGAAAAAAAAAAGTGATGGGAATCTAGCTCCCCCATTTAGAAGCTCGGTACTCTCCCCTCATGCAAAATAAATAACACTTTCTCTTTAAGATAGGTGAGGGTAGTAATAAGTTCATCGCGGAACTGGAGGGGGAGAAACTACCCTTAAAGATTATACTTATATCGCTACCGTGAAGAATGTGTGTGAAATTTCCATGATTCTCACGCACCTATAAGTCCTCTCTTTTACAGTTCAAAGCCATCAATATTGACCTTCAGATACGGGATGGAATACAAACTTCAAACTCCTCCCAAAACGTTTCCCCTTCATTAATTAATAGTTCCATTAATATTTTGAAGGATAAACAATAACAATATTAAAGTCATTAATGTATTTTAATAGGCCAGTTTCATCGGGGCGTAGCATCTGCGCTATGTTCTCAATTAAACATTGATTTCAAATCATTCCTGACGTTGAAACTACGTACATGCTTCCTTGATGCAAGATGCGCGTAGAAACAAGTGAAAACGCTCACACTGAAGTTTTCATTTGTTTCTGCTTGCTTTAAAAACGAACACCATACCATGCTATTTCAGTATGAATGAAATGATGAGAATGCTATGATACTTTAGTGTGAACGTTTTCATTTGTTTATGAATGTTTCAAATAATGGAATACCGTGCCATGCGTCCCAGAAACACGTAACGTCCTCGTTCTGCTTCGTGTCCGAGCTCAGTAATATGTACAGTCACCTGCAATAAAAATGTACCACCTAGATCTTTAAACATTCTCTTCTCTGCAAGCCGTTATGTGTGTTACCAACTCTACGGGTGTGGTAGAAGTTGGCTATTAAAATCAACATATCGCCCTAGGGTTGAACCATTACGTATTTGAAGAGGGGAATGTTGTTATTCCCCGTAAGAAATACATAGATGTCGCAACACATTTGTTAGTGATATTTTTAATAAGCTTCATTTAGCTTGCTAACTGACTTAGAGACCCGCTTAAAACTGCAACCACAGATAAAGATATATAAGCAGATCTGCATAAGGCATGAAAACCGGTGCACGGACCTCCCACTGAGAATCGCCATTCGCAAGAAGTATTGCAATAATCCGCTAAGAGGCGCTGAGAGCACCATTCGCACTATTGCTTCCACTTCTTCTACCAAACAGAATAAGAGATGACGCTGCTGAATTTCACCACTGTCTAGGTCAAAAACTGACGTCATCAAACTCCTCCCTCTCCGGAGGGATGGGGGTTCCCGTGCTGGAACCTGAGGAGAAATGCATACGCTAGAGCTCGCTGTCTCGTACTTTTATAATACTAACGCGCTTTGATACAATGGAACTAAAGCTACATCTTATGCGAAACTGTATGTCCTAACCTTAAAATTCATTTTCAAAATTTTAAGTTAGGGACATATTTTCTCACTGATAAGTGTACATATTTTTTTCGTTTCTTAGTTCTTATACTTACACCTCCTTGGTATAAATACAACAACTTTTCCGAAACAGGGCAATTCAGGGAATACTAAAGCTCGACCATTCCATTTTATATATGTGATAGTAGTTTACGACCGTATCGTTTTGCTATTAATCTTGTGCACCTGTTGAGATATAATTCTCTTTGTTTTTATTTACTAGTAGTGACATATTTACATAAATATTACATATTTTACTCATTTTAGCTCATTAAGAACTGAACTTCATGTGCATGAGCCCTCCAAGTACCCCCCAGTTAACATTACGATGCTGGGTCAACATAGGAATTTTGAGCTATCACTGGGTATCGAACCTGGGACCTATCGTACCAAAGGCCAGAGTAGAAACCATTTGGCTACGCCAAAAAAAACTAGTTATATTATTTTCCGAAATCAGTGTGTATGAATACAACAACAATCAATCATAATATTGCGAAAACAAACAAGAGACTGTGTTGGATACAAAATTCTGAAAACAAAAATGTGTATCGTTCGAAATATTGGTTATTGATTTACTTCATTTTACTTAACTTTTTGTGCCTCTTTTGGCTAATTTGTGAAGATGGGGATGAGTAATGATATGATGAAATTGATGAGTGGACAATCACAAACATCCATGCCCAGGATTAGAACCCGGTACCCCTGGCGTCGTAGCGCGATGTGCTAACCACTCCGCCACGGGGGCCGGCTCTATCTTAAGTTTGATGCCTATACAAGCCGAGTTGATATATGGTTTCGTTTTAGTTACATTGCTAACTTCAAGTAAGGTAAAAAAAAATCTTGCACCATCAACAGTTAATGAGATTATTTTTATAAACTTTATATATATAAATACATTAATTAAATTAATTATAAATGATAAAATATTATTATTAATAATAATTATATTCAAATCATGTTGTAGGCATGTCCTTTCATTACTCAATGTCATTGCCATTTAACAAGACAGGAGGAATAGCGACAAAGGACACAGCAACGGAAGTCCATCTACTCACCGGAAGGAAAAGAAACACCAGAGAGAGATTTGTAGAACAGTTTCTTGTGTAAGAGGGTGTGTGTGTGTGCACGCGCACGAGAGTGTGATTCTCAATTAGATGTGCCTACGAGTATCTCTACAAACAATACTTGTGCTTAATCATCATTTAATTAATTAGTTAATCACGACTAGAGTTGAATCTTGCTGAAGAGATACCAAATAATTAGCGTCCCAGGATAATTAGCCTGTGGTTTGTTGGATTGTCGTTGCAGCGGTAAGGATCCTCTGTCAGAAAATTAGAGAAATCGTGGCTTTGAAGCCCCACTGGACACATGGCACTAGTTGTTGTTGTTGTTTCCCGTAATAGGTATAAATCAACATGAGAACAGGTATCACGAGTAGTATCTGTTTCTACGCTTCTGTGCCTTCAGGGTTGATTAAATGGTCATGGTGTACAGTGGTTACAGAATCTATTATTCGTATGTAAGGTAAAATCTGATATGTCATTATCTGGTCCACACAATGAAACATGTTCCATAGATTCTAGATTTTGAAAATAAGTATTTCCATATAAAGCAACAATAAAGTATTTGAACACACCATGTTCACTTTAACTACTTCTCCATAAATGATGTACAGTAAAAACTGCATATCCCAGAACCTCTATAAGAAGAAAAACCTGTAAATACGAAAAAAAAAAAGTCCCCAGAACGGACCGATTTTATACCTGAAAATGACCTGCTTAAGGCGGAAACGTAACACCATTTAAAGACCAACGAGATGTTTTTATTCTCAGTAAGACGGAAATTTCTTCCTTTGTTTTTTCGCTCGCAAGAAAACAATGCAATACTGTAAGTTGAACACGCCTCTGGTGCCACTCGCTTATCGGTAACATTGTCGATATGAAAGAATGCGCTACAATACTCATAGCTGTTACGATTCCGTTTCTTTCTCTCATCTCTTACCCTCTTTCTCCACCTTTCTTTGTCTATTTCTCCGCTGTTCTTTCGTCATCTCTCTATTTTTCTTGTTATCTCTCTGTGTTTCTTTTTTTCATCCCTTTTATCTCAACCTTTCTTCATCTCTCTTATTCCATCTTTCAATATTTCTCTTTCCCTCTATGCACATTGCGCTACGACCAGGGGTCCCGGGTTCGAAAAGATACATAAATACGTACTGTACGTTCTTACAATACTGTAAAAAGTGTACCAACATGTTATGTAGTTACATCATTGTAATCTCTGCTATGCTTATTGCGACTGCATCGCATTTTTATTCATGTACGTACATACATTTTAAGTAATACGAAATGTAAATCTGTCTTTCCATTATTTCCTGCAGCGATCTATATTGTATTTAAAATCAACCCTGTATAAGAAGGAAAACTGTTAACCCGGAAAATCTTGCTCGGAGCCATCATGTTCCGGGATAGACAGGTTTTACTGTAATATAATGTAATATAATCGTCTCTATTATGACTGTGAAAATATATTACACGGATTGAAACTTAGATCATTGTCAGATAGGAGAAGGAATCTCGAAATTAAACTTGTAGATATTTTGACTGACAAAATATCATGCGCAACATCGTAATAAAATTGGGACTGATAATACCAGTATATGGTGTTCGACATTATAAAACAATATCAGCAAAATGTATAATGGAAAAAAATAATTTTGCGTAATGTAATAACGCACCATATATTGTCACCCTGAATATCGGTGTAGACGTATTTTGATTGGATACTCTGTTCTTCAACATACGACTTTAGCGTTAATTTATTTTATATTACCGTTCAGATATTTTTTATATCTTTTTTGTACTTGTCAAACACCTTGCATTTTAAAATTATGTTGATTATCTACCTTTACTCATGAATTATTGCTTTTTGAGTCAACTTTATGCACAAAAGGCTAATCTGGACTGGGCCTACAGTTTATGGTGGGATCCAAACCACCGTGCCATGTGCCTCCACCGGCTATCGAACCCGGGACCCCTTTATTACAAGGCGACGACGTTACCACTACGCCATCGGGAGGCCCAATTTTTTACTCTTGACATTTGATTATGAGTGTATGGATAAAAGTAGTGTACTTTGGAATTTTCTGTATAAAGCACTATAAACATTATTTGAAAGAAATAATTTAATTACGAATGTACAGGGTGGCGCATATCGTATCTACCGATATCATTTGGCAACCCTGTTGGAATGCAGGTGCTCATGCGCAGAAATTTTCCATTTTTAGGCAGCTGCAAGTCTGGCAATTAGTCTGCCATGGAACGTTGACCGCTTCAGGCACGAATCGTGGCAGTGGAGGCGTTCATCCGAACGGGTTCCATTCAGGAGAGACTGCACTGAGAAGCATCAGGACACCAGAAAATACGACTCCTTCGACATGGAGACTTCTGTTTCTGCAGTCTGCCATTGACTTCCTATTGCCTATTCCATCGTATCATGTTGTAACGCACTGGCACGGGTTGACTGCGACCCTCATTGGCCCGTCGTCGCAGTGTCTGCAGCGTCTACTGAATGTAATCCGTTCGGATGAACGCCTCTGCTGCCACCGATTCGTGTCTGAAACGGCCAACGTTCCATGGCAGACTGATTGCGAGACATGCAGCTGCCTAAGAATGTGAAACTTCTGCGCATGTGTATCAGCATTCCGACAGTGTTGCCAAATGTTATTGGTAGATACAATATGCGCCACCCTATAGATCCCGTACATCACAGCATCATCTCAATACTGATCTCAGCGTTTAATACAGATACTTTACCCCAATGCCGGATCTACAAGCCGCAAAACCCCGCAGTGCGTGGGGCCCGGTGACAAATAAACTTTTAGGAGGTCCTCAGCTATTGACATAGTATATACGTATGTAAAAAATAAACTTTGTTTCTCAAGAATACACAGGTAAAGTTAAAGTTCCCTGTGCATGTAGCACCGTGCCGTGAAGGCATATTTAGGGTATATGGGTGTAGGGCCCACCTCGGTTTCCCGCGTGGCAGTCAGACTAGAATCTAATCACGCTAGAATTTCACGAGAAATGCAGTGGTGAACGTTTCTCCAACGTATCTTTAATCAGGAAAAAAATATGACTCCATGATTGCAACAAATATATAATTTTCCAAGTGTGAGAAAACAGTGTCATATGTCATCACCCCCTTCCCATTTAAAAACTTTGAGTTGAATTCAATGTTGCGGCCACAAATATGGCGGACGTCCGCTTGGAACACACCAATGTGGTTCCCCCTAAGCCTAACCTGTTTCTATTAAGCCCAATTATACCCCGCCTAACTCCTTTACTTTTTATAGGGGGTGTTAAGGGACTTTTGAATCACCCTCTAGGATCTTACATGTGACTTTTTCAACACACACATTATATATATATATATATATATATATATATATATATATATATATATATATATATAGAGAGAGAGAGAGAGAGAGAGAGAGAGAGAGAGAGAGAGAGAGAGAGAGAGAGAGAGAGAAAGATATTTGTAGATCCGGCACTACTTAAGCCCGACAAGGAATGAAGGTATTCTGAGGACCTGAACCAGAAGCCGAAGCGAAGAGGTTCACTCGGACTAACGACCACATCTAACATTCGTTTATGTTTATCAAATGTAAAACACTGTATATGAAAGCTAATGAAATGTTATTTACGGTATGTTACACACTTATTAAATCAAGGTGTCCCGTAAGGGTTTTAGTATTCGAATGTATGCGTATTCATCTTATTTAACGAAGCTTTACTGTACGCTAAACGCGACGGCGAGGATGAACAATGAGAGGAAATTGATATAGGGATACGTGCAAAGGAACAAACATGTCCAAACCGCGTGAGTAGTTCCGCGCACACTAAAATAAATGTAAACTTATATTTATCCATACGGAACACGCAGTCACCATCATCACACATGTGAAATGTTACAATGTTTCAGGTGGAACACAAATACTTAGTTGCAACGTATGGACATTTGCACGAACGCATTGCGAAGTGTAGAATTTTGGTACATGTTATTTTGTCTATTGTTAACATTGTAATTCCTTTTTTCCGTTTTTATGTAAGATATAAATGAGGCTGAATTGAGCGCACCATTGTTTACTAGGGAGTACCCCTGAGGAGGTCACGATCTGATCGCTTCAACATTCAGTAGCCCCTAGAGTAACTTACTAAGAATATTGCAGAATTTATTTCGAACCAGAATGTGCTTTTTTGAAATAATTACTGCAAAAATTATGGCTAACAGATTATGAGCTTGGGGCCATTTAAATTATTGCACTCAATGAAATTCTAAGGTGTAAACGACCTTTGTGAGCCCTGCTAAGACATATAGATATATTTTACTGTGTTGATGGATATTTATTCATGTTGAACAACTCAAACAGACAGAGTAATGAATTTTATTTGAATGCACAGATACCTAAGGCATTTCTGCTTCCAATTCCTTCAGTAGGAAGAGGGGTTCTTGCGTCACCGAGGAAGGAAGATAAAGACAATCTTTAACGAACAAACAACCCTTGGAGGAAGGAATATTACCATTGTTTTGCCTCACTTCTTCTCATTCCGTCTTACTGACACTATCTCGCCCGAAGCTCTCCGAATGTCAACAAGTAGAGAGGAACAAAAACAGACCGTGAAGAGGATGGTTTTTGCCTAACTCTGTTGCGTTGCGGGAGAATAGCAAAGCATGGAAACCTCACAGTCTCCAGACGAGAGTATCTTGAAATCAATTTAGCTTGCAAAGTACGAGGAAGGCTACACTTTCTGAATCTGAAGACGGCTGGAAGCCGATGCAAAGTTTTTTTCGGGTATGTTCCGGAAAGATTCTGAGCTTGAGAAAGCTAACGCAACTCTCACATTCGCTTAATTCAAGAAGAAAAGAATGGCATTTGATCTAGACATTCACTTCATTCAAGACGACAAAAATGACGTTAGATCTGAATCTTCACTTTACTCAAGAAGACAAGAATGGAATTTGATCTAGAGGTTCATTGAAGACAAGAATGACGTTTGATCTAGATCTTCACTTCATTCAAGAAGACAAGAATTACATTAGATTTGAATCTTTGCTTCATTTAAGAAGACAAGAATGGAATTAGATATAGACTTCAATTTATTGAAGAAGACAAGAATGGAATTTGATCTAGAGGTTCGTTCAAGACAAGAATGACGTTTGATCTAGATCTTTACTTCATTCAAGAAGACAAGAATAGCGTTAGATCTTCGCTTCATTCAACAAGACAAGAGGTGGCGTTATATCTAGTTCATTCACTTCATTCAAGAAAATCTTCACTTGATTCAAGAAGACAATAAGGGCGTTAGATCTTCACTGCATTCAAGAAGACGAGAATGACTTTAGATATAAATCTTCAATTCATTCAAGAAGACAAGAATGACGTTGGTTCTAGAAAGCTCGGAAATCTTCCTAGAACTCAGCAGGTTGACATTTCGAACCCCTTATCATTTTGTAATACCAAATTAATGTAAAAACCATCAGAACATACCTCTTAAAAACCCCTTAATAATTAAGAGCCATAACAGATAAATTTTATCTACGTATGTGTACCAGTAGGCTTGTTTTATAGCCTAATAAGAGTTGACGTTATTGAAGAAATATAGTGGGGTTCTCAGGAACAGTGAAAAACTTGTAGTTTTTGATCAGAAGTAGTTACAAGTGAACTGGGCAGTGGGTCCGATCGAAACGCAATAACAACAGGAAAGAAAAAGGGGGAGGGGTAGCTTTAGCGATAAAATGTAAATTTAGGAGTGTGTTAGTAGATTCTCCGCGTCTAGATCCGAACATAGATTGCATCCTCGTTAAAGTGTTAATTCCAGGAATTGTCATGTTGTATATTTGTGTAGTGTACATATCACCCGGTAGCAACTGTAATACTTACTGCGAATTCTTTAGGTTCAAAGAAAAGCACTGTCAACCTGGTAAAGTTAAACTCCTCCTGGCCGGCGACTTTAATCTCCCTGACATAACTATGACTTAACTACTTCGACTGGACCTTATTTAGAATTGCACAATTTCATAAACTTCGCTGACATAACAAGGTTTGATGACGTAAAGAATAATAACGGAAAGACACTCGATTTGATTTTGACAAATGGGCAGGGAATAACAGTTACACGAAACACACAGCCACTAGTTCCTGAAGACATACACCATCCCTCGCTGCTAGTAGATATTAATCATGTCAAAGCAACCCGCGATAAAACTTGTCATAAGCTACAGTACAACTTCACTAAAACCGACTTCGCATCCATCTATCACACGCTGCTTAACACGAACGGGATATATTGAAAACATAGAATGACGTTGATCAAGCCACAGACGTGTTTTATGAAATTATATATAAAATATTCGATGAATGTGTTCCCTTAAAGAATTAAAGTAGGAATTAGAAATATAAGTAGGAAACGTTATCACAACAAGAAGTGAAAAAAACAGGCGGGAGACTTTCGATACCACTACAATAAATTTAGCAAATTTCGAACAATAGTTAGTAAGGAAATTATTGATGCATACAACAGTTATGTTGCCAAGTCGGAAATAAATATTGCAAAAGATAGCACCCAGTTTTGATCGTTTGTTACAAATAAACGTAGGAAAAGCAAAAAAGATCCTGTACAGTTGAAAGATAAAGTGTTTTCAGACCGACGTTCAGTAGTAGAAGCTTTTGCACAGAATTTTCAGTCGGTGTATAAAATAGATCCCCCTAGATATGACATGAAAGTATTGCCTAACCATAAACAATATGAAAATTTGGATAATCTGTAATACAGAGATAGGAATTAAAAGCTTAAAACCTAAGAAATCAGCCGGACCGCCCTATGTAGTTTAAGGTTGCAGTGATATATTGAAATACCCACTACATCTAATTTTCAATTTCCTAAAAAATGGAAAGCCACGGCAATTTGTCCACTTCCCAAAACCAATAACACTAATGACGTACAAAACTACCGACCAATAAGTATATTATCAGCCCCAGCAAAAATATTCGAAAAAATAATGCACTGTTACATATTTACCCACGTAAAACCTGTAATATCATCGTTTCAGCATGGCTTTGTACCACGTAGATCAGTGTTGACCAATCTCTCCGATATTACCAATTTTATAAGTTCAATCTTTGACGAAGGAGGTCGCAGGAATATATAAAGACTTTCGCAAAGCGTTCGACTTGGTTAACCACGATATCCTATTAAGTAAAGAAGCATGCTTCAATATTTCTGAACCACTGCGCCAATTGTTCGCTTCCTATTTGCAGAACCGTAAGCAGTACGTCACGTATAAAGGCCACACATCCGACGAGATAAGAGTCACCTCATCAATACCTCAGGGATCTAACCTTGGGCCACTTCTTTTCACTTTACTTATTAACGACTTGCCTGATTCATTTGAAAATTCACACAAATTGCTGTTTGCAGATGACCTGAAATTTTACAGGAAATAAGCAAATAAGATGACAGTGTTCAACTTCAAAATGATATTACAAAGCTGGAAACGTGGACAACAAACAATGATTTAACACTAAATATCAATAAATGCCATTTTGTAACATATACTCGAAAGAAAAACCCAGTTGAATTTCAGTATCAAATATACAACCATACTCTAGCAAGAAATTTTATAGTCAAGGATTTAGGGGTTATTTTTTACTCAAATCTTACTTTTAATAAATACGTAGAACAAATAATTAGTGAAGCATTCAAGAACCTTGGGTTTATTCTTAGAGTGGGGAGGGATTTCAAGAATATAGAGACACTAAAAGTTTTATATTATTCATATGTAAGACCAAAACTCGAACATCCATCTGTTATATAGAATACACACATAGCAAAGTACAGTGAAGCAATTGAAAGAGTCCAATCAAGATTTCTTAGATTTTTATAATACAAATTTCAGAAAGTTTACCCCACATTTGAACACTAGGACAACCTAATATATTATTAAAGTCGGTTTACAAAGGTATGTTATAGAAGAACGTTACAGAAAATAGTATTCTTGTGGAAGTTGTTAAATCACGAAGTAGATGCTGAACATTTACTCTGCCAGATACATTTTCGAATCCCGTCGTCGAAAACTAGACTCAAGAATGAAGTTTTTCTTATAAAGAAGGCTAGATCGGAAATTAAAAATAAATCTCCATTGTGGAGAATGTGCACCAGTTACAATAAATTGCTAATCAAGAATAACATCATTGACATCTATTCTATGAACCTAAGGGACTTCAGTAAAGCCACTATTAACACAATGACCTAAGCTTAAACACGTAATTTCCTAATGAAATGATGTGATAAAGTATATATATAGATACAGTGTGTGTGTGTGTGTGTGTGTGTGTGTGTGTGTGTGTGTGTAGAATTTCTATCTCTATATTACAGAAATATATGTAATTGTATTTACTATGTATTCTATCCTTCAGATGGGCTCTGTAATTAGGTATGTACCTGTTGAGTTCAATAAATAAATAAATATTATAAAGTTATTTTTATTTACACTAGTTGTGCTCGTATAAATTGCATATATGGATGATATAAAAGAATGAAAAATAAATTAACATTTTCACTGTTTTAACATAATTATTAACCATTTGAAAGTAAAACTTCAGCTATTGTTATGTAAGTTATAACTCTTTAACAGAAGAGAAAAATGGTATCGCCTTGTAATTTAGAATTTCTAAGCTCGACTCCTGGAAAAGGCGCAAATTTCATAGACTATGCAATATCGACTAGCCTTTGCCTAAACATTACTCAAGCTTTTGAAGGGAGACCAGAACGAGACTCGATTTATGGAAACTCGATCTAACCGAGACAGATTCTTCAGTAGTTTTAGTACGAAGTAATACGTTGGTTTATTAACTTCTCTATCTATCTAATATATAAAAATGTATATATGTATAGTATATATATATATATATATATGTATGTTTGTTCCGGCATAAGTCTCGAACGCCTGGAGCAATTTCAACCACACTTGTACACATATGACTTACAATCTGGAAAGAAATACTGTGGGGGTAAGACACCCCTGGCACCCCTAGGGTGGGATGGGAAGGGGGTGACATATAAAAATAATCGAAAACGACCGATAATAGTGTGGAATCCATAGTTTTCGGGGTCCCTAAGATGAATAGTGACACTACCAAAGCCGTTCAACTCCCAAGTCCATTTTACACTATAGTTAGAATCCATTATTTTCCTGTCTAATAGAAGATTGGGATAAATAAATACCCGGGCAACGCCGGATAATCAGCTAGTTTTATATTTTTTCAAGACCCAAAACAACGATATTTGAAGGAACCTCAATGGCCGACATTTTAGTGATCAACTAACAATCTCTTCACTCAAGGTTTCTGTGTGAGTACCACTTGATCAAATCCATCAAGTTTATTATTCATTCTCATCATCTGTAGGAAAGCGATGCTAATAAATATTAGCCACCTATTATCAAAACCCTCCAATTCCATAGCAGTCATTTTTTTATGAAATGCGAAAAACTATACCTAATAAGCCGTGTAGTGCAGGTGAACCGTTTCTCATTATTGCTTTTCCATGTATTAAAGTAATTTCTTTAGCATAATTTCAAGAGTCCTAGTTCATAAAAAAACTGCAGTGTGATTGGATATGCGGATTTTGTTTGCGAATTTATCTGTCTACAATACGAATGTTTGCAGTGGGTTTCTATTATACTTAATTTGTCTACATGTTTACAACTATGTTCATTACTTAAATAATGTGTGTATTGTTTCAGCTAATAATGATTGTTATTGGTATGAAACATCATTACTCCTCCACATTGAAACACAATAACATAATTCAAGGGCAATGTGGTTACACTATCCAATATCGCATTCTGACTGGACCATGGAGATGTGGTGAGTTTTCATTCTGGAAATAGTGAAATGTGTCATGGATATAGCGGATATTGAAAGCAAGCACTGTTTTCAGCATGAATTTAAACAAGGATTGTGTTTGTGTGTGTGTGTGTGTGTAAGGGGGGTTATTGCAATTTTTCAATTTCTCCTACGTGGAAGTACAAGACACAATCCTTGTCTCATTAAAACAATGGATTTGGGGGCGGGGGGAAGTAACTTCACGCACAAAAGCTTCAAACACAGATAATATGGACAAGAATTGCAACTACAAGGTTCTCCCGATGGCGTAGTGGTAACGTCTTCGCCTTGTAATCAAGGGGCCCGGGTCCGATATCCGGTGGAGGCGTATAGTGATTTGGATCCCACTTTAAACTGTAGGTTCTGATTAGCCTATGAAATTAGCATGAAATGGACAAAAAATATAAGCAAAATAAGGACCACTGATATTGCGCCCTCCAATAATCGAATCCGGAATCTCTGGGTTGCAGGACGCAAGATTTAATGACAACGCAATGACAATAAAGGCATTCCGAGAATAATCCAACGAAATTCTTGTCGACATAACACGACTGTTAAAAACTAACTTATCTTTTGTCTTGCTGGCCCATGGAAACCTACTCTGAACTTTTCCATAACCCTTTTATCCCGGCTTCGCAACCTTCCGACCATTCGTGAAAGCCTGAAGCACGCAAAAATCTAATTTATGCAAACCGTTTAAATTTGAAGCAATTAAACCATTTTGCCGGGTGTCAGATCCCCGACGTTCCATTAACATAAAAAATAATGCATTATTAATGACCTGGGAATTCGGGGAGAATGACGCAGTGATGAACTTTTTCTGTTATAATTCCTTTTGTTTTCTCTCTCCTCTCATTCTGTTGCTGATCATTCTCGGACTGTGCTAAATTCGTTTTCTACCCGGCTCACAGATAACACGGAATGTCCACTGTACAAGAGAGAAAAATAGAAATGGGATTTTTGACGACAATTCAACTCACACGACCACGCATATTAGCTTCACATATTTTTTCGATTCCATTCATGTGAAGCTAGGGAATTATTTTTTCGATTACATTCATGTGAAGCTAAGGAGTTATTTTTTCGATTACATTCACGTGAAGCTAGGGAGTTTTTTTTCGATTACATTCATGTGAAGCTAGGGAGTTTGTTTTCGATTACATTCATGTGAAGCTAGGGAGTTTTTTTTTCTTTGATTACATTAATGTGAAGCTAGGGAGTTTTTTCGATTACATTCATGTGAAGCTTGGGAGTTTTTTTCGATTACATTCATGTGAAGCTAGGGAGTTTTTTTCGATTTCATTCATGTGGAGCTAGGGAGTTTTTTCCCGATTAAATTCATGTGAAACTAGGGAGTTAAGACTAAAGGCCGAAAATAATCCACATAATTTTTGGTACATAGCCTTTCATAATATCTACATGTATACACGTATTTATGGAACTATTAATTTATCGAGCCTGAGGAAAGTGTCAGAAATTTTGAGAATTACTTTTCAAAACGAGCCTTATTAAAAAAAAAAAGTCTATGAAGGTTTCCACCAGCAGAATTCGATTAGGAGTAGAATTTTCGGATTTCTTTTTATATGTGTAAACGACACACTTATTTTCAATTCTGATGTTAGATCTGTTTCCTAGATAACCAAGGAAGAAGCTAGTATGGATATCTATTGTTCTTGGCTAGATAATTGTACATGTAAATGTAATTATAAATGTCGACAACAGTGAGTCCACCTACATTTTCTTGGATATTCTATACTCTGTCCCAGCTAACTGTAGAGCAGGAAAACGAAATCAAGTCTATGCGCAAGTAGTGACGTGAGACGGCTCCACCAATGAACACATGAGAGGAACGGAATTGCGTGGGGTGGGGGAAAGTGACTGCCTTCCCAGCAGCGAGAAATGCCTTCGTTGTTTGGTTAGGAATGTTACGTTTAGTGCTCTTAGCTGGCGAAGTTCAGATAACATGGCAGTGTATTTATGCTAAGGGAACTACACCTAACAATGAAGGCATTCCTGGCTTACGTCTGAACACGATGTTGGTTGCTGCGTTTGTTACGAGTGAAACCCTTCTACACTCTGTCCGGGAATCTCTGGAGCATGAGAAGGAAAAACAAGTCTTCTGCACAAGTAGTGACTCGTGAGGGTTCGACCAATGAGCGCATGGCATGGGAAGTGGCTGCATGGTTACCTTGGAGTTGCCTTTGCACCTCCTTGAATCAAACTTCAAACTCCCTTAGCTGGAAAATTCTGAATAAAGCCTTCAACATTAATCACGTGTTGTGTGAGCTATCAAACAATGCACAACACAAAGCCATCTTGTTGCTGTTATTTACATGCTTCTGCTAATCAACTTAATTTCATAACCAAGAGTACCATGGCCCTTTTCGAACTACGTAATATTTTAAAGTGAGCCTATAAAACCTAAGAAAATAACATTGAAATTTTTTTTTTCAAGAGTGTCGATTTTGTCCTTTCATGAATGAATGGGATGTTTGTGGAGAGAGGCAGGCTTCAGAAGTCTGCAATATTTAGCACCAGACGTCCCTATTGAGTCGAAACAGCCCAATCTTTTTAATCCCTGTCCCGACTTTTCTTCGAACTACTGTCGTGAAGCAAAAATATCGCGGGTTGCTTTTGGTTACCACACATTAATACATACTACTCATTATAAGAATCTTTGCTAATACGTATTATTTCATTTATAAATATATTATTATCTAAGAATTATCTTGTTTTCTCTTTGGTGCGGGTGTAAGAAAATTAAAGGGAATTTGAAAACACTTAATTTGCGAAATACAAAGGACTAACATTAGAATAATTCCGAGCATTAAATGTGAAAAATAAGCACCAGCTGTACTCTGTGCGACCGTATGTAAGCGAATGTGTTGCTGATTGTCGAGTCTATATGGTAAGTCTATAGGAGAGTTGAATTTTTTCCCATACTTTTGACCATAATGTTGAAACTCCTCAATTGGTAGTCTAGAGTCTAGGTCACATCGTTATTTTGTTCCGGATATCTCAGGAGAGGGAAAGTGAGTGTATGGAGGGGAAACCGCTGCTACAGCTACCAGCCGTTTGTAGCAGCGGGCGGTGCTTTGCTTCGCCTACTCACATTCTCCCATTGTACTTGGCCTTACTACATATTTTCAAGAGACAAGATTTAATATTTTTACAGCATTTCGGATCTTCTATTTTTTCCCCACATTTTCGGATCTGCACCTTCCTTCCTTCTCTAAAAAAAATCTTGGTACCGTACAGACCTGTGTATGACACTGAAGTCTGCCCACATCCACGGCGGAGTGGTTATAAGGACGGAGAATGTGTATGTGCGTACATACAAGTTGTAAATGGAAATGTAATATTTTGATATTACCTTTCTGTAATTGGAGACTTGTCTCTGTTGAAGGGAAATAAATATGTCTGAGTGCTGCGCCAGAGGTCCGGGTTCGAATCCAGGACTGGACATGGACGTTCATTGTGAGTGTGCATTCATCAGTTTCATCATATCATCACTCATCCTCATCTTCACAGTGAAAAGTAGCAGAAAAGACAAGTAAATTTAACCCAATCAATCAATGCATTTGAAGATCATCTGAAGAGCATTTTCAAAATTGAAACTGGATCTTTTCACAGATATTCCAACAAGGCTATCCCACGTTCTTCCTTAGCTTGACGTAAATCTACCTTAGGGCGCGATACCTCCAACATAACGTGCAGACACCGTGAGTCATTCCCATCCTCCAGAAGCCAGAGAGCGTTTAATATCAATTTCACACCGGCTGCACGACGTAAATCATCAAGGTTACTTTTCTGTTTGCCCAGAGTCACCGAGAGTTTTATTCGCTGTTGACCCCGGAGGACAAACAAACGATATATTCATCTCTCCACTCTGCCTGCTGGAGGCTTTGAAACCCTGGGATGATTATCGGAGAACGTCGACCATGACAGGAAGGTGGAGGAAGGAGGCGAGGAAAGAGGGACGAGGAAAGCTGAAAGAAGAGAGGAAAAAAAATTAATGTCCTCCGACACCTTAATTGCTGAGTGGGACCAGGTGACGGAAATTGGAAATGAATCACAGATCCGGAGTTCCTCGCTGTTGCTGATGGGTTTAGGCCGCCAAAATGGCAAAGCCTGGTAAAGTGACGTCGTCCCTAACGTTTTTCTCCTCCAGTCCGGAGCTTAGGAAGAAGAAGCGGAGGAGAATGTATTGTTCCCAGTGAGCCTTTTGCAAGTAGATTATTTTTGTTTTTCAATAATCGTGCTCAATCGAATGTTTCACTTGTAACTTTTACGACCGTACTGGTGAGTATTTAGACTTTAATAATATGACGCATTTGTATCAACAGACGGTTAGCTACTAACCTGAATATTGCTACCTTAGCAATGACCTTTATATAAAAAATGGTATTTAAGAGCATATTTGAACTTTGTGCGTAACATTTATATTAAAAAATGTAAGCTTGGCGTAAACAGATAATAAAATTTTGTTGAGTAGAGTTCTCTCGGTTACGAGAAAAAGTAAGTTGATGTTATCTCACTCGTTCAATATTGTTTAATTAACATTATGTTCTGTGCTTCATTATTATTATTATTTGTTATAATGGTCATTAAGTATAAATGCTTTGGAAGTTCTTAAAATGGAAGGTTCGGTTATGAACTGTGAGTCCCGTGTCTTATTTATTTATTTATTTATTTATTCCTTGTTTTGGATGGCGAAGTTAAGGCACAAGCCTTTTCTTCCACTTAACCATCTCTACATTACATTTTATAAATTGATTTTTATAGCTAACTGTATGTTAAATATATAAAAAACTAAATATTTAAGATACCAAGAAATGAAATCTATAAAAAACTAAGAACATTGAGATACCAAAAAAAAGAAAAACACAAGAAAAAATAAAAGAGAAAGACGCAAAAAACATAAAAAATAAAGACAAAAATACATACACACTAAGTAAAAAAAATACACGTAAAACATAAACACACACGCAACAAACATAGTCAAATTACAGAAAAAGTCGGTGGGTGTTGGTCCTACAAGTTTACACGAAGGTTTAATTTTATTTCCCTGGTTTCAGTTCTGGTAAGTTGACTCCAGAAGATGATTTTTTAATTTTGATTTGAATTGGAGAAGAGAAGAAGAGTTTCTTATGTCGTTGGGGAGGTCGTTCCACGCTCTGGTAGCAGTGACCGTTAAGGAATTTCCATAAAACGTTGTCTTGTGGGAGGGAATGGCCAGCAGAGAGTTGTCTCTCGAACGGGTGGCAAAGGTGTGTGCTGAACTTAGGGGTTGAAATCGAGAAAGTAGGTAGGACGGCTCTCGTGAGTTTACTATTTTGTAGAGCGCTGTAAGAGCGTGAAAGCGGCGGCGAGTGGAAAGGTCGAACCAGCCTAGGTCCTTGAAAGCCGGGGTCAGGTGGTAAAAAAATTTGATATTATAAATGTAGCGCACACATGCATTTTGTATTCGCTGTAGACGTCTTGCTAGTTCACCGTTGAGGTCAATATATGTCAAGTCACAGTAGTCTATATGAGACAGAACTAAGGACTCCACGAGTGTTTTTTTTACTTCTTGTGGTAAAATATTTTTAAGGCGGTACAGCGAGTGTAATGCTGCGTAGGATTTTTTACATATGGCCTTCACATGGTCACTCCAAGTGAGGTTTTCGTCCACAACGACTCCCAGGTCTTTGACCGAAAGCGACAACGAAATGGGGTTTCCTTCGACAAGAATGTCAGGGATGGAGGACTTCTCTGTTGTGGAAATGAGCTGACGTGAGCCAATTAAAATACATTTCGTTTTCTCAGCATTTACTCGCAGACCGTTTGCCTGAGACCACTTGCAGACGTTCATAATATCATCGTTTAGGGCTTTGATGGCCATATTGATGCTTGTTTTAGGGAACGACAAATAACATTGGACGTCATCAGCGTACAGATGGTAATTTGTCGATTGAAAGTTTCCAGATATATCATTTACGTACATGGAGAACAGCAGCGGAGACAGGACGCTACCTTGGGGTACACCGCAATTCGTCGGCAGCCACGACGACTTATTGTCAGAAACGAATGTGCGTTGCTGTCTGGCTGCTAAATATGAGCGAGCCCAGTCAACAGCGGGTTGGGAAAAGTTGAAATAAAATGACAATTTCGCCAGAAGGATATCGTGGTCTACGGTTTGGAAGGCTTTGCTGTAATCGAGGAGAACTAGCATTGTCAAATATCTCTTATCCATCGCCGACCTTACATCATCCACCACTTTAATGAGCGCTGTGCTGGTGCTGTGATGTGGGCGGAAACCGGACTGGAAGGGGTTTAACAATTTTTTCGATTGCACATAGTTAAAAATTTGCTCGTGAACGATGTTTTCAAATACTTTTGACAAAGTTGGGAAAATACTGATCGGTCGAAAATCTTGAGCGCTTACTGGGTTGGTGATTTTAGCCAGGGGGCGTATGTGAGCGAGTTTCCAAATGCTTGGGAATGTGCCACTGTACAGGGATGTGTTGAAAATATCTGCAATTGCGGGTGAGATGTGGGTAGCGATATACTTTAACATGTTAATAGAAATTTCGTCTGCTCCGGTTGCATTGGATTTGATTTTATTAATTGTAGTTTGGACCTTTTCATGCGTTATAAAAAAGAAATCGAAACTATTGTTGTTGTTGCTTTTATGAACACTTATGGAGTCGATTGTACGTTTCTTAATTTCAGGATTTATACCTGATACGTTTTGGAAGTGGCCATTTAGTTCTTCTGTGGAGATGCCAACAATTTCATTACTATCATATTTTTTCCCAACGCCGAACATTTTAAGTTTATTCCACAGCGATTTCGGCTGCGATCTGTAGTTTAATAGTTGTCCCGCAAAGCAAAACTTTCTCTTTCGTATTTCCTGGGTGCACCGATTCCGAAGAATGCAGTATTCTTCGAAATAATCGTGTACTGATTCCAGGTTTGCTTTGAGTGTGGACTTATACCGCCTGTAAGCTGCATCCCTACGGGACATCAGCTGCAGAATCTCGGGGGTGATCCACGGGCTGGGAGGTCTCGAAACTCTTTTTCTTTTCACGGGCGCGTGCTTGTTGTAAATATGAAGGATGAGGGAATTTAAGAGATTCACTTTCTCGTCAACTGTTTGAAAAGAGGACACGAGGTGCCATGGCATGTTTCCTGCTTCAATATTCAGGGCTCGAATATCAAGCCGTTTAAAATCTCTGAAGGAGATTACTTTTGGTTTATATTTATATGTTTTCAGAGAATAGGAAAGAAAAATAAGATCGTGCTTCGATATGCCTGGGACTGGAAATTGTCCGAAATTTAGAATTTTTAGTGGGTTGGTTGTTAATATATGGTCAATAAGCGTCTCACTTTGATGAGAACGATGTGTGGCTTTTAACGAACAGGCTGATAGGTTGAGAGACGATATGGTGTCTTTGTAATTTCGTACTTCCGGTTTGGAGGTCAAGAGGTCGAAATTTACGTCACCAAGGATAATACAATTTTCGTATATCGGTAAAAAATTAGATATTTCTTTTTCGAAATTTTCAAAATCAGTTTTCGGGGGTCGATACACTCCGCTGAGGAGGATTTTTTGGTTGTTTACGTTTAGCTCAAGGATCAAATATTCCGAACTACTCGAGTATTCTCCTCGCGAACGAGAGAGGATTTTAACGGGAATGTTTTCTTTTACATATATTGCACAGCCTCCGCCTCTTTTGTTTATCCTGTCGCAACGATAAAGCCTGTATCCCTGCATGCTGACCAGGTGATCTGGGATCGACGAAACAAGCCAGCTCTCCGACACTAGAATTGCATCACAAGAAAGAGGGGCAAAAATAGTTAGGAATTCGTCGTAATGGGACAGTTTGTTCACTATATTTTCGAATTAATTGATTGATTGAGTTGGGTCTTTTAAATCCATTTTATGCACAGAAAGGATAATCGGGACTGGACCTACAATTCAAAGTAGGATCCGAACCACTATGTGCCTCCACCAGGTATCGAACCCAGGACCCCTTGATTAGAAGGCGACGACGCTACCACTACGCCATCAGATTGATTGGCTGGCTTTATTTTACTTCGCTTTTTGTGCCCCTTTTGGCTAATTTGCAACGGGGATGAGTGATTATGTGATGAAATTGATTGATGGACACTCATAAACATCCATGCCCAGGCCAGGATTCGAACCCGGGACGCCTACCTCTCGGTTAGAAAATACATGGATGAAGGACGAACTGATGAAATGGTGTCATTGTGCCTTACCCAGGATTCGAACGTGCTTCGTAGCGCTGAGGAGGAGAAATTGTAGGGTTCGAGCTCCGATTTGGGCATCATTCACCCATAACGATTAGCTTATGGCGGGAAAGCGACGCGAAGTCCGACAGTGACGTCCCACTCAGTCATAGGTTTAACCGCGACAATGATGATGAATAATGATTTAGTGGTTTATTTTACGCCGCTCTTTTACCAGTTTCGGCTAATCGTGACGACGGGGATGAAGGGACAACCACAAAAACATAAGGACACAACACCTACACCCACAAAAGATTATACTAACTACGGGTCCATACACCAGAGCCTCAATTGCCTGCAAGATTGAAGTTACGTGGGATTGATTGATTGGTTTGGTTACTTCGTTCTTTTGCCACTTTTGGCTAATCGCGAAGATGAGAATGAGTGATATGATGAAATTGATGGACGGACACTCACATAGAAAACCCATACCGCGATTCGAACACGGAACCCCTGGCGTCGTAGCGCGCTGAGCTAACCACCCACCACGAAGGTCGACTTAATGAGGACGATGAATAATGATTAGATGAATCTGATGAAGGGACAAACACAAGGAGACAAAATGATGCAGGCTAGGATATTAATCCAGGTTTTCAAATGACAACTCTTCAAATGTTTTAATTTTGTACAAAACCGAGGGAAACCACTAGTTTCGAATCTTGTGGACTTAATTCAAACTTTGTCATAAGATTTCGTCATGTACAGTTGCAACAAAGGAGACCTAGTTTCGATACAAAAGAATCACCAATAATTCACATCGTGACCAATATCGAAAGAACAGAATTTAGAACGTGAAAGAAATGGCGGAGATGAAAAGAATGGATGGGGGGAGGGGGGACTCGATTGTTGTTTGCGGGGAGGAGTGAGGATAGGGGATGGTAGGAAGACAATTCTGAATGTGTGAAATTTCCTCTCGATTCCCTATAAATCACCCGCTCCAGCGTGTAGTTTGGCGCTGGAGTGTGTCGGGCGTAAGGGTCGTGATCGCAGTTTTGGTCGCGCGGGTTGATTTATGTCTCACGCCGGAGGTCAGCCCGCCAGAGAGAGTCTGGGGATCTCGGAGGGGAGAGGGAGGGATGCTGTGTCATGGCTAGGCTCCGGGTTAGAGAACTGGGAGAGGGGAATGGCTTCCAGGCCTTTACTGACCCTCCCGAACGCACGTGCCAAGCTTGCATTTGAAGCCACCCAATCATGACATTAGTTAATAGCGAAAAAAATCAATAAGATGTGTTTGTGGCCAACGCGGGGACAAAAAGAACTTCTTTTCTTAGCCATGGGGGAAGTCCTCCTTCTTATATATACAACACTCGCTTCTAAAAAAAATCAAATTAACATGTTAGGAGTATTTGTTTTAAACCTTCTGAAACCTGAGGTTTATGATTGGCTTTTGTTATTTCGCGTCGCTATCTTCCACTTTTGGCTAATCACGACGATGAAGATGAGTAACAATATGGTGAAATATGAGATATTCACAAAGAATACCAATGAATAAGCCTGGATTCGAACTTGCGTCCTCTTGTCTCAAAGGGCTGAGCACAAGCCGATGTATTGGATGGATATATCTCAAAGGGCTGAGCACAAGCCAATGTATGGGATGGATATATCTCAAACGGCTGACCACAAGCCGATGTATTGGATGGATGCATAGGAGTGCGAACGGACGTTCGCAGAATTTTTTCCACGAAGAGACGAGCAAGGTATTTTTCCATGGGGCATATTACCCCGATAATAGTGATGCCCCCTTCACAAAACACCACTTGAATTTAAAATTATCGCATAATAATTAATGTAAATTACTGACAGAAATAAAATTATACGTGTAAAATATATACTTTTAGGTTAACAGCCCGACCCTGTGGCCGAGTGGTTAGCACATCGCGCTGCGACGCCAAGGTTCCCGGGTTCGAATCCTGGTCGGGCTTGGTTGTTTGTGAATGTCCATTCATCAATTTCGTCATTTCATCACTCATCCCCATCTTCGCAAATTAGCCAAGAGGCACAAAACGCGAAGTAAAATAAACTAAATTAATCAAATCAATCAAATCAATTTTAGGTTAACATTCCTTTTCGAAGGGGGAGGGGTGGTCATCCTTGCCTCTCCTTCCAGACGTTTCATGCCTCCAGTGCGTTTCTAAAGTCCCCGAACTCTAATTTAAGAAAATGATAAACAATTATAAAATCTTCACATTTCAATTATTATAACATGAAAATATTTACATGTGACTACAGTTTGTTCATACATAAGAATGAACAACAACGTTTAACATTTAGAGAAGATGTTGAAAATGTTTACCATCAACTTCTAGGCACAAGTTAACACGACGGCACATATGGGAGGCCACTTTGTGCAGTGTTGTGACCGGGATGTCGCTCACTCCTCTGGTTATATTCTCCTGTAGGTCCTAGATTGTCCTTGGATTGTCCTTGGATTGTTTTTGTACACTATGTTCTTAAGATAGCCCCACAAATAAAAGTCTGGAGGGCTTAAGTCTGGCGAGCGAGGCGGCCACAAATTTTTCGATATCAATCGATCCCCAAAGAAATATCTGAGCATCTCCATTGACTCATTTGGTGTATGGCTCGTTGCTCCATCCTGTTGGAACCAACAGTAACGTTCGTCTTCCTCAAGCAAAGCTACAAATTGAGTGATGATGTTCCCATACACTTCTGAATCAACAGTCGTGTTGAAAAAAAATAGGACCCACAATTCATCTCCTTGAAATTGCGCACCATACTCCCTCAGCAACCCTCTGCTCCCGTGTAAGACACATGGTGAACTGAATTCGTGCGCGTTTTCAACTGGACATCTGGCTTTCATCCTTGCTGACTACTGCGCATGCATCGTTGTTCATTGTCGTCTAGTGTTGATTTGTATGTTCCAACAACACCAACAAACAATCACAAGCAACAGTTTCTAAAAAAATTGCATTGCTGCTCAACAATGAATTTTTAAAGTCAGAGTTCGGGGACTTTAGAAACGCACTACTTTCACTTAGCGTAGAGGAATCTTAATGCTGTTATTAAACGATATTATACTCTTTAAAGAAAATGAAGTATTTTCAAGCCGATGAAAGTTCAAAGAAACTACGGAGAAAGGAGGTTCAGTGGCGCAACCACAAGGGGGCAGGGGCATTGCCTTCTCCCAACTTTGGACGGAAATCAATTCTAGGGGGACAAACATTGAAGTAAAATAATGCAAGACTAGCAGAATCTAAGAGAAGCAGGACAAAATGATACTGAAGATAAAAATAGTTGTCACGTCTTTCTTGCATTATTTATTACAGACGGCCAGGAGCACCTGCAGTGGGGCACAGAGGGACAATTGCCCACTCGACTTCAAATCTTATACAAATAAAAAAATCATTTCGTAAAATTTTCTTGCTCGCTTTGCTCGCACTGTCTTGTGAAGTTCAAAGCAGTTGTAGCTAGGGGGCTGCGAGAGTTGTCCCTCTACGCCGAACGATCTGAATGTGAAAAATTGTAAAAGAGAATGCCATGGAATCTCATGAAGTCTTTTGTGTGCTATTAAATCAATACTGTTTTCAACTTATATAAATTAGGATCGAAAAATTTTCTTGCTCGCTTCGGTCGAAATTTCTTTATTTTCTGTAATGCATTGTGAATTGCCAGAGGGACAAGTAAGATCAACTAAGTACTTCAGACAGTTGTTGCTATAACAGTTTGGTTTGGAGAAAAAGGAGCGCGCACATTTCAAAGACAATTTATATCATTTTTGCATTTGGTATGTTATGGGGCGGATGAATTGATTATGTAATGTATTTAAATAATATGTTATACACACACACACATATACACACCCATCAATGCCATAAAACTAAAGGAGTATGAGATAAAATGAGATTTTTCTTTCCAGACTGAACTTTCATCAAGGCTTCGCCCCCCCCCCCCCCTAATCAGAGTGTCTGTGCACGCCTATGGATGGATACATCTCAAAAGGGCTGAGCACAAGCCAACGTATTGGTTGGATATATCTCAAAGGGTTGAGCACAAGCCAATGTATTGGATGGATATATCTCAAACGGCTGAGCACAAGCCAATGTATTGGATGGATATATCTCAAACGGCTGAGCACAAGCCAATGTATTGGATGGATATATCTCAAACGGCTGAGCACAAGCCGATGTATTGGTTGGATATGTCTCAAAGGGTTGAGCACAAGCCAATGTATTGGATGGATATATCTCAAACGGCTGAGCACAAGCCGATGTATTGGTTGGATACATCTCAAAAGGGTTGAGCACAAGCCAATGTATTGGATGGATATGTCTCAAACGGCTGAGCACAAGCCAATGTATTGGATGGATATATCTCAAACGGCTGAGCAGAAGCCAATGTATTGGTTGGATATGTCTCAAAGGGTTGAGCACAAGCCAATGTATTGGATGGATATATCTCAAACGGCTGAGCACAAGCCAATGTATTGGTTAGATATGTCTCAAAGGGTTGAGCACAAGCCAATGTATTGGTTGGATATGTCTCAAAGGGTTGAGCACAAGCCAATGTATTGGATGGATATATCTCAAACGGCTGAGCACAAGCCGATGTATTGGTTGGATTTAATTTACCGATACCAGCAGTTACTTTTCCTCACTAAAGCCTTCCAAGAACTACAAAGCCCTAATACACTGATAAACTTAATACAAATGGCAATGAAACAGACCAGAGCAAAAGTGAAGATAGGGAACGAAACAAGGTGAGAATTCCCCTACTACAGAGGAGTCAAACAAGGAGATGGGTTATCAACTAGTACATGTAGCAGTACAAGAAGTAGATAAGAGAGGATCAATTTTCACAAAGAGCATTCAAATATGCCCGTATGCGGACGATATTGCAGTAATGGCAAGAACAGGAAATGATTCGAAGAAAACGTATCAAAGACTGGAAGAAGCTGCAAACAATTTCGGATCAGAAACTAATTTCAATAGAACAAAATACATGATTATTACACAAAAAGAGAGAAAAAATATAAAAATGGATGGGAAGGAATTTGAAAGAGTCAGCTCATTCCAGTACCTAGGATTGACTATCTATCTATCTATCTATCTATCTATCTATCTATATAAAAATGGATGTGTGTGTGTGTGTGTGTGTGTGTATGTTTGTTCCGGCATAACTCTCGAACGCCTGGAGCAATTTCAACCAAACTTGGTACACGTATTACTTGCAATCTGGAAATAATATTTTTGGGGTAAGACACCCCTGCCACCCCTAGGGCTGAGGTGGGTAGGGCTGACATGTAAAAATAATCGAGATCGATCGATAATAAATTCCGCACAAACAGACATCCGTGATTCTATGCAATCCAGCACAACGACAGTGTTTCTTGGGTTGTCTAACATTCAGGCTGGGTTTCGAAAACGACCGATATTAGTGTGGAATCCATAGTTTTCTTGACACTCCCAATGTGGTTCAACATCAAATTCATCACCTATCGGCATGGGAGGTGAAAGGGGGTGAAAAATAAAATGCCACAAATGATCTAGATTAGTGTCGAATCCATAGTTTACAGAGTCGCTAAGCTAATTGGTGACATTCACGATCACATTTAAAATTAGTTACATTTTACATTATAGTTAGAATTCATTATTTTTCTGTCTAATACAAGATTGGGGTAAATAAATACCTGGGCAACGCCGGATAATCAGATAGTAAATGAATTAAGCAAGAAATGCAGCATGATAAAGGAAAGAATATGCATGGGCAATAGAGCTTATTACGGAAACATGCGGTTATTAAAGAGCAAATTAATAAACAGGAAACTTAAAATCACCATATACAAAACATTAATCAGACCAAAGTAGGTGAAATGGGCGATTCTGGAACAGTCCTTTGACCTACTTTTTATTTTACGACGTTTTACGCACTAAACTAACCTACAATGAGAGAAAAATGGACAGAAAAAGCTCTGGCATCACTTTTTAAGCTATTTTTTATCCCATTTCAAAATGTTGCTCTTATGCTAACTCATCCTTTGACCTACTTTTGAAATGACTTACGATATTTTCCTATAAGGAGGCTGTCTCCTCTTACTGTAAGCTCGCTCAGTGTAATCTACTACGACCTGCTAATAGGCTTCTGCTCTCAGCGCAATCCGTTTTACGCACTAAACTAACCTACAATGAGAGAAAAAATGAAGAGAAAAAGCTCTGGCATCATTTTTTAAGCTATTTTTTATCCTATTTCAAATGTTGCTCTTATGCTCATTTTTTGACCCACTTTTTATTTTACGACGTTTTACGCACTAAACTAACCTACAATGAGAGAAAAATGAACAGAAAAAGCTCTGGCATCACTTTTTAAGCTATTTTTTATCCTATTTCAAATGTTGCTCTTATGCTAACTCATTTTTTGACCTACTTTTTATTTTACGACGTTTTACGCACTAAACTAACCTACAATGAGAGAAAAATGGACAGAAAAAGCTCTGACATCACTTTTTAAGCTATTTTTTACCTCCTGCTAATCTTGCTCTTATGCTAACTCATTTTTTGACCTACTTTTGAAATGACTTACGATATTTTCCTATAAGGCGACTGTCTCCTTTTAGTGTAAGCTCCCTCAGTGTAATCTACCACGACCTTGTGCTCTCAGCGTAATCTGCCACGATGTGTTTTGTTTTTAAAACTCTTATGTGTGATCTTCTACAATGTGTGTGTGTGTGTGTGATAATCAAAATTTATTTTTGTTAAGGAAATCCCTGGCCCCCAAAAAAGAAAATATCCCGCCAGGGGTGCGTGGTGCCCAACACAGTTCTAATGGCCACGGCTAACAAAGCCATGCCTCTGTAGAATTTCATGGGTTTTTTTTTAACTCCCCTATGACTCCCTACAGAGGACCTCCGTGTGTAATGTGTGTGTTTTATGATTGAAGAGAAGAAAAAATTTTGGTTAAGAATGGAATGTGTAAGAACTAAAAAAAGTTTCTGTGGGGGTGCAGCATCTGAAAGAAATAAAAAAATATCCTCAAAATAGTGTACATAATATGATAGAAAAATATAAAAAAAAAGTGTGAATGCAAAAATTAGTGTGAATGATTGTTTTTTTTTTAAAAAAATGATAGAAAAATATAAAAAAAAGTGTGAATGCAAAAATTAGTGTGAATGATTGTTTTTTTTAAAAAAAATGATAGAAAAATATAAAAAAAAAGTGTGAATGCAAAAATTAGTGTGAATGATTGTTTTTTTTTAAAAAAAAAGGTGGTGCAAGAAATAATACGTACTTTTTTGATGCAGAAGTCTAATGGTGCGAGCAGGTTTCTTCCTCGTCATGGTAACCCCATTCTCGGGTGTGGATGTTGCAGTCTAGCAGCCTCAATTTGGTGTCGTGGGGATCAAGCGCCACTTTGTTGATCGTGGATGTATGCAACTGGTCGATGGTGCTCGTGATCCGATGTTCGGTCATGCGTTTGATTTTTTTGTCGAACAAGCACGACTTGTAATCTTCTACGGTTAGTTTGTTTGTGCTCGAACGCCCTACCCCTTTTGCCTTTTTTATTTCGGTCTCATCCTGAACTTTGATGGCGTACATTTTTGCTCGAAGACCAGCAAACTCTGTGATGATGCGGCCGTTGACTTCATCCTTCATCTTCCCGATCGTCATTTTCTGGCTGTCGTCGAATAGAGCGTGATCTTTCGGATAATTGGAGAAATCGAAATGCTGGCTCATGCTTTTCAGATCTTCGTATAGATCATCGGTGCGGATGTTGTACACGAAGCTGTCCGTGTCGGTGTACGCCACCTCGATCGCCTCTCCATAGCGTGGTTTCATGATGTCGTAGTGAAACTTGTACATGGCTAGCTTCGACAACTCGAGGATCGCGACTCCCACGGCGATTGGTATGTCGAATGTTATGTGGCGGAGAGCACGTTCGATCAATACCAACGTGTCGCTCAGTATCGTGAAGTTCTTGTACGTGGGCTGAGCGACGAGCTTGTTTATTTTCTTCGGGTCGGAGACCAAGTTGATATTTCTTTTTTTTCTGGCATCTTCCATGCTCTTGCCGTAGATGCTGTTGTTCATCAATTTGTATAGGTCTTTGTCTGCGGAAGAAGAAGCTGATGCTCGACGTTGAGTGTTGCCGTCGATATAGGGTGCTAGCCACCTGGTCTGTCTAAACTTCAATCCCGAGTGCACGCGCTTTAAAACCAATCCATGCTGGAGGTAGAATTGTAGGAGACGATAATGCACCACGTAATTTTTTTGCTCTTGAAGGTGAGCATCAGTTTCTTCTCCGGAGCCGATTCCATCACAGGTGCCATCGCAAATCCATGGTGTTCTCGATGAAGCGATGCGGGATATTCCAAATCTACTTTCAGGAAACATCCATTTTCATGATCTTCGCTCCATTCCAAACAATCTTGAAGTTCCTGCTCGCTCATCCATTCGTATTCTCCGATGGGCAGAGACTCGGACATGGCATAACCATACAGGTTGTTCATGTCCCAGTATGCCAAGAAGTTTGTCGGTTTCCCTGCATCGAAATCGGCAACATATGGATTGTTGGCCTTGACGTATCGAAGGGGACACTGGACGATTCCACCACGTTTTGCCTCTTCGACAAAGAAAAGTTGATTGACGTCCTTGATGAGTTCTATCTTCACCTTCGTGGATTTTAACATCGCCTGCCAAGAATAACCCGGTGTGGTGTAGCTGAAAGCGGGGTCCAAACCATATGCTGCCATTCCTCTCGAACGATGGAGATGAAAACGGTCGCTCAATAGCGTAACATCCAGTTTCAGATACAGATCGTGATAGTCGGCCATGGTTTGACAAGAGAATGTAGACCAGACGAGCTGAGCATGATGGTAGTCCTCTTCGGTGCAACAGGTGTCGCTAAGACGACTGTAGAATGCTTCTCTCGGTGGTAACGATGTTTCTGAGAATTTGGAAGCATCCGTCATGTATTCGTAGGGGTAAACACCCTTGCGTCTTAACGGTGCTAAATGTTGGTCGCCAAAACATTTCCTGGTGGCGACCAAATCATCGTCGGTGAGTTGAGACGCAAGTGTCGCCAAACTCGAAGACAGAAAGTTGTAGGAGTCCAAGAAGCGAATTTCTACGCGATTGCCATTTCCAACGACCACCATCTTGCTGAATGAAATGAATTTCTCATTGGTGCGAGCTATGACACTAATGGGTTGAGCGTCGCATCCCATCTCCTTTATGAAGATTTTGGCGTCGTAGCCCTCCAAATTGTGAATGAATACAGGAATAAAATTTGGTTTTTTGATTTGTTGATTACAGTTTTTACACACGGGGGCCACATATTTTCCCGTGTGATGATTATGGTGGCGAACTTTGACATTTTCGAGGGTGAAGTTACATTCGCACACATCACACTGAGAGGCAAGGTTGTATGCTTCCTTCTCTTCCTGGGTAAGAGGCTCCATTGCTTTGTCTTCTCTTAGTAGAGGAGCGAATTGTATGGCCATCTGTTTCAAGGTTTGAACGAATTTTTGTGGAGCATCATTGCCACGATGTAAAATAACATTGCCTGTGTTGTTGACCATCAATCCAAAAGCGCAGGCTTCGTGATGTAGAATTTCGGTGGTGCTCGATACGCTGGGATTCGGTTCGCAGATGGCGAGTGGAAGTTGGAAACTTTCAAAGTCGGCGCATATCACCACGGGATGCCAGAGTAATGCCTTGTAGTTGGAAAATGTCATGTCTCGAGAAGGCATTTTGATAGCCGTAGCCGGATGTTTACTACACATTTCATGATGATCTTGGAGTTCTTCATCAGCATTCTTTTTTCCTCGACCGTAGAATATACTCAGGCATCTGTCGCATACTCGAATTTTATGTTGATGTGTGGTAATTTGACTTCTTGTTAATTTTGAAAGATTCTGAATTAGACAATAATGATAATTATCATCATCTTCGATCAGGAGTAATCTGATGACACGATTACTTTTAATGTTGCTATGTCTGAGAACGTAGATGGTGTTGTTTTTGTCTAATCCGAAGATGTGTACTGCTATACTTTCGTTTTTATCTGTCTTGTACTGTGCCTCAAATTTACTAATGTCTCGTAGATTTACAGGGTAATTAATACCAGCCATAGGTTTTTCAAATTCTGAGAGATATTCTGGCTTGTTGTAGTGGCATAAACGATGTTTGTTATCATTGGCTGGGTGATGATCGGCAATGATACACCACAAAAAGCATCTGTTATCCTCATTTTGAATGTTGATGATTGCTTTCTTACTGGCTATTTCCGAGGGCAAATCGATGAAGCTGGATGCTCCCATCGCGTTGTATCGTGCTACCTTCAAAGTTAAAGTGTGAGGCGAACCGCAAAGTGTCCAACCCGATCCACGTTTTTGGAAAGTCTCGTGCTTGTTCAACAAAGCGTCAAACATCTGGTTGCAAATAGCATCCACCTCATCGACGTCGGCGGCGTGGAGGCTCTTTACACCAGTGTAATGATGGAAAGTTTCTTGCTCTTTTTTCACGTTTTCGTAAATGACGGAAACGATGAGGTGGATTTTCAACGAGCATTGCAACAAAGCTTCGGTGATAGACGAAATTAACTTGCTTCTGACCGAGCGAAAAAAGTTGTTTAGATCAGATGTTTCTTCAGATCGGAAAGTCTCCTCGGTTAAAATATTTCTAATATTTTCGCCGGCACTCTTCTGCTTTTTTCGTGGCGCTTGATCGTCATCATCGAGCTCTCTCTTACTTGATCCTTCCCCATGCACATTCTTCCGATGTCTACTCAAGTTTGAAATGGATATATATTTCCCACAGTGGTCACATGCACGTTTCGCTTCCTTCTTCTCCATTCTTTTGCTAAGAAAAAAAAGATGAAGTTACTAAATTGCACACATTTTTTTGTGGTGTTATTTATATTAGACCCCAAAACCATAAAATGATCTACCATAGATGAAGTTACTATTTGTGGTGTTGTTTATATTAGACCCCCAAGCATAAATGATCTACCATAGATGAAGTTGCTATTTGTGGTGTTATTTATATTAGACCCCCAAGCATAAATGATCTACCATAGATGAAGTTACTATTTGTGGTGTTGTTTATATTAGATACGTTCTCAATTTTTTCTTAAATAACCGGCATGAATCTTTTTGGTTTCCGAAAGCAAACAAACATGGAGACTGTACATCGCACGACGACAGATCTACCTTCCATGTTAACTAAACTCAATGGTCTACTAATTGTTCACCTCAATAGTATCTGGACGAAACTGAATGACGATGTGGGAAAGATGTTTTACGTCCTCAATAACAATTTACATTTCTACGAAATTCCGATCGGTGGGAAACTTCAAATCACCGTGAATCCGGAAAACGTAGGCGAAATCAAAATTTCTACCGGCAAGAACATTTTTCGAATCAAGCACGACAAGATGCTTTCTAACATTACGTACGATGTTTCTGCAGGAGATTATCTTTACGTGGAACTCCTAGGAGATTACGATAAACTCATTCCTCTCTTCGTAGAATTACGAATCGTGTATCCTATTATAAATAACCATTAACCAAAATGCCTAACGACATTTTCGGCCACACTAAGCGTGTAGACCACGCAGAAGAGATTCTCATGTTGGATGTCCGAATTAAAAAGTTGAGGAGCGATTTGATCGCTTTGCAGGAGACCTTAAACAAAAGTTTAGATTCCGAGATCGCTACGCTCCAAACGCAATGTCTCGACCCCATTCTGAAAATCGATTCCGAACTGAAAACGCTCATAAAAAATTATGTTGACGTACCTTCTTACGACAACGTTCAAAATATACAGTTGAGTGTGGATTCGCTTCAAAATGATTTGGCCAAATTACAGCAATTTCAATTGAAAAATGAAGATTTGGAAAAATTAAAACTCGAAATCGAAGAACGAACTTCCGCAATAGAAAAGAATTTCTCTGAACTTCAAACCGTCGTGAAGGATATCGATGTAGAACGCTTGCACGTCGTCGTTTCCAAATTACAAGAAGAATTCACCACCACGTTGGAAGAAATTAAATCCAAGTTACAGACTTTGGAAGATACCATGACGAACCTACCATCGTCGGACGAACTGCAGGTCATCGGTAAAAGCGTTGCGAACATAAAAATTCAATTGGAGGCTTATCGAGATTTCGAACACATTCAAACCACCATCGCTACGCTTCAGGCGTCTCTGGAGTTGATCAACGAAGAAATTAAAAATATTCACGCTGAAGCAAGCGCGTTGACGAGCATTCAAGATACGTTGAGCACGGTCCAGCAGAAGATTGAATATTTAGAAAATTTGAACGTCGAAACAAATCTTGCTCATTTTCATCACGTACTGGACAACATACAGGGTGACTTGGAATCGTTACGGACGAGCGTGCCTTCGAGCGAAGATTTGGAAAAATTGAAAACGGCGGGGACGGCACTATCCGAATCGAGCGACATCAAAAGTTCGTTAAGCGATCTCGAGAGTAGGGTGGCCAATCTCCCCACCTCCAAAGAATTACACGCTTTGAAAAGGAACATATCTCGAATGCTGAAACGACTGGAAACGGAAACGGCGAACGTGGAACAGATTCGAGATGAAATTAGTTCGCTGGTGTCGACGCTGCCCACTTCGCAGAGCGTCGCTGACCTTCACACGCAGTTTACCGAGATGCGAAGCATCGTGAACGATCTTACCGAGAAGAGCTCGAAATTGAATCAAGTCGAGAACCTTCAGAGTATTGTCATCAACATCAGAGATCAAGTTGGAGTGCTGGAATCCACGCAGGAATCGACGCTGGCCTCTTTCGGTGCCAAGTTGCAAGAACTCAACGAAAACTACAAGCAGTTGAACGTGGAAGTGAAAATCAAACCGTCGTTTTCTGCCGTAACCGATACCATAGTCGAACATTTGTTGCCCGTACAAAATACACTGGGACAGCTTCACAGCAACCTCGTTAGCGTCGATACTAAATTCGCTAAACTGCATTCTCTGCAAGCCATCGAAATCAACAGCGTACCCAATCAACACGTTCGTCGAAGGTAACAAACTGTACATGTTGCATCCTTATCATCCGTACTACAAGTTTCTCCTCGATGGCACGATTCAGATAAACGAATTTTCGTACTGGTGGCAGAAAAGCTAGCGTTCCCACCATGATCTTGATATCGAATCGTGGTGTCCAGAAAGCAGGAAACATTCCTCTGGCACGTTGGAACGAAACGCGCAACATATATGAAATACACGAAGACGAAGATCTTACCGTTTTCGACGTGAGTGCCGGCGATAAGCTGATCATTCAAAACACGAGCGAGGTGCCACCTTCTTTGAATCCCATCACGCTTGTGCTTCTCTTCAAACGTAATCTCTAAAAAATGTCTAGGCAAGCCATCGTCGAAGAATTGCATAAACCTGCACGCCGCAACTACGAACGTTTGGCGGTGGTAACCAAGGGCATCGATGACCTCTGGCAAAGTGACCTCGTGGAGATGAGTAGCGGCAATTTGAAAAACGTACATAAATTGAACAAGGGCAACAAGTACCTTCTTACCGTCATAGACACATTTTCGAAATTCGCATGGGCTCTGCCGTTGAAAGCCAAAACGGGAACATGCGTCACGGAAGCATTCAAATTAATTTTTCGCGAAAGCAACAGACGACCTCGGTTTTTGCAAACGGACAACGGTAAAGAATTTTACAACACCGTATTCCAAAAGTTTATTAAAAAACATGACATTCGACATTATTCGACCTTCAGTCACATCAAAGCCAGCATCGTGGAAAGATTTAATCGAACCTTGAAAACACACATGTGGAAACGCTTCACGCTTCGGGGAAATTACAAATGGGTTGACATCCTGCCGGAACTCGTCGACACCTATAATAATACGGTACACAGAACGATAGGCATGAAGCCAGCTGACGTTTCGAAATCTGACGAGCAGCGTTTAATTTCTACAGTTTACTGTCCAAAGTACACTCCCACGACTACCAAGAAATCAAAATTCAAAATTGGAGACCAGGTGAGAATCAGCAAATTCAAACGCGCCTTCGAGAAAGGATTCACAAAAAATTGGAGCACGGAATTTTTTACGGTGATTCGAGTTTTACCCGGAAACCGACACACGTATATAATAAAAGATAGTAGCGGCGAGATTTTGAAAGGAAGATTTTACGAAGAGGAACTCTCTAAAACGAAACATCCTGACACGTACCTCATCGAGAAAGTATTGCGTAGGAAAGGTGACAAACTGTTTGTCAAATGGCTGGGACTTGCGGAAAAGAGTTGGATCGACGCGAACGAAGTGATCTTGTGAGTACGTGGAACGTGGTGAAACGTCTACCGGATTCGGAAAGTCAAACGAAAAAAAAGAACGGCGGGTTGCTTCCCGACAGCATCCGCTGTCTAATCGTGGGTCCTTCGGGGTGTGGGAAAACAACACTGCTCGTGGACAATTTTCTCCTCGCACCGAATTGGTTAGATTGGAAGAACAGGCTCCTGTACGTGTTCTCGAAAAGTTTGGAGCAATCCAAATACCAGCAACTGATGAAACTGTACAATGGTCTGGACATTGCAACGTTCGCATCTGAAATCATTCCACTCGACGATTGCCGTGAAAATTCAGTCGTTGTGTTCGACGACGTCATCCTGGAAAATCAAAATGAAATTCGCAACTTTTTCACGCAAGGTCGTCACAAAGGAGTGGATTGCTTTTACCTAGCTCAAACGTTTTCCAAAATTCCAAAACAGTTAGTACGCGACAACGCTAATTTCATATGTTTGTTTCGTCAAGATCACACCAACCTCAAGCACGCGTACGATGACTACGTAGGTGGAGACATGAACTACAATCAATTTTCGGAACGCTGCTCCCACTGTTGGAACAGTGACGATTTCGGATTCGCGACGATCGACATGACGAGGAAACGCAACGACGGAAAATACAGAAACAAAATCAACGACTTTCTAAACGTTGCAACGTTGTGAGAAACGACGTGTATAAATAACGTTATGATGAAACGAAAAATCGAAGACGAAAATCTCAAGCTTCGCGATTACCTCGCGAAACGCTTCAAAGGTTGGAAATCCGAGAATCGCGGATTCTACGAAGAGAAGAAACGTCAAGATCAGCCTGTGATCGATGCCATCAGCGATCTAGGTAAAGAAATTAAAGGTGTCACGGAACAAAATAAAAATTTGATCAACGAACTCGTACCACTTGCAGCTAAAAGTTACACCGTACCCACGCCCATTTCGAGCATTCCTTCGACGCCGTTCGAACTGAAGGACGTACCACGACGTCGAGCCATAAGCACCACGTCTTCGGATAAAATCGAGTTGGGACCTTTGGCACGAGACTACCTGAGCACGGGGAAATTCGACAAGGATGAAGTGTTCGGATTGTATCCGAGCATGGAAACCAACTAGGGTGTGGTGTGGAAGATTGGGAAATCGAAGGTGACCTTCGAAGGCAACAACATTAAAGTCAATTTAGGCGATAAGGATAGCTGGAACAGGTATCCGGGTACGGTGGGACTGTGGGAACTCGTTGCCAAAAAGCAGCCGAAGGATTACACCGACGAAGATTACCAGAGTTACAAGGAAATTTTGATCATGACGGATGCCTTGTATCAAAACAACGATGCTACGCAGAATCGCGTCAAATCCAGCAGCGGTGAGAAGTACAGGAATCTCATCAAGCCGATATGGAACCAGGTCAAAACAGGCAGCGGCGTCAAACTCTACAACACCCTGCCCAAAGAATTCGTGTGGGTGGACGACGTGAGAAAACTCATAGACAGGTTGTTGGTTATTGCAGGAGAGGAGAATGCAGGCAATCGTAATTTCTACAACGAGAAGGTTGGCATCGTGGACATGATCAGCGCCAAACTTTCCAACTTCATCGTGAATAACGACAAGGGCATAGGATACCTCATTAAAATTATCAACACGCTGCCTCCGAGATTCTGGAACGTGGCCGAAGGAAAAGGACTCGTGAACGACATCATCAACAAGTTACCTTTCGAGATGCATTTACCTGGCTACCAGTACTGCGGACCGGGTACGAAACTCGAGAAAAGATTGGAGAGAGGAGACAAGGGTGTGAATCCGTTGGACGCCGCATGCAAAGATCACGACATCGCCTACAACACCACGCAGACGGATCTGGATGCACGTCACGAAGCAGACAGAAAGTTAGAGCACGCAGCTTTCGAAAGATTCGTCAGCAGAGACGCTTCGCTTTGAGAAAGAGTTGCAGCACTGGGCACCACCATCGCCATGAACACGAAACAAAAATTTGGGTGGGGTGTATAAATAAATAACATACAGTAAAAAAGAAATAATAACAACATGTCTTGCATAACCGGCTTACCACCCGAACTGCTATGTAAAATATTCAAACACGCTTGCGAAAATGTAGGGAAACTTTTACACGTAGCAAGAACAACTCCGAAATTTCGTATCCCCTGTGAAATGCTTATCAAGGACCATCTTCGGGAGATCAGTGGAATGTGGTGCGGTGATCTTGACACTCTTCTTTCGGCTGCAGGGGAAAAATTAAACAAGAGAATGGACGAACTGCACGAGGCGAGGGAGGGAAGAAGACGATATACTGATGATTGGCGTAAGTCCAAACAGAAAACTGAAGAAATCATCACGCACATCATCGCGTTTTCCGAAGCACGAATTTTCTTTCTCTAACGCACACACACAAAAAAAAAATCTTCGATACAAATCGTGAAAAAAAATATATATAAATAACACACATCGTGAAAAAAAAAAATAATCTTCGGTATATATAAATAACACACATTGTGAAAAAAATTAAATTTCTCTAACACACACTGAAATTTCTCTTCGATATGACGACTGAAAAAATGAGTGATCTCCAAGCATTAAAACAAATGCTAAATTTGTCAGTCGAATATGTAAAAATTCAGGAATTGGAAGTCGGCAAACCTTACACGATAACTTCCGGTTCAATTGTTTCTACCCAGTATGGTCCCAAGGTGCGTCTGTTGCTCAACGCACAATACAGTCTATTTTTACCAGATCGATATGCTAACATGTTATCCGACCAAAAACTATCTATCTTAATCGAGAACAAAACTCGAATCGTGTACAAGGGGACAAAGGAACTTCTTGGTAAGAAAACGAAGCACGTAATAGAATTTGTGTAACGGCTCTGCGCGGAGTATATATAAAATAACATCCCTTGAAAAAAAAAATTACACGAGAGGGAAACAAAAAAATCTCGGAACATTTATATATATAAATAACATACCGTGAAAAAAAAAGTTACGCAAAACAAAAAAATCTCAGAACATTTATATATATAAATAACATACCGTGAAAAAAAAATATATAGAGAGCATCAACATGAAGCCCAAGGGTGTCGTGTACCAGATACCATACTCCAATCTAAAAAATCTAGGTGCCCTCGATGGGTTACTCACCAAGAAACAACGCGAGAAGAAGCGTTCTTGCTTGACAAAAGGACACGGAATGAAATTGCTTCTCAGCACTCCACAATTAAGACGCATGCAGCGTTCGCGGGAACAGCAAAAGATCGGAGGTTTCATATTCAGCATCCCGGCCATCCTGGCAGCATTAGGGGCTGTTGGAAGTTTGGCTGGCGGAAGCGCCGCCATCGCGAAAACCGTCATCGACTCGAAGAAGAACAAGGCGGAATTGGAAGAACAGAAACGTCATAATCTGGCCATGGAGAAGAAAGGGAAGGGCGTGATGAAAAAGTTTAAAAAAAAGAAACAGCAGCACTCACCAACCGAGACATTGAATCTCTGATCGAACCGTTACGAATCAAAAACTTCAGAGGAGTTTTCATGTCCGACTTGTTACCTTCAACCGTTAAAAGAAGAGAATGCGGCGTAGTCAACTTGGACAGTCAAGAAAATCCAGGCACGCATTGGATATGTTACCACAAAAACGATGACAATAACAAAGCATTCGTTTTTGATTCTTTCGGAGGCGTTCCACCTACAAATTTAGTCCATTATCTGAAAACAAACAAAACTTCTATATACTACAACGACGAACGCATTCAAAATTTCGGAGACGAGAACTGTGGTCATCTCTGTCTCTCCATGCTCGCGTTTCTCTCTAAAATAAATAAGCCTACAATCGAAGATTTCCAGAAAGCATTGTGGAACCTGAAACACGATGGGCGTGTTCCATCTCACGAGCGAATCCTCAATCTTAAAACTCACGCTGCACGACGACATCGTCTATCCTAAATCCGTGGCTCTGCGTGCATTCTACAGCATGTACCTCATACCTAACGTCACGCAGCACAACAACAAAATTAGCGTCGGAAGCGAACACATCGTCGTCACGCCAGGCCAATACAATCTTTCCACTTTGCAAGCTCAATTACCCAAAGGCACGTACTTTTCTCAAAATTCGGTCACGCACAGAGTGGAAATCCTATCGGCGACGGAGACCGTGGACCTGGGCACCATAGGAGAACTTTTAGGTTTCAAGAACGACACAAAACTCGAAGCTGGCATCAAGCACACAGCAGTCAATATTCCTAAATTTCTAGCCATCGAAACTCTGAACGTTCACTGCAACGTGGCGGAAGGCATGATCACGAAATCCTCGGACGGGGGGTTGCTGGGAAGTCACAAGCAGACGGGAATCATCGCCACGTTCAAACCCAGTTCCGAATTCATGGAACCGATCATCTACACACCTTCTTCGCCGATCTATTTTCCAGTATGTCGAAACCGCATAGACGACATAGAGTTGGTGGTGACGAACGAGAAAGGCGACGTGGTGGATTTCGCAGGTGCAACGACCACTGCCATCGTGGAGATCAACGTATAATAAATAACCATACATAGTGGAAAAAAAAATGGAGCAAATCGAAAGTTACGAATTGCAATCTTTCCCTCCCAACCGTCGCACGTTCGCCAATCTGAACGAAGCGAACCGGGAGATCGAATACGACGTGGACGTAGGGGATGGGTTCGTTCATCCTCACAGAGCGGACCTCTACCTTCAATTCGACGTGGTGAAGAAGGAAAGCGGAGACGCGTTCCCCGCAGCAGCAAATTTGATACTCGTGGACAACTTCGTGCCTCACCTGTTCTCGCAGGTGGAGGTGAGGAAACACGGTACCGTCATCGACAGAATCGATTATCCAGGCATCACGTCGACGGCAGTGGGAACATTGAAATTATCCAAAACAGACGCAGCGTACTATCAGGCCGGGGGGTTCGAAGCCGGGACGAAAATATCGACGAGAAGTCACACGGTACTCTTTCCCATGCGTCTGCTGCCGGGATTCTTCTCGGACTACAAGGAGATCATGTGGAAGGGGGGATTGAGAGTCACATTTCGAAGAGCGGCCAACGACAACAACGCACTGATGCGATACGCTACTTTGGGCCCCGACGGCACGCCGCTGCCCAACACTTTACCCGAAGCAGCCAAGTGCGTCATCCGGAGCATGGAGTTGAGAATGCCGATCGTGGAATACGAGACGAACTACGCCCTCAAGTACAAAGCGGAGATCTTGAAAAATCCGCAGGTACCAATTCACTTTCACGGTTACCAGTGCGTGCAGAAGATAGCGTCGGGAAGTCACATGGAATTCGACGTGACGACGCAGTTCAACAACATACAGTTCGACATGCCAGATTTCGTTATTGTACTCTTTCAGACCGGGCGCGATAACAATCAGGAAAAAGATTTTTCCATAAAAAAAACTAAGTTTGTGTTGAAAATCGTACTTCCTTACGTAGTTGAACGTATTGTGTCCACTAATTTCATGAGCCCATCCCATACCTATATATATCTCGAAAGCAGTTTTCCAATATTTATTGTTGTTCACGAAATATTGGTGGTACTTTTAGGTGCCCCACCCGGTATATATATATATATATATATATATATATATATATATATATATATATATATATATATATATATATATATACACATATACACATACACACATTGATATACACACATATATATTATCACAACCTTTTTTCACGAATTGTGGGTGGACTGACTACTTGCAGAGGGAAATGTACCCTGGAGGGGGAAAAAATACGCGGGAAACCTGTTTGAGGAAGCATGCATTCTTCCTTCTTTGAAAGAGGATTTTCCCATTTTTACATCCGTCGTCTCCTATTTCTCTCTCCTGCCTCTCTACTGTGATAATGGCGTACTTTCATATCCCTTGTCTTCTCCAGTTTTTCTTTTTAATGGAACTCTTCTTACGGCCCAGTAACTTATCTTCCAGAATAATTTAAAGCTACAGAAGCATAAAAAAGACGCAAAGCTGTTGTTAGCCACGGGGTATGGCTCTGCTGGTGCGGGTTTCTTTTAGAGGAACAGGGAAATGTAAGAACAGAAGAAAGCTCTGTCTGTATCCAGGTCGACACAGTTGCCAATTCGCTTAAAAATGTATTTGTTCAAATATACAGGTTAGGTTTGGAAAATAGTTTTCAGTTTACAATATATATAATTTAGAATGTTTTCAACATATTCTCTGACTGCTGTTAATCATGAGGTTATATTTAATTGTGGTTGTATCAAATTTCAGGTATTGAGAATTTTCCTATTGAGACTTCCACTACTATAGTATCGAAGAATGAATCTTTGGGACAATGCTTAGGATTAATGGTTTTAGAACTGGTTAGGGGCATATGAAGACGAGACTCGTCAGAGGTCGCCTTGCTCTCAACGGACTGGTAAAAATTGGCAGTAAGAAATCTCGAGAAGAGTATTATTTAAATATTTCACAGTTCTACAAATTAGCATCTTGCATATCTATGCTTGCTGCATGTAAATAATGGAGCTTGCAGCGTGCCGCTTTCAGGAATACATAAATACAACCTTTCGTACCGAAGTAACAAGCTGCACGTGTCGCTCGGAAGGGGACGTTTTCTCGATATCGTGCATCGTGTCGCCTTGGTCTGTTGGTAGCGCATGCGCAGCGATTGCTTTTTTACAGCAATGGAGGACGTGTCACTCGTCACTTCGGTGTGAAAACCTCCGTGTTCCTTGTCGCTTCGGTTTGAAAGCTTGCTTGCTTCACAAACAGAAAATAACGGAATGAGGTAATGGGAATTTTGTGTTCTCTAACATCAGCTTTCTTATGTGACGTTACTTCCATTCTGCATAGCATTATTTCCCTAAACGTGCAGGCAATGCTCTGAAAGATCTCATTTCTTAATTGGGGAACGCAACAGCGACTGAGCATTCTCTGAACGCGAAGCAGATGGGACGAAATCCAATTATAAGTATGTCGCAATCTCCATATTTTTCCTCCTTCCCTTCGAGAACGTTCTCCTAGGCCAATTTTCAAAGCATTCCACTGCTGCGTTAAAATCCTTAATCCGTTCACCAGATCATGCGATAGCATAGGCAATTCCAAGTTTCCCTGCGATATCCTATAGCAATTACTGAGATCATAATGAATTAATTAATAATTTGCTGAAAGTCTGACTCACTGCAGACTACTAATGCAATCTGACTTGCAACTTAAGAAACGCTTTCTTGAAGTGGAAAACTTTACAAATATTTTTATAATGGATAAATCAAGACGTTTTCTATCAACAGAACACGCATTAGATAGGCAAGTCAGCATCTGTGGCGCAAGATTGTAGCCTGCCTCGGAGACAAAGGTTCGAGGTTCGAATCCACTATGTTTGTTACTTCATCCATTTCATAATTCCAGGTTGCGAAATCATTGAAGACTGGTGGGAGGAGAAAAATCTCCTTCCCCATATATTATATATAAATTATACGCTAAATGTTATTAAAAGTAAAAATAAATTACTAAATTAAAAATATATTATTAATTACATGTAGAGAAATGAATTTATTACTTTTATATTGTATATCAGATATTATGAAGTAGCAACTAATTCCTTTACTAACCGGTTAAGATGTTAATATATTATGAAAAAGTTGAAGTAGTTTTATTGTGTGAAAGTTTATGCTTTATGTTAATATAAATCAATAAAATTTCAAGTTATTATTGTCTTGCATTCTTGTTTTACTTTTATTGTGCATGTTGCTATAGATTTGTTGATGATCTCTTGAGAGAGAGAAAACATTAAATACTCACAAGCACACTAATTTGTGTGTGTTTTCGATATTATTCTTAGTAAAGTATATTGGAAATTAAAAGTAATTCCTTATCTTTTGTTTGTTATAACAAAAACTCTCCCCCCGGGAACCTTTTGGTGGGGCGTACTTTTGTTGGGGGGGGGAATCCCCCGTCCCCCCAGCATTTCGCACCCTGCATAATTCTCAAGTTCACTAATCATCCGCCCAGCTAACATTTTCTACATCAAGCGCTGGCCAAAATAAACATAGAATGATAATGTTGACATGGAACAGAAAGAAATCAGGAAGATTTTATTAATCTTGTCGAAGGTAGGTAGGAACAGATTCAATAGTCGTGTTGCTGTATCAATAAACCTCCAAAGTTACTAAGGTCACATAGACCATTTCTCATTTTCCCACCATCTCTGATAGAGAAAAAGTTGTAAATATCGTAAAAAAATCTTGAGCGTTCAAGGGCTAATGTCACTCTCATCATCCAAGAATGATGTGAAGAGCTTGTACATGATGTCGCTCCCATCTTCCAAGAATGAAATGAAGAAGTTCTACAAGATTTACTCGCAAGTGACTTCTGGGGGAAATCTTCAGCATTTTGTCATTCCCATCTTTCAAGAATGAAATGAAGAGGTTATCTAGGATTAACTCCTAGGTGTCTTCTGTGGAAAATCCTCAACGTTCAAGGGATAATTAATGTCACTCTCAACTTCCAAGAATGAAGTGAAGATGTTCTACAAGATTTACTAGCAGGTGACTTCTGGGGAAAATCTTGAGCGTTCAAGGGCTAATGTCGCTCCCATCTTCCAAGAATGAAATGAAGAGGTTCTCTAGGATTAACTCCTAGATGTCTTTTGTGGAAAATCCTCAGCGTTCAATGGCTAATGTCATTCCCAACATTCAAGAATGAAATGAAGAGGTTATCTAGGATTAACTCATAGGTGTCTTCCGTGGAAAATCCTCAGCGTTCAAGGGCTAATGTCATTCCATTCTTTCAAGAATGAAATGAAGAGGTTCTCTAGGATTAACTCCTACGTGTCTTCTGTGGAAAATCCTCAGCGTTCAAGGGCTAATGTCATTCCCATCTTCCAAGAATGAAATGAAGAGGTTATCTAGGATTAACTCCTAGGTGTCGTCCGTGGAAAATCCTCAACGTTCAAGGGATAATTAATGTCACTCTCAACTTCCAAGAATGAAGTGAAGATGTTCTACAAGATTTACTAGCAGGTGACTTCTGGGGAAAATTTTGAGCGTTCAAGGGCTAATGTCGTTTCCATCTTCCAAGAATGAAATGAAGAGGTTCTCTAGTATTAACTCCTAGGTGTCTTCCGTGGAAAATCCTCAGCGTTCAAGGGCTAATATCATTCCCATCTTCCAAGAATGAAATGAAGAGGTTATCTAGGAGTAACTACTACGTGTCTTCCGTGGGAAATCCTCAGCGTTCAAGGGCTAATGTCATTCCCATCTTTCAAAAATGAAATGAAGAGGTTCTCTAGGCATAACTCTTAGGTGTCTTCCGTGGAAAATCGTCAGTGTTCAAGGGCTAATGTCATTACCAACTTCCAAGAATAAAATGAAGAGGTTATTTAGGATTAACTCCTACGTGTCTTCCGTGGGAAATTCTCAGCGTTCAAGGGCTAATGTCATTCCCATCTTTCAAGAATGAAATGAAGAGGTTCTCCAGGATTAACTCCTAGGTGTCTTCTAGGGAAAATCCTCAGCGTTTAAGGGCTAATGTCACATATCAGCAGAATATAACTACAAGTGGCAGAGAAAGGAGATTATCAGCTTTAATGAAGAAGGAATGGTCAATATAATTAACACAGTTCGTACTAAAGCACATAAAATAATTAATTTCTGGGTGCGCGATGCATAACGGACAAATAAAACCTCATAATTGTCCCATTTTATGATTTTACAGTGTCCCGGACCGGGTATTTATATCTGATAGTCCTCTTACGCTTATCACACACACGATTACCGCGAATTTCGTCATTAGGATAAGAGAGAGAGACAGATATGGGGGGGGGGGGTCTGTTTTTCCCGGTTGACATATTGCAAGTGGCGAGGGGTAGACCTGTAGAGATTAATGGAGGAAATTAATCATGAGGGTGAGAGGAGATGATTTGGTTGATACGTGAACACGCACTTCGAGCCGAGCGGGAAGGGCGATGCGTACACGCACTTTGCTCTCTCTTTTGGCACGTTTAAAGTTTTACCTCCGTACTATATTACCGTTTTCATTTCCCCATGATGAAAAATGTACCTAATATATTTTTAAAATCTTGGTATTTTACAATAATCAACGATTCACAATAACCAGCGTAAGTATGTTTTAATTAACCATGGGTAATTTATTTCCAAAATCTCGTATTTTAAGCTTAGTGATTTTACAAGCAGTCGTTCTGAGCTACATCAACAGATACTTTTGTTCTTTAATTCAAATATAAATATCTCAGTAATGGCTGCAGAAGTAATAATTTGTTAATGTACATGAAATTCCCTACTGCTTTTGACTCTATTTCTCGCGTAATTTTTGCAATAAAGATGCTTCATAGTTTATTCAGTTTCTTGCAATTTCAATTTATTTATACCCTTTGAACTTTTAATTCCTGTTATTTTCTGTTGAAAATCTAGGATCATATTATGATTTTTTCAATACCTTTACCGACTGCAATAAAAACTAATACAGACCAGGAAGTATGATTTGATGACAAATTACATGGATAAAATGTGAGAACAAACTCCATTAAACCTGCTTTTATACTGTCCTTGGAATATGAACTGAAAACCGTACAAGGGTCGAAATATCAAAAGCAAGAAATTTGTCACGAGTTCAAAATCAGGCGTCAAATAATGATGCTACATAAAATCACTAACCCTAATTGAAAGAGTCTATTTGGCTATTTATGCTTCCATTTTGTTTATATTAAAACAGCATTTTAAAATTAAACAATCTCTCTCTCTCTCTCTATTTTGCATCGGTTCAATATTATCTACGCTCTGTTCATTGTCAGGCTTTTACCTTTCTTCCCAACACCATACCCCTCAAAGCTAAGTAATCTTCCAGCAATTTACGACATATCCATATCTTCAAATTCCCTTGAATTGTAGATTAAATAACTTTCAATAATACACTTCTCTGTTCTATGAACTTATTGGCTTATTTATTTTACTTTTTTTGTTCTTCCACTTTTGTGATAATGGCGAAGATGATGAATGGTGTTACTCAAATTGATGAAAGAACAGTCACATACATATATGGACAACACACAATAGAAATCCCATAGAGTATTATACCGGAAGTAAGTCTAGGTGCTCGAGCCTTGTTAGTCTGAAAAATGCAGTCCAGGATGTACTACGTGGACGAGATGTTAATATTTGTGTGCTTTTCTAAAGAATCACCCGTTATACTTCAGTTTTCTGAATGTTAGTGGCAATGGTTCTTCATTAGTATTGTTAGAAAGAATAACGTCTCACGCAGTTCTCTCTTTATGTACAGTTTTATTTACACCGCTGTCCTTCTCCGTATATACATCTTTTCGTTACCAATCCATCAACAACTGCTCCCTGTTGCCTTTTGTCCCAAAACAGAGAAATGCACTTAACATGAGTTCCAGGACTTCACTCGACGAGCGCACTATTTAGCATAGTATATCACGCAGAGGTCCCTATACATACGGCGCTCACTCTCTGTGTATCTCTATGCATCCATAAAGAACTGTCTTAATCCATCGGGCCTTGTAGCGGAGTATCTGAGAGTCGGCAACTGTCAGAATTTTTGCGCGACGGCAACTTTCTGAGATCTGGGAGACTGAGAGAGCCCGTTTCTTATAAAGCCTGTTTCCAGGAAGCTATCAACTCGGGCAAGCCCGGCACCTAACGACCTTTTGGGTGAGATGAGTCAAGGCAAGAGCTTATAAAATTTTTTCCTGCTCCCCCCAAAATAGGCAATAGTTAGGCTGGAGAGTTCAATGAACTAACCGATCTCTAACTACGCTCTGGTAATGAGCATTTACACACACACACACACACTAAAGTATTAAAGTAGAGAGACATTAACAAGTCGGAACCCGGTATTTATACCTCCGACAAACGGCCCGCCCCCAACCACCGGGGAAAGACCCTATTGTTACCTTTCAAACAGGAAAGCCGTTGAGGGAAAATAGCCGTTGGCTTCTAGGGCTACTGGGCAAAAGGTAGCTTAGCATTTACAAATATCCAAATATATACTTTCCATGTTCCAGCTGTGTGCGAAAAAACCACACACACGTATCCAATGTTAAATGAACATTATCCATTGACTATGACTATGAGGGCCTCCCCGATGGCGCAGTGGTAGCGTCATTGCCTTGTAATCAAAGGAGTCCCGGGTTCGATCCCACCTTAAACTGTAGGTCCAGTCCCGATTAGCCTTACTGTGCATAAAGTGGACTTAAAACACCAAATCAATCAATCGATCCATTGACTATGAGTTTTACTACTAACACTAAGTTTCTAGAGAATAACCCCGAAGACCTGAAAACGAGAGAAGGCATACTAATCTGCAATGAATCTAAAAAAAAATCCAGCCATTCTTAAGCCTCTTCCTCAAGATTTATGTCGCCTACCCCGTGGTGGAATGGTTTGCTCAACGCTTTACGGCTCCACTGGCGTCGGTTCGAGAGAGAGAGAGAGAATGTGGCTTAGGCATGGGTGTTCTGTGTGAGTGTCCCTTCATCAACTTGCTCACATCACTCATCCTCATCTTCGCGATTAGACAAGAAGTATCAAAAAGCAAAGTAAAATGAACCAAATCAATCAAGATTCCTGTCTGATCCATGTAGTTGTACACTCCGCACGTAGCGTTTTTCAACTCTCTCTACCATTAGCAGCAACTGTGTGCCAAGTGCCAAGCAGCCATAATGTGTGAGCAAAAAGCCATTAGAAGGGGGGGGGGGGTGCGACTGTCCCCGCACTCCTCCTCTATTGCCGCCACTGCTCTCTAGTTTTTACAGGTATTTTTTTTTCTACCCTCAAAGTCCAATGTTCTTACTACAGATATTCGTACGAGTGTGGGAAGAGAAAGAGCGTAACCAACTCGCAGCGTCGTGCCCAATGGGGTAGGTGGGAGTCATAACCCCTCTTTGGGCCACTATTCATAAACAAAAATGCGTCAAAGGCAGGAAAGATGGCAAGATGAGGACAGAGTACAGTAAAAATAATACGTACCCCCTCCCACTCCGAAAATAATGCACACAGAACTCAAAATGCATTAAATTAAAATTGAATCACTTTTAATGCATCAATTGACACAGTTAAACGTGTAATTTTGTTGTCTTTATCTTATCTTTTGTTATCTTTGGGAACATCGTGGCTGGTCTTCCCAATTTATGCATTTTAGTGCATTATATGGAACAGAATCATAAAAGTACCATTTTACGCAACAAAAAGTGCATCATTTGCAGTTTATGCACGTTAATGTGTTATTGGAGTTAACATATGTGTGCCAATTGACACGTTTCAGGTTCTGTAAGTGGGCACGCCACTGCCAACACAGCCACTGAAAGCATCTTAATAGTTTTCTTCTGTGGTGGTCTGTGAAAGCTACGTATACCCTGTCCCAGCTAGCTATGGAGCAAGGCCGCGCATAGGGTCAGAGAAGAGAAGGAAATCTATTGGCCAGAGCGAAGCTGTACACGCTGCTAGGAAGGCATTCACTTTCCCCCACTCCACGCAATTCCGTTCCTCCCACGTGTTCATTGGTGGAGCCGTCTCGCGTCACTACTTGCGCAGAGACTTGTTTTCGTTTGCCTGTTCCACAGTTAGCTTGGATATACTATAGTTCTCAGTACGACATGTGCTTCAACAATGGCGGTGACTATATAAGGTGCCTTATGGTGTATCGTTCCTGACCATAATAAATTTGAGGCAAACATGTGTGCCTTTTTTTTTAAAAAAAAAAGTCTAACACTACTTACTTTCTCAATGACCTGATATCACTAGAGGAATTCACACAAATACCATACTGTCATAATGTGCATCCACAGTGTGTCATTCTGCGACAAATATTAATACTACCACGTTCTACAAGGAGGAATAGACAGATATAGAAGAGTTCGCGTTACCTCGCCTATCGCGCCGAGGAAATCTAATCTCCCAGCACCTCGGGCTCCTCGCCATCTTTTCAGAGGCCATTGAAGGATAAGCAGTCGTTCTCGGGTGTGACAAAAGGAGAAGCTCCGAGGAAACAATTCGGTTTTGTTTCCTCGCCTTTTCACGGAGAAGATGGGAAGAAGAACGAGCCTTAAAGCTGCTTAAGACAAGAAGATTTCGTTCTAAGGAAACGTGTTGATGCTTCCAAAAATATCGATTATCTGATGTCACCTTGATGATGTTGAAGAGTCTGCGCTACGCTGCGACGCCTTCATCTTTTAGTCGCTTTTGAAGAGCAGCTTTTCGGTTCACTAAGATTGCTGGGTTCCGTACTCTTACTGAGAGCTATAAGTCTTCATATCGATGTGTTATATTGTATATAGCTTTTATGCCAAAGTATGCCAGATTGTGAGTTAAGTGTTTATATTTTTACAACTTTTCTAGTATCTATTTTTTCACATTTTGTGGCCAAATTTTCCCAAGCGCTGCAGATGGAGGACCGGGGATGTAGTCCCTCCAGTCCTCCCTCCATAAATTCAGGCCCGTGTGGAGTGCTTTGAGATGCTTAAACTTGAGGGATGGATGTTTGAACAAAGTGTAGAAAAATTAGCCGATTTAGGTAACCTCACAATAAAATGTTCTGGTTTCTCAAGATTAGAAATACCGTTCATTTTTATTTCGTCTCAATATATATTTGCAACATTAATGTTTTTATTCGGTGTATGTAAGGAGTTGTGGTGTCAAAATCTATTAGGGCCTCCTCGATGGCTCAGTGGTAGCGTCGTTGCTTTGTAACCAAAGGGTCCCGGGTTCGATACCCTGTGGAGGCACATAGTGGTTCGGATCCCATTTTAAACTGTAGGTCCAGTCCAGATTATCCTTGCTGTGCATAAAGTGGACTTAAAACACCAAATCAATCATTTTTATAATATTATTATAATAATAACTCTTCCTTAATTTCCTCGAAAAGAAATTATACATATAATGACTTTCACGCACATACACAACCTATATATACCCACAGGATAATAGGTACACCCACAGGATAATACTGTACGTACCAAAACTACAGCTTAGAATGATTGATTGATTTGCTTTATTTTACTTCGCTTTTTGTGCCACTTTTGGATAATTTGCGAATATCGGGATCAGTGATGATATGATGAAATTGATGAATGGACACTCACACACATTAATGCCCAGGCCAGGATTCGAACTAGGGACCCCTGTGCCCCTGTCGTAGCATAGGTTAGATTGAGGTACAAGGACCAAGAATTGCCCCTTGAGAATTAAAACCGAAACCCCCTTTTTTTTCAATAGTAACCAGTACAGTGTCGGATATATAGTATTTTCATAATATTTCTTATGCTTGGAACAGGTACTGTATGCATATCAGCTGATATAAGCATATCGGCCTGTAGGCAATTTTGACGATATATATATATATATATATATATATATATATATATATATATATATATATATATATATAATTTAGTGCAGAATTCTTCCATTCCATTTTTGGAGGTTCTGTAAAGTAAATATAAATACGGGATTTCTTTCTAAATGGCAAAACTCATTGCCATCACCTGATTACATACATTAAGAGGTTAAAATCAATCAGGTTCTTCATGCATATCGGGACTTTATTGGTATCGTCAAAATTATGAAATCCCCTCACTCCTAATGTTTTATACATTTACGTTGCTTGCGGTAGTGTGTAGGGGATAAAGGCAACTGGAGCATGGTGCTCATCGCATCACCTTCACTATGGTCGAAATCGAGAGCTTGTGAAGCTTTACCGCGACAGTCGCTATGCACCTTCATGGCACGGTGTACACCTTTTGCTGGATGTTCCTCACTCTCTACACTCTGTTCCGGGAATCTCTGGAGCAAGGGAATAATATATGCCGTGCGTCCAATTCCTTGCGAGGCCGAGAGATCGGGAGAAATGTGGCGGGCGGCGCTAGCGGAGATGCCGACATTTTCGACCAGTAACGTCCCGCTTAAGTTTACCCTCGAAAGCGTTTTGCTTCGCTCGGAATCGTTTGGAGGTTTCGAATGTGCAACCCTGTATCAAGATTGCGTTGCAGACTAAACCGTTCCCTATATCATTTTGTTGCGTTTGTTCCCTTCCATCATCCCTCAATATCTGTAACACGGTCACAGAAACACCCCGTATATGTTTTGTGTATGTCTATGAATTGATATTTTCTACTGTGGTTTGCTTGATGTAAAAGGTGTATGAAATGTTCATTATTTTCCATATTTATATGTGAATTATATTATGAATGTATACTATGAACTCTATGGTTGAGCGTATCACAAGAAATGAGGCTTAATGTCCGCCATACAAAATAAGAGCTAAGTAAATAAATGAACTCGTGAGAGGGAAAGTGGACGCATGGAGGGGGACAACGAAGTTGCAGGTACCAGCCGTTTGCAGCAGCTGCCACTCTTCAACGATGCACTGGCGGAATAGGATAAGAACATAATACCTTACACAGGATTCGAACTTGGAACCTCTGGTTTCGTAGCAGGGACTATAAAGGAAATCAATAAAATATATATGACATTGTTGTTTCTGGATGCTGTAGCATGCAATGTAAAGCAATTCAATCTTACAGCCACCTGAAATGCAGCATCACTCACGACAACGATGCTGTTATCTTAATTCGCATACCCGGAGAGAAAGGAAGCTTATTCATTCGTCAAAGTAATAATCCACGAGGCCTGATGTGGCACATACAGTTCCTATGCCGTCGCAGCTCTGGATATTAAATGGGTCCCCCCCATTACTGCTGTTGTAAAACCCTACCTAGGGAGGCCCAGGGGGAATTTCGCGACGATGTGAAACACCCAGGAATAGTGGATAGAGACGAAAGAGTTGGGTGATGGTGTGAGTTGATGACGTAATGGCGTCGCTGGAGAGACGGGAGCCCTTTTCACAGTTTCTCACTTCGCTCACCAGGGGTCAGGGGAGACATAAGATTCTTCTCAAACCCGCCGCTTGGAGCCTGAAAAAAATCTGATGGTGTTGTATATTTATGAGTAAAAGAAGCGGGGGAAAAAGAGAATGTTATTATAGCGTTGTGGGAAGCTTGTTAATTATTAGATCCCATGGTATGTATGTGTGGAAGTAATGCCTCAGGACTTGTTGCTTGCCTTTAAGTTAATCGTGACGATAGCGAATGCAGAATTGTTGAAACATGAAACCATGAAATCTTCAAACCTTGCCCAGGATTCGAACCTACTTTAACCATTCTGGCATGGAGACTGGGAAGAAGTGTCTGCGATCAGTTGCATACGCTTTGTGCCAGCTTTTGCCCCTACAGTATAGCATCTTAATGCTAATCCTTGTCTATCAAGAGAAAATAACAGTCCTTGACCCCCCAGTTTTGGCATCCGATCGCCGCTTCTGCTGGCAAAAAAAAATGTATTACCGTAAGATTTCGTTTAGCGACTCGGATAATGTGCAGCTATTGGATGTTGGGTATGCTGTTGTATGTGTTGTTTGAACTACGCACAGAAAACGAAATGCGTAAAATATATTTGATGCACGAGAAACGCATTGATTACCTTTACAAGAATTTGATGCATTTTTTACGCCATTTGTAAAGGTAACGGCAAACTGCATCGTACTATGCAAGTGAATATTTTTTCTATGTCGACTTGTACAGTCACGGACACTTCTGGGCTGTAACAGCCCCAAATACGTTCAATGGGATTTCTACAAGCCAGAAGTGTCCATGACTGTACTTTAATGCACTTTCTGCGTCTTTCTCGATGATGTACTTAAACCTTTGGGGCATTACACGTGAAAGTGCCCCTAAACCTCAATTTTTTAAAATTAAATGCAATGTTGTAACTTTATCCTATCTTGTGATTGAACAATCTAAAATTGGCATTTGTATAAAAATTCAAGTATTTTACATAATTAAGTTAGAAAGTAGAATGTATTTTACATATTGTTTTTAGAGTTTAACTTTTTCATTTACTTTTGGTTTCTATTGTTCCCACCTGTGAGACCAAGAACAATAAATTTCTCCTCAAACTGTTACATTTCTTCCTCAACTCCACTATAATATTCAAAGGTCAGTTACCTTCTCTCTTTGTCTTAAATAATTTATTTTTCATCATTTGACAATTCACAGAAATTAAAATAAACTTGATATTAAGTAAAGAAGCAGAGCTTTGTCTGTCCCACCATGACACAAAATACTTTACCTGTACCTACAAATCTTGGAAAGTATTTTGAGGGTAGTTATGTTTAATCAACAGTGTTAAGTCGTATCACGCCGAAGGCGTGACTCGAACCCGAGATCCCTGGCGTCATAACTCGATAGACTAATCTCAGTGAATCTTTAAACTCCGCTCACACAGGAATCAACCGGAAATCGTACGAAAATAAGTAAACTCAACTTTATGCAAAAAGCACGGTTAACTACAGGATGGAACTCGCCAACGGCTTTAACGATCGGAAATTTCTCACCCCCAGTTGTAATCAGAAAGTTATCCCGTGAACAGTTCTTGTCTCCAATTAATAGCCTGATTATCGATCGATGCGTAAGAAGTTATAGCGGGAGTTGCGCTCACGATAGAAGTTTCAGTTCAGGACCGTGCCTTGTCTACTAAATCAGCGAGACGAACATCTCTACAAGACATCAGAGGTAAATGAACATTCCCTTATTCCTTTTCTATTATTCTCATGACCCTGCCAGACCAGTCAATCGAAGTGTAAATATCGAATATTAAAGTGTTCTCCTTATTTCACAGGGGCGAGGCCCCCTGTGCTTGTATACACGTTTTTATCGCATAAGCGAGAGTTCGATCCCAAAACCCCGGTGATTTAACACGAAGTTCCTTATTTCATTGCACAGAAACTAAGAAAAATGTTGCTTAACTATCAGCAGAATAGTTACTTTTTGTAGTCAGCGTGTTCCACCCATGACAAGGGAATGTTCCATTTGGTGTGAGCTTAAGACTTTATGCATTTTTATGATGCATTCACTTCTCTGTGCGTACGTATATATTTCGAGACTCGGGACGGAGACGAGAATGACAGTTGCTCTTCGACGAGACATCTCCCCTAGTCCCTGTACAATTCTTATCACACAAGACACGCATTGTAATGCTAACAATTAATTTTGAAAATAAATTTTCAACTTAACGAAAGCAAATCAACGCGCAACTCCAAATATTCAACCCTCACCACTTCCTTCCCCGTCAAACAGCGCTCTCCCTTATCCAGAAATCTTCCCACGCATCCATCACAATGTGCATTTATTAGTCGATAGTGCCATATCTAGTAATGCTCCCGGTTAAACTTAATTAATTGCGCCCATCACGTCCCAAAATCACAGAGCGCCTATAAATATCCAATCTGGCACAGAAATGCCTAAATGAACACTATCCACCACCCGATTTGTCCGCCCATTTTCTATCAGGTAGCCACTGTCCCATTCTGAGACCCATAAATTAATTCCCGCTAATGGACAAATAGCATAAACGTCACCCAGGTGTACTGCGATATCTGCGTACCTGCGTACCATTTGGGATTTTTATGTTCCGTGCAAATGCCTAATTGAAGAAACAAGCTACCCCCATAGGACCTTCAATAATGGATTATAGCTCTTTTCGGTGCTGTGTCTGTCGAATCAAAATCTACGATAAGCTCCAAAATTACATCGGATGGGACATTAAATGTGGTTCAACGTAAGCGACGGGCCATGCGTTAATAATTTCTCGTAATATAAGAACAGTTTGTATAATGTGACGTGGATGTGCAATGCAGATTAATCAATGCACAATACCGTGAACATCTATCACAATGTCAGTCAGCAGGATGAAGATATATTGGCATTGAGGTTAAGCTTTATGGATAAACAGTAGATTCCATTTATGTACAAAAAACACAATGGTACTTTGAAAAAATCGATAATGGTCTCCTAACGTTTCAGACCGCATTTGTGGATTTGGTGCATTATTTCCATGTTGATGATTTCACTTCGATTTTTACCTTAGGTAAATCTCAACGGCGAAGAAGAATGTCGAACATCATATTCGACGCAGGAATGGAACCTATACTCTATCCTGGAAATCTATAGAACAAGGTTACGCATAACGGCAGAGAAAGGGAGCAAGCGAGTAGGAGGAGCGAAGCAGTACACGCTGATGCAAAGGCTGGTAACTGCAGTGGTTTTCCCCCTCCACGCAATCCCGTTCCCTCGCACTTGTTCATTAGTCGAGCCCTCTCGAGTGAGAGAAAGAAGGTAAGGATTACACATTTTGAGCTGAGATAGCCATTTTATTGCTTAAGCTAAGTTGGAATATTCCTGCAATATTTGCTTTTAGCTCTCAGCACGGAACAAGGCAGCCAACATTTGAAGTAAAAAGTGCTGAAAATCAACAAATAATCCACATTAAGCAATGGTGGTCTATGCTGTTTAAGAAAAGCACTAAAACCTTGCAAAGCAGAGAAGTGTTTCAAATTTGTAAGCGCAGGTACCTCATATAACGAAGAAGCAAAATTATATGTGAGATCACACGAGTTTATAGACTACACTAGGAGAAGTATTCAAGTTATACAAAGACGGTAAGATTGTGCTTGCTAATAGTAATGCTTATGATGGAAAAGTTCCAATAAAAAGTAATAATAAAAACAATGAGGACGTGGCTAAACTTTTGCATGAAGTACCAGAAGATTTTATCATGGCCTACATACATGCAGTCTGCATATGATGAACATTCTGATAGTGACTGGCAGTACTGTATAGAGAATACTGTTCAAAGTAATGTCCATGTTGCAGGTTCACCCGTATTTGAAGAAAATGTTGTGTTATTTAAATTTATATCTAGAATCGTTAATGTAAACATTTTATTTGGTCAGAACACTTAACTTGCATTCATACAGGGTGGCGCATATTGTATTTACCAATATAAGTTGGCAACCCTGTCGGAAAGCAGGCGCGCATGCGTATAAGTTTCCCATGCTTAGGCAGCTGCAAGTCTCGCAATTAGTCTGCCATGGAACGTTGGCCGGTTCAGACATGTATCGTGGCAGTAGAGGCGTTCATCCGAACGGGTCCCATTCAGGAGACGCAGTAGGTACTGCGCTGGGAAGCATCAGGTCGCCAGAGAATCCGCCTCCTTCTGTTTCTGCACGCTGCCATTGGCTCTCTATTGTGTGACCCATCGTATCATGTTATGACGCTCTGGCACTCGTTGGGCCTTCATCGCAGTGTCTCCTGAATGGGACCCGTTCGGATGAACGCCTCTACTGCCACGATACGTGTCTGAACCGACCAACGTCCCATGGCCCGAGACTTGCAGCTGCCTAAGCATGGGAAACTTCTGCGCATGCGCGCATGCGTTCCGACAGGGTTGCCAACTTATATTGGTAGATACAATATGCGCCACCCTATAGTAATGTTATATCAACTAATAACTGGGCTGTAATATTTATAAACTGCATTTATTCCTTGCTACGTTCAAGTGAGAACCAAAAGAAAAACATTCCACGATGTATTAGATGAGTAATGAGTGATTAGAATGCTTAGGTACAAATTAAACATGGATAGACACAATAAAATAGTACATTCTGTACGTAAAAAGAGGTTTAATAACCTTTCAATATTTACACAACATGGGGATCTAAAGTAACTCTATCGTGATAAACAACAGACTATTGAACATATTTCTACTCCTTCCTCGTGATTATACATAACATCATGCTCAATCACAACAATCGGGGATAAAGTGCCGTGTATATCTACAGGGTGTCCGAGAAAGAACTCCGTGATTTTGATTTACAGTTATTTTATTACATTCTGAATCATACTTGTATGTAACTTATTTTATGGAATTACAATGGTCAAAGTGTCATTGCCTTTAGTGTAAATCAACATGTTCACCATTTGCAGCCCCAAAGATATCAAGCCGATACTCCAATTCAGAGTCCACATGTACAGGAATTTCATTTTCGTTGTGATTGATTGATTTGGTGTTTAAAGTCCACCTTATGCACAGTAAGGCTAACTGTGACTGGACCTACAGTTTAAAGTGGGATCCTGACCACTATGTGCCTCCACTGTGAATAGAACCCGGGACCCCTTGATTACAAAGCGACAATGCTACCACTGCGCCATCAGGGAGGCCCCATTTTCGTTGTGGTTATTCGTTGAGAGTGACTTAATTTTTCATGATACACAAATCCTTTTACGTAGCCACAAAATAAAAATTTAAAAAAAGAAAACATTGGGTTCAAATCGGGACTTCGCGGTGGCCAAAATTTTGGACCTCCTCTGGCTATTCATTTTTCTGGGAATCGGTTACATGGCTTTTACGAACAGCTTAGCCTGTGCAGCTATGTGACATTGCTGCTATCTGGTGAGGAATGTGTGAAGTAAAACTTGATTGTTGTCGCTTCACGCTTACACTCAAAACACCGTCATATGCTACAGGAAAGATATAATGTACTCGTGTTTCACAACTGGGAGTTCTTCTTCGTATATTGTGTGGATTTCCCACGTGAAATAATATCCCCGTCTAGTTCACTGCACTTCTTAACTCTCTCTCTCTCTGCACACTCACGCGTCTAGAGTGCGCGCCAAATCTCCTGCATATGGCGATAGCCAATAGCAGCGCACTGCAGCGGTGCCATGTCGAAATCTCACGCGGAAAAGAGACAGAGTGGTTGAGCGAAACGCCTTATCAAAAAGAGCACGGCAACGCCGCAGCTCTGTGATTCGCTGGTGCTGTTAAGCCGTTCAAGGCCATATGCAGGAGATTTGACGCGCACTCACACAACACAAACTAATCACAACGGATCAATCACAAATCTAACGACACTAAACTGAATAACATAACAACGTTGTCATTAATAAAAGTACACAATATTTTTTTCTAGTTGGTTGCAACACCGACTCGTCTGCTTTGTTGATTTGGTGTCAAGTAGCGCATTTGGCGTCTGCACCGTTTGACCTACGTTCTGAAGCGGTGTATCGTGTGCAAATGGAACGTTTAAAGCAGCAGACAGGCATTTGTTGAATCTTCCGAACATGAACACCACTATCCGTCTAATTGGTTGAACATTTCCTTGCACTAGCTTGACACCAGGATACACATAGTGTCTAAAGGTGCAGCGAACTAAACAGTGCTAATAAATAAATTTACTTCTGTGATGTTGCCTACCATGTTTCCCAAAACGTATAGAAAGGGATTATGTCGTCATGTATTGTTGGCCATTGCGGCGTAATTGTTGCAACTTAGAATTAAGATAAACGATACGTTCAAAGGAATTTGGAATAAAAATCTTACCATAATTCTGAGTAATCGCACTAGAACTACTCTCAAGAAACATAAGAGCGTGAGCTACTCCATTAAACTACCAGTTTGGAACAAAACTTTACTGCGAATAATATCACACGTGTACTTTGAACCGGCTATTTGGCGTACAATACTGAAAACCACGTGGACAAGAATGTTGAATCACCTGCACTTAAACTCGTCTCCGAGCGGCACTTACGCCAAGCGTTAAGACCAAAAGAACACAAACTTATGAGAGACGCATACCATTCTGGGGCTCCAGTGAACATTAAAACGAGGCGTTATCTGAAAACTGCAGGTCAGTCCCTGTGAAGCTCCCAAGAGCTAAAGTGGACACTTCAAAGTTATTTTAATTTCGTATTGCTACTCCTGCAGGAAGCTACAAACATTTTACGGTCCGCATTCTGGAAACAAACAACCAGAGTGTCTGCATTAGTAAAATGGATAGTGCAGTGGACCTTTGATGCTTTAGGGTTTGTCGTGCCTTGGAGCCGCTACGAATATATATACTTTATTTTCTTGTTGGCTGTTTCATGGCTGGGAGACGGATCAATTTAATCATCACTGTATATGCATTGCCAGCGACGGTGCCAGAAGAAAATGAGTAGGAGTGCAAAGGAATGTGGTATTTTCTGGGGGCTAATATATAAGATACCACTAAATACCATTGCATATTTGGCCTAGAAGAGCATTTGTTTATCACGTTTATCTTGATGCTTTTGAGGGGCGCATAGGATGGCGTTCGACCCACTATCCCCTTCTTGTAGTGCTATATTTTTTCAATGATTACGCTGTCTCTGGAATCTGTTGAGCAGCGCCGCGCATAACAGTGGGGAAGGGGAGAAAGCGAGTGGGCTGTGTGAAGCAGTTCGCGCTGCTGAAAACGGCTGGTAGCTGAGGCTACGTTTTCTCTCCATATATTCACGTCCGTTCATTGGAGTCCTCTCCAGTCCTACTTGCGCAGAGGATTTGCTTTCGTTCGCTTGCTCCACAGAGTCCTGGGACAGAATACAGAATCAGCGGAGGAGGGATGTTACTAATTTGGGGCGGTAAAAATTGTCCTTAAAATACACTCAAAGACAACTGCCGTTGTTACCGAAATGTCCTATAAATTATTTATCATTTGGCAGACATGCTAGGAATGGTGAAAACCAAGATACTATACACGAGACAATGTTGTTTTTCGAGTCAGGTTTGGGCAACTCGCCGTACTTGTGCGAGAGAGTTCTCGTATGTACGTGTGGATTGCAAAGTGAGCAGCGGTACTGCACTGGGAAAAAAACTACGGTGGTTCCGTAAAATGTTTCCCCTACAGTATTTTTCCCTCTCCGTATCGAACCCGCGTTTTCTTGATTACAAGGCAACGTAGGTACCACTACGACATAAAGGAGGGTCCGAAATTATAATTGATGTTGGTACACCCACGTTGAACTCAGGATTCGAATACAGAACCTCCGTTAGCTAGTCATACGCTCGATACACTCAACCTTTCAGAAAGGGTGGATTTCGATGAGGTAAATTACATTACCTCTAAGTTTTTATTGAAGTTTAAGGAATTCCTTTGTATCAACAAAGCACATTACTACAGTTGTAACCTTTCAACATATTGCAATATGTATTTGATTATTATAGCACAATTTGGATTGAACATGTATTTTTGTTTAGAGTACATAGTATTTCACATTACCTTTTAAAGCCCTTTAAAGAACATTCCCCTGTTAGGGTTAATGCAGTTCTCTCCTTAAAATCTCGTTTCTTCACTGTAAGCCCTCTGAACAGAGCATGCATATCCTTTATATATACAACCAACGCAACAAAGATACATACTGTGCACTACACGGGATAGTATAGTATCAAAGCAGGATTTAAGCCATCAGGTTGAAGTTGCGGAGCTTAAACCTCCCCTTACTATTTTCTGCATTAAATTATGCACTGACTACACACACAGAGACATACGTATTCATCAAATTATATGTTGTATATTTGTTAGATAGTTTTGCTGGGAAGATAAAATTTGTAACTTTTGACGTTTACACAGCCTGTTCGCAAAGTACCATAACTGATAGCATATTTTAAGGAAAAACAATATAGTAATAACGGATCTCGGGTTCGATTACAGGTGAAAGTACATTGCACAGAAGTTCGTATCCCACTTTAAACTGTAGACCCTGTTTCTGGTAGTCTGTAAGAGCATTAAGTGAACTTTGCGAAAGTAAATGCATGTTAGTGGCAACACTGAATCTGTGCTGCGCGGCTGCATACCTACCGATTTTGGAGCGCTTGTAGCTTCGAAACGAGTCCCCAGCGAGATAAGTAACTATTGTCTTGACATACCTGTCATTTTTTAAAGTAACTTTGACTTAACATTGTTTATGATGGACTAGTTTAGCGGTCAGCTTCTAAAAGGTACGTTTCCAAGAGTGATTTCCAATGTTTTCTTGTTGTCCTACAATGCAGACATTCTGGCAGTCCTACTTTTACAATGTATCGATGTTACAGAGACGAAACCATCTTTTATACATACGAGAAGACTACTGCACGAGATGCTTCCACACTTTTCGAGAGGAGATCAAGAATAGACCAAGAATCAGACAGGAGTTTGCAGAATTGAGACGAGATCGTGGAGCCGATGTCATTATTTTGATTTGATTTGATTTGTTGTTTTAAGTCCACTTCATGCACAGTAAGGCTAATCGGAACTGGACCTACAGTTTAAAGTGGGATCCGAACCACTTGTGCCTCCACCGGGTATCGAACCGATGCCATTATGCCACAGTAATTGCTTACTAGATAATTTAGTCAAAATCAAAGTTGCTTTACTGTATGGCTTATTCGGACATACACGGGTGGTGGGTGTAACGAACCTGAGAGTTTAAGGTTTTATATTTGTAAGAATTTAAGATTTTTAAAATGTTTGTTACTTCAAATAATGTGCAAGTTGTCACAGACAACTATAGTTAGATTGATACAGTTGTGGTTAGAACTTGTATATATGTTTATAAATACGTCATAATCTGTTCGTGTTGACGTCACTTTCTCATCTCAGCAGAGGAAGTGAACCCACCTGAATGTTTTTCACCTGACGACAGACTCAGTTAGAAAACAGGTGAAGGTGAGAAATCAACAGAAACGTGGTAACGGTTAATGGAATGCCCGAATAATGTAATTGGTAATTAATTTCGTTTTATTCTGGCTATAGTCGGAAATAATAATTAACTACAGAAACGTTCGTGTATTTACGTTTGTCTTGTCCAACGTTAATTCTATATGCATTTGTGTTTAGTGATTGTGATGTGATTTAATATGCTATAGAATTGTTCCTCTTCAGGCAGAAACGTAAGCAAATCTGTACCTTGCTTGTAAGTCCACATACGATAGGAAATATAAGTGATTATAAAACTGCGTTTAACCTTGAATGCTGTGTTGTATTTGTTTCTACAAAGCAAGCCCTGATTATTTGCAAAGATTCTCATGTTCCCGACTAAAGGAGTAGCGGACTAACTTTGTGACGACTGGTGTACAACCGGGGAACGTTGCAGGGGGTTATACAGGGTGACTGGTAATTAGATGTATTCCCTGAAATTGGTTAAAGTAGAGTCAATTTGCAATAAATTTGACCATATGATACCCCGTCCGAAAATTAGTACTTTTCAAGATAATCGAATTTCTATTGTTTTTTTTTTAAAAAATGACAATTTTCCACATAAAAAGATGAATTGAGAAAAAACTGCTCATTGTATGGAACTTATTTCAGCGTTTTCTGATAGCTAACAAATAAGTGGTTCGTTGAAAAACAAAGTTTTCCCAAATAACAATCACATGTAAGTAACGGGTGGGTCTAAACTTACAAGTGATGATAAAGAAATGCACTCTTAGTTTACTTGGCAACGTATTAATAACAAAAATGGTATGACACGGAGCGTACAAATTACTTAAATTACTTCCTTGTGTCATCTGCTATCCAACAAGGTACAAATGTTGCTAACATTCACATTTGTGTACAAGAAATAATACTTCATTCATCTTCATGTGAATGGAATCAATGAACAATACAATTAAAGAACATTACACGTCTGGCTCAAAGTGGGCACCTTCGTTACGAATGCAGGCACGCAGGTTTTTTACGGACATTTGGTCTCTTTAACTCGTGATGTGATGGTGTACTTGATGTGTTGACCAGCTGATAAGATTCTCTCCCTGAGCTCTTCTTGCGAGTTTATCGGTGTCTTGTAAACTAAGTCTTTCATTTGGCTCCAAATGTAGAAGTCGAAAGGCCACAAATCGGGGGATCGAGCCGGCCAGGGAATCGGGCCGCCTCGGCCAATCCATTTCTTTGGGTAATTTTCATTCAGCCACAGTCGCACGCCCAGGCAGAAGTATAGATGGGCGTCATCAACAATCATTTGATCGAGCCATTTTTCCTGCCCCAAATCTTAAATGGCATCACTTATGAACATTTTTTGAGGAACGGGATGGCAATGTTGTTGGAGGATGTGCATCTAGCTACAAGACATGACATGATTTATCAGCATGATGACTGCCTAGCTCGATCCCCCGATCGATTTGACGCCTTGCTACTTTTACATTTGGAGCCACATGACAAGACACCGGTAAACTCGCAAGAAGAGCTCAGGGAGAGGATCTTAACAGCTGATCAACACATCAAGGACAACATCACATCACGAGTTAAGAGACCAAATGTCGGTAAAAACCTGCGTGCCTGCATTCGTAACGGAGGTGCCTACTTTGAGCCAGACGTGTAATGTTCTTTAATTGTATTGTTCATTGATTCCATTCACATGAAGATGAATGAAGTATTATTTCTTGTACACAAATGTGAATGTTAGCAACATTTGTACCTTGTTGGATAGCAGATGACATAAGGAAGTAATTTAAGTAATTTGTACGCTTCGTGTCATACCATTTTTGTTATTTACACGTTGCCAAGTAAACTAAGAGTGCAATTTTTTATCATCACTTGTAAGTTTAGACCCACCCGTTACTTACATGTGATTGTTATTTGGGAAAAACTTTTTTTTTCAACGAACCATTTATTTGTTAGCTATCAGAAAACGCTGAAATAAGTTCCATACAATGAGCAGCTTTTTCCTCAATTCATCTTTTTATGTGGAAAATTGTCATTTAAAAAAAAAAAACAATAGAAATTCGATTATCTCGAAAACTACTAATTTTCGAACGGGGTATCATATGGTCAAATTTATTGCAAATTGACTCTACTTTAACCAATTTCAGGGAATACATCTAATTACCAGTCACCCTGTATAATCAGTAGTTGCTTACTAGGTTATTTTGCCTAAACCAAAATTGCTTTCCTATATAGCTTATTTGGACATATGAGGTATGCGAGAGTGATACGAGGGGAAATCGAAAAGTCTTTGCGCTTAATTTTTTTCTAGCTAGTTATAAGTTATTACAAAAGCGAGATATACGAGCGATGCAGTAGGCTTTTCTTGGAACGGCCCTTCTGTAACTTCCGATTTCATCCACGGCACGGCGCTGTTGTCAGTTGTCAGAGGAGATGGCATGAGTGCTCAGGAAATCCAGTGTATGGGGCAAGTGTTTATCAGTGCGAAGTGTGCAGTTGTGGTGCAATGAGTTTGAAAATGGACGGGAAATTGTGGAGGACAATGAGCGATCGGGCAGACCTCGTTCCTCGCTGACACCGGACAACATTACCCGTGTTGATGAAATTTTGAAAGCTGATAGACGTGTTCATCTGCACAGCCTCGTACAGCCCAGACATAACCCCCAGTGATTATCATCTTTTTGGTACATTGAAGAAGTTCCTGGCAGCTGGCAGGACAATCTTACAATCAGTGATTATTTACAAGATCGCTTTGACTAAATCAAAATTATTTTCATATATGGTTTATTTTGACATACTAGGGGTGATACAATCATATAATCAGGAATTACTTAATAAATTATTATTAATAATAATAATATAATAATAATAACAATAACAACACCAACAACAACCACCCATGGTGCAACGGTCCATGAGAACTAGAGCCTACCTACCGACTGCCGACCTCACTCCCATCTGCCGGGGTGGAAGATCATACAACCAGTTACCAGTTACGGGGTGACGTGTGGGAAGATCGTCCAACCAGTTAGGGGTGACGTGTGGTCAGCACGTCGAACTCCCAGTAGTTGTTGTAGGTTTCCATGACCGGGTTACGCTACTCGTAGCTCCCCAATTTCCTCACGATGGTGGGTGACCACCGGTCCCATACACTGGCCGAAATCTCAGGAGAAAAGTTGTTAAGCTTCCCACAGGAGGCTAGAAGCTGCGCGCTAAGCACGGCCACGCTGCGGGAAAACTTAGTAAATTGTTTTGCCTAAATCAAAACCGCCTTAATGTGTAAGGCTCATTTGGGTACAATGTGATGATTCAATGAAAAAAAAAATAGTGTTTACTTACTCAATTATATTGGCTAAATCGAAATTGCTTTGCTATGTATTTTATTTGGTCATACAAGACAGTGATACAATCAATAATTATTTACTTGACATACATGTATTATGTTAGTTGATTAACATGAAAATGGTTATGTCTCTATTAGAGGTGAGCCGATAATAGAGAAAAGTGACCAAAGTAGGGCCCCTGTTTTGTTTTTCATCCCTGGTGTCATTATGGCATATTATTTCCATTAGAAATTTAATAAAATGGGTTCTTTGATATGTTTGCTAACGTTTTGAGTAACTTAATCCACCTTAAAGCGCATGATGCTTTGCCAGGAAGCATTTCTGTAAAACGGGACGAAAAGTAACAACGGAGAAAAAGTGGCCAAAGTCGGACCCCACCTCCAAAAACTGGAAAACACGCAAAGAAATGTAAATATATGATATGTAGTAAATTAATTACATTTATTGAGCTTGCATAAAGAATATAGATGTACAATATAGACTACCAATATCCTAACTGCTTCAATCGCCCTTTCCATTTGTTGGACATCCCACCTTCTCCCACCTGCATTGCCTTTTCCCTTGAAAATCTGAGACAATATGTAAAAGGACTTTGCTAACGAGTAACGACCCTTTGCTTCAATTACAGTTGTAATGTTAGGCATTCATTGAGGGGTCCTACTTAGGGAATTTTACTCGTGGAGTCTTATTGTTTATACAATAACACCACACGTATCTTCAAACAAACCATTACCATAATTTCAAAGTACAATACTTACTAGTGTCTAAATTGTAACAAGATTGTTCCCTCTCTCTTAATTAGCAAAATTCCCACTGTTGTGCACCGATGTACAAACTTTCATTCATACAAAAACAAGTGATGGCGGACTACAGCACCTGATACTTGCACGTTACTGCTGATAACTTCCCTGCACAATCTTTTCATTATTCTTGATGTGTTTCGCCCATTGCCACCACTTGGCAGCACCTACTTACGGAAACAGGAAGGGGGTCCGGCTTAGGGAATGGGCTCCAGGTTTGGTTATTTTCCTCTACTTCAAACCAATACCGATACTCTTAACGATTCCCGCCGATACAGATACTTGAAAATTGTATAATTAAAATTTGTTCAAAATATTCGTTAATGTGTTAGTATTCCACCCCTATTATGTGAATCATTTTATCAACATATAAATATCCCAGAATTACATCAGAATATTAAGTTACATGTTATGTTATTGCAAAATTTTTGCGGACCCCGTGAAAGACTAAAATGCCAGAAAGTATCGGCCGGTATCGGTAAATAAATTATAACCGATACTTTCCTATACCGATACATCGGCATCTGCTCAGCCCATGTCTCCATAGTTAGTTACTTTTGAAGTAGTTTAAAAACTAGACTGCATGTTAGATTTCGAGACCCGTGCTAGAACGAGAGAGACTTTGTAATTCAAGACGAAACAGGCTTAGTACAGTCGACTCAAAGATAATGGGTAGGCAAATTGCCCACGTTATTTTCATTACTTCTTTATTCTACATCATGTGTTGTTTTAAGGAATGAAACTATGTTGGTTCGAAGCAGGCATTGTTCTCTGGTTATTGACGTCATTATTTCAATTCATTGTCATCACATTGTGTAATTCAAACCGAATGGAAATGGTGGTGGACAATTCGCCTACTGTTTCTTTTGCCGTTGGGTGTACCATGATAAGCACCCACTTATTGTATCATTTTAAGTGTTTAATATGTTAATTGTCTATGATGACGTAATTTGTTTTGTTCAATTGGGTAGTCTGTTATGGTTTTGGACTAACCTTAAAACATTTGATTGTGGGTTGTTAGGAGAAAGATATTATGAATGTTGAGGGATAATGGAAGTGATTTTGGAAATGTGAATGTGTTAATTTGTGTAGTCAAGAACAATTATGATCTTAATACAATCAGGAGTTTAATTGCGAGTGCAAGTGTAATATATTAACATTAACTGACATCTAAATATATTTTTTGTGTGCGAGAGTAGTAAGGTTTACATAAACATATCCTTATCTGATTTCCCACAACCTGAGGGCTTCATAGTAGGCTGATAAGTCTCATGCTCGCCGTCGAGGAATAAAAGTAAGTAGATCCATTGAGAATAAACCGGGGAACGTAAAAACCAGTCGCATATCACAGCATTTCTTAAAATGTCCCTAGCTGAATAGGGCCACTTTGAGGCCATTACTCTTACGTCTTGCGTGTATACCACCGAAGGAGGACACAGCTGTGAATGAATAGCAGCAACTCGCAGGAAACGTACATTACCGAAGACTTGCTGCTAACACAAATGAGAACAGAACAGACCACGGGTCCGTAAAGAAACAACGAAACACAGAAAATTGTCTAAACGCGGCGAGAGGAAGAAGATTTAAGGAGGCGGAGAGAAAGGGGAAAAAAGAGATAGATGTTGAAGGAAAGACCGAAAGACGGATGTTGGAGGGCAATTCTCGCGAAGGAACGATGCCAAGAGACGATAAAGGAAGAGAGAAAAAGCGGAAGGAATGAAGAATAGGGGAGGAAAGGAGGGTGAAAATGACCAAGAAAGAGCGGGAAAGCGCACTAGCTTGATGCATGTAAGAGAAACACTCCGAAGTTTTTCCGTTAACTCTTTAAGCAGTCTCCGGTGGTTGGGTCCGGGGAGGAGGGGGGTGCGAAACCGTGTTTTCCCTCTTCTCCGAGGTATGTGTATGTCTTCTGTTAAATTCTTCGGAAGAGTCAGCTTTGAAGCTGTTGGTTAAGGATTCCAGCCGGCACTCGCTCAATTTGCCGCCTCCCCGAGAGACCATGGAAATTGAATTACGTAGGCAATACATTTCGCGCTTTGAACTTTCGTGGTGGATGACATAAGGGACTTTCCCTACCCTGAGACAATAGTCCCGAAAATTCAATATCGCCCTGGGACATCGAGAAATAAGAAGGCATACACTGTTATTAAAATAAATTGAAGATGAAAATTTCGGTTGCCGAGACAAAAGAAGATCGATTTAAAGGTATGGGGTACATTTATTTCAATTCTATCAAAATGAGCTCGAATACTGAAAAAAGGGCTTCGTTGTATTCCAAATTATATATTTCTCCTCCTGTCACAGTTGGAAGGAGCTCTCTATGTGCAGCTTTAAATTTAATAAAAGCTATTAAAACAAAGTGTTCAGAAGTGTAGACTTTGTGTAAATACCCATTTCTTGCAAAAAGTAACTATTAATAAAGTGTTAATAAATGGACTAGTTTTGAGCTCAGCAGCACATTTCAGGATGAAATTTACTTACAGCGACATTGTTTACTTTTCAAAAATTACTTTGCAGCTTCCTTCTAATGTTCTGCTGTTGTCCTACAATGCTGGACAGTCATTCTGTGTTTATCTTGTGGAGAATTCGTATCAATGTCCTCTAAATAGAGAATTGCAGCAAGACGGAAGTCATAACCTCTATCACCGGCCGTTGCTCTTTCAGGTATTCAAACAATGAAATGTCAGTAATTAACCCATGTTCCTGGTCTAGTGAAGTTAAGGTGCTGATCACCTGGAATTGTAAGGCCAACGACCAGGGGGTTGGAAGGACTAAGTTAGAGAGCAATGGGTGGTGTGGCGGTCTTTGGTCTTGAGTCTTGGAACGAGAAGCAACTAGGAAGATTTAGCGAGCCAGTACAGGCCTATTCTAAGGGTCTTCTACATGAGAACTTCCCCATCATCAGACAGACAGATATTATCCTATTCCAACCATGTTGATCTAGACTTGAAGGTATCAATCCAAATGCTTGTGTTTTGCCATTTCTAAGTGGGTAAAGTAACCTCTCGTCCATTACCATCAAGTTATCTGCCAGGGGCGAGTGCTCACCAATGAGGATGAATGATTAAGTGATCTACATTAACCCAATAAGATTCCTGAGGGAATGACATGAATTAAAGCACTCTCAAATTATCTTACAGTTGGAACATGTGCATATAGAAATTTAAGCAAAAAATGCATCCACCTCGGGTCTTTGGCACTAACTGACATAAGCGTTAAGTGAAAAATTTAGCGGAAGCTGGGCTGACTCGGTAGCTCAGTTTGGTAGAGTAAGGTCACCGTACAACCAACTTCGAGCCCAGGTCGAGCCTCGAGAGAAAAAAAAATCTTGGCACGACCTTTTCACTAATGAGAACACTGTTTTCGTATTCGTTTGGTCAAAAATACAGCGTGAGCATAAAAGCACCCTGATTTCAAGATGTCATAAAATTAATAGTAACTTGAATATATTGATAATTGATATCCAGAGCTTAGTTAACTCAAAATATTTTCATATCTTCCATTTCACAATCGCTAGTTGTGACTTCAGCAGCTAGAGGGCAGTGACATCGAAACTGGTGTTCATCCCGCAGCAAAGAAGTTAGAACTTGCCAAAACAAGCAGTGTTGTGAGAGTGCAGCGTGCATTTAAACGGAATTTTGATGTTGATCCACCAACAAACAAATCCATTTTCAAAGGGCATAAAACATTTGTGATCAAAGAAAAGAACATTCTGGCCGACCGTCCGTCTCTGAGGAAATTGAGGAGCTTGCGCGAGAAGCCTTTGTACGCAGCCTGAGGAAATCAACACGTCAAACTAGCAGGTAGTTGCAGGTGCCACAAACAACCGTAAGCAAGATTTTACGGAAGCGTTTGCGGTTTCACCCGTACCGGCTGCAATTGGTTCAAACGTAATATCCACAAGACAAGGTAAAGCGACGTGAGTTTTGCGAGACTATCCACACTTTAATGAAGGACGAGAACACCTTTCTGACAAAGATAATTTTTAGTGATGAGGCGACCTTCCATGAGAGTTTTCTACATTCTACAACAAGATAGAGCGCCCCCACACTGGCATCAATCTGTACAAAGCTTTCTCAACAACCTCCCACACCGATGGAAAGGACAAGCTGGACCCAAAGATCAAAATCTATGCAAGTAGCCCCCACGATCACCGGACATGTCGGTTTGTGACTTTTTCCTTTGGGGGTTCCTGATGGATCAGGTCTATGTATCTCCACTAATAACCCGAATGATCTTCAGGAACGCATCAGTGTAGCTGTCAACTTCATGACACCGGATACGCTTGAGAAGGTGTGGTTGGAGCTGGATTACCGTCTCCATGTTTCCCGCGTAACAGGTGGCGCGCACATTGAGTGCTTGTAATTCCAATGAACACCACCAAAAACTTTATGAGTTGATGCAACTAGTGTGAACATTTCCGCAGAATACTACTTTTGGTATTAAAGTTATACACTTTCAAAACCAGGGACTGTTTTTGTGCTCACCTGTTGTTATTATTATTCTTCAAGGGACCCTCTACTAATCCTTAAAAAGTACTACAATGACACTCTCCTTAAAGGAAAACACATTAAACACAAGATATTTTACAGATAAATAATTGTGTTCTATAAGTTGCCGCACAGAAGGACTTGGGAGTCAAATTTGATTAGAAACACTCTTTTTCGAATGCTGGGTCTGCTCTATCATTTTACTGGGCTCTGTTTCCTAATCTTTCGTTTCACCTAAAATTGAATATTGTTCTTCGATTTGGTCCATGAGATGCCCCTCAAATTTAGGTAGATTGAATTTCTTTCAGAATTTCTTCTTGCCCATTGTTCGTCACCGAATCCCACATACAAAACACCTTGAAAAACTCGTCCTTCTGAAAATGTAAAATATTCGCACCCAAACTAGCAGGCCACGTATTCCAGCATAAAAATAACCAATGGGAACATCAGAAGTGATCGCCTTCTCCAGGCAATTCACTTTCGAGTGTCGTCTCGCACCACAAGAAGCGCTCAACTTTTCACTTGCCAGAAGCCTAGATTATGCCTCATTCAGCGTCCCCTGTGAACAGACTACCTATGCAATCAATCAATCAATCAATGCAATCCAAATAGACATTTGTGAAAATTTAGCACAATTTTGAATGTTCTTGCATAGAAACTTATTTAACAGCGTGAAATTTTACTTTATGTTGTAATTTCCTCTTGTTAGAACATCCCAAGTGTAAAATGGTCAATGGTGCATTGGAATATTTTGTTCAGTAAATAAATTACATTTCGCGCGGGTCTAATTGAGGTACATAAAGATTTATTTCAAGAAGAGGCCCCTGACCACTCGTGGCACCATTCATTATAACTAAGAAAATCACACAACTTTTTACAATCACTTCTCATACACAAGTTGCTATTTCATTATCACGTGAAGGGTAGAAGGGGTGGTACCCTTTCTGAGGCTGTGGCGTATGGACCGCTGTAGACAATGTGTTGTGTCGTCCATGTGTGTTTGAGATTGTCACCCACGTCATCGTATCATCATTCATCCCCATGGTAACGATTAGCCAAATGTGGCAGAAAAGCGACGTTACATAACGTAATCCAAAAGTAAACTGAAGGATATTTATTGATTGTTTGAGTTGGAGTTTGTTTTAAGTCCACTTTATGCACGGTAAGGCTAATCGGGACTGGACCTACAGTTCAAAGTGGGATTCGAACGACTATGTGCCTCCACCGGGTATCGAACCAGGGAGTCCTTGATTACAAGGCGACGTCGCTCACTGCGCCATCGGGGAGGCTAACTGAAGGATATGATGAATAATGCTCACGATGCTTCGGCAGCCGGTCAGTGGCCTATCCAACCCTCATTTGGACGGAGATTCCCTTTAAGAACTTAGTTTCCTACCAGACGGAAGAAGAAAAAAGACACCATAATTCTTTCACGTTAACCATAGTTCTCTTTTTGTTCAAGTTTTCATTTTTTCCCCCAAAAAAGAAGAGGGGAGGGAAGGAAGAGTAAAAAGCTTCCGTAGGATGAATCCCAGAACGCAGTGTCTGGGACATTAACGTCCTCCCTCTGATATGGAGCCGGGACGAGACTCCGCCATCAAATCGCAAAAGCCCATCGCATTTCCGGAGACTCTGGTCACACTCAATTACCCAGAAACTCGCCACTCGGAGCTCAAGACTTCACGGCTCGTAACGCCGAACTCGGCAGCATGAAAACTCAGGCATGTGACTCCAGCCTCCCGTCTTCATCTGGACCATTATCGTGTCTCTATCTCCCGTCTCTCCACGTCCCCCCACATACTCCTCGGGCTATGGTTATAGACTCACTATCCGCCTATGAGCTAGCTATTCCTTGAAAATACCCCCTCAACCACGAATCTCTCTCTCCCTTTTTTAAAACAAAAAAAATCGGTTCAGGCTATAATAAAGTCACCACAAAATGTCAGAAAACAGCAATAAAACAATACTCCACGACGGAGTGCAATCGTGGCCAAGTTGCGGAGTTATGGACCTCAAAGCTTGCGCAATAATGCATAACAAGCTTCACTTGGATTTATAGCACTGCACTGAACAACCATAAGACGTACACATATTTGGCCAAAATACTCCCTGATCTCCTAACACCGTAGAAAGCCAAAAACTCTATATGCTTACCAAGACAGAAATTTACTTTATTCTAAAACATAAACTAAAGGTTACGTTTTAATCTTCTAGCAAGGTCTTCTTCAGAAAGCATCTTTAGAATAGCGAAGAATGCAAACAAGAAAAAGGAAAACAGAGACGAGGAAGGGATTATCTACGAAGTAAAGTGTAAAGAATGTGAGAGTGTGTACATAGGAGAAACAAAAGAGAGTCTGAAAAACAGGTTGAAACAACATAGGGATGATGTACGACTTAAGAGAGAGAGAAAAATGAGATATTTAAGCACACGAGAGAAACAAGACAAGACATTGCATGGGATGAGGCTAAGCAGATAGGAAGGGGGGAAAAGAGTACTAGTGAGAAAATGGAAGGAAGCCAAGGAAATAGATAAGAAAGGAAAATAAGACTCAATAAACTGGAATAGTGAACTGAAGATACGTAAACATAGAATAGAAGAAGTTGTTAGAAAGAGTGTAAAGGACGAGAGCGAAGGAAGAGAGAAGAAGGAAGAGGAATGAAGAAAGAAAGGATAAGGAAAAAGAGCTTGAGATAAGAGATCCAACCACGTTCCAGATGAAAGGAAATGTTTATCTAAATAGCCTGTCAGGTGAAACAACAGTTGACAGGGGAAGGACACCTGCTGGAACACCTGGAAAGGAATGTTCCAGATAAAAACTTTCTATATATTCCTGTTTTGTACCTTGTTTCATTTGTATTTGGTACAGAGTCTGCAGAAGAGTTTGCTAGAAGGATGAAATATAACGTTTAGTTTATGTTATAGAATAAAATAAATTTCTGCCTTGGTCAGCATATAGAGTTTTTGGTTATCATGGAAACCAAGCTTAATGGTGTTAACCGTAGAAAGAGAGTGCATGCAAATAGGAGTTTTGTACATACATCCGAAACAAGTTAATTAAGTTTACAACATTTGTAAGGCGCCAGGAGTCCCGGGTTCGTATACCGGCCTGGGCACCTGTGTTATTTGTGAGTGTCCCTTCATAAATTTCATCATAGTTTATGAACTTAAATGTGCAACTGGAGATAACATAATTGGCGTATTTTGGGTTCTGTGTGTGGGGACACCCCTTGGGCGACAATAAGTGAAACAAATCAACCAGGAGAAGTAAAGGCAGGGTTGTGAAAGATCAAGGAACCAGAAAATTCTAATGGGTTATATTGGGTTCGGTAACAGAACCGGAATCTATTTTTTTTCTAGCACAATTTAAATTCGTTCAAGTTGTACATTGTTTCATTTCAATTCCGAAATTCGACCGTATTTAAATTGATCCGGTAAAAGCTTCCCAGACCAGACCAAATTGAAACACTTGCATTTCACTATTTATATCCTTCATGTCATCAGAAGCATCACTTGCGCCTTATAATCAAGGGTTCTCGGCTTCGACACCCGATGGAGATGGTTCTGATCCCACTTTAAACTGTAGGCCCAGTCCCGGTTAGCCTTTCTTGGCATAAAGTGGACTTAAAACAACAATTCCAACAAAATTTAATTCAAACAAAAGCATCATTGAGTAATTTATTACAATAATTTTTGTGTAGCCCCAAGCTGGCACTCTGACCCCCCTTACTGGTCCCATTCATACAATTTTTAGCCGTTACTATTGGCTCCAATTACGAAGGTATTGATAGCGCTAAGGCGCCAGCTTTGCAGCTAAACATCTGCTGAAGTTCCTGGAAAGATTACAAGTTGTAGTTTGATAATCATTTGAGGAAAATGAGGCGAGAAGCAAGTAAGAGTAGTAGCGAATGAAGACGAAAACCTGAGCGTGAGTTCAAATCACTCACGGTGTAGCCAGAATGTTGAGGTTCGTGGTCAGATTTTAGAATTAAAACAGCAGCCCTTAGCAAGACTTCGCTGTCTAAAATTCTCTGCAAAGTTTTTTTTTGAAAAGCTGCTAGCCGACCACAATGGACAAAACCACGGTGTAAAGTTTTCCACCTCTTGACAGCAACATTTCACAAGTTCCATCGACCGCCAAACCTAGTCAAAGTGAGTTCTCTCCAGGAGTCCAATTCCGCAATGACCGTGTACGCAACAAAACACTTTAGGCCGCGTCTTCAAGTCAAACAGAGACATCGCAAAATGCCCGTCGTCAAAGTCGTTGTCACTCTCACGAAATGCACCGTGAAGTTTGTATAGAAGTGCGTTGCGAAAGTGGCTCAGTCACTAGCGAAGAGAGTACTACAGGTACAAGGCCTGTTGGAATTGTTTGACTGATTTCTGCTCTTGTATTTGTCCTGTGTTTGTTCTGCAATTT